>NC_059442.1:1187209-1512209 GCF_905237065.1 Salmo salar
GAAACCAAGATTGAACTCTTTGTCCTGAATGCCAAGCGTCATGTCTGGAGGAAACCTGGCACCATCCCTACGGTGAAGCATGGTGGTGGCAGAATCATGCTGTGGGGATGTTTTTCAGTGGCAGGGACTGGGAGATTAGTCAGGATCGAGGGAAAGATGAACAGAGAAAAGTACAGGACCTCGGAATGGGGCAACAGTTCACCTTCCAACAGGACAACGACCCTAAGCACACAGCCAAGACAACTCAGTAGTGGTTTCTTTACAAGTCTCTGAATGTCCTTGAGTGGCACAGCCGGAGTCCGGACTTGAACCCGATTTGAACATCTCTGGAGAGACCTGTAATACCTACATGTTTCAAGCAGACCACCATAGTCCCTGTGCCCAAGGAAGCGAAGGTAACCTGCCTAAATGATTACCGCCCCGTAGCACTGACGTCAGTAGCAATGAAGTTCTTTGAAAGGCTGGTCATGGCTCACATCAACAGCATCCTCCCGGACACCCTAGACCCACTCCAATTCGCATACCGCCCCAACAGATCCACAGATGACACAATTTCAATCGCACTCCACACTGCCGTTTCAATGGCAAAACCTAATAACCGTTTCTCACCTGGACAAAAGGAGCACCTATGTGAGAATGCTATTCCTCAACGGCCTATAGGGAGGAGGTCAGAGAACTGGCAGTGTGGTTTCCAGGACAACAACCTCTCCCTCAATGTGAGCAAGACGAAGGAGCTGATCGTGGACTACAGGAAAAGGCGGGCCGAACAGGCCCCCATTCACATCGACGGGGCTGTAGTTGAGCGGGGTCGAGTGCTTCAAGATCCTTGGTGTCCACATCACCAATGAACTATCATTGGTCTAAACACACCAAGACAGTCGTGAAGAGGGCACGACAACACCTTTTCCCCCTCTGGATTTGGCATGGGTCCCCAGATCCTCAAAAGGTTCTACAGCTGCACCATCGAGAGCATCCTGACTTGTTGCATCACTGCCTGGTATGGCAACTGCTCCGCATCTGACCGTAAGGCCCTGCAGAGTGTAGTGCGTACGGCCCAGTACATCACTGGGGCGAAGCTTCCAGCCATCCAGGACCTCTATACCAGGCGGTGTCAGAGGAAGGCCCAGTACATCACTGGGGCGAAGCTTCCAGCCATCCAGGACCTCTATACCAGGCGGTGTCAGAGGAAGGCCCTAAAAATTGTCAAAGACTCCAGTCACCCAAGTTATAGACTTTTTTTCTCTTGAAGAGTGATCAGGACATTCTTGATTTGAAATAGCTGTGCAGCGACGCTCCCCATCCAACCTGACAGAGCTTGAGAGGATCTCCAGAGAAGAATGGGAGAAACTCCCCAAATACAGGTGTACCAAGCTTGTAGCATCATACCCAAGAAGACTCGAGGCTGTAATCGCTGCCAAAGGTGCTTCAACAAAGTACTGAGTAAAGGGTCTGAATACTTATGTAAATGTCATATTTCTGTTGTTTTTTTGAAATTGTATTTTTATACATTTGCAAACCTAATAAAATAACTGTTTTTACTTTGTCATTATGGGGTATTGTGTGTAGATTGAGGAACAAAAAAAAACAATTGAATCCATTTTAGAATAAGGCTGTAACGTAACAAAGTGGAAAAAGTCAAGGGGTCTGAACACTCTCTGAAGGCCCTGTATGTGGCTCATCAGTCATCAGGCTTGAATGTTCCTGCTGCTTTAAGCTCTAATCAAATCCTGACATATTAATATGATTTAGAATGACCACTTCTGGTTTCGGCGGGAAATACCGGTTTACCCGGGAGAGAGAAGGGATTTATTCTTGGGATGGAACATTTTGTAAAATACCGGGACAATATTCAAGGCACTGTAGTTATTTACAGTTATCCAGCGGCCAGCTGGATCATCTATAACCTGGGACTAACCTGTCTCTCTGTTCCTCAGATGGTGTCCGCTCTGAGCGGCCAGCTGGATCATCTATAACCTGGGACTAACCTGTCTCTCTGTTCCTCAGATGGTGTCTGCTCTGAGCGGCCAGCTGGATCATCTATAACCTGGGACTAACCTGTCTCTCTGTTCCTCAGATGGTGTCCGCTCTGAGCGGCCAGCTGGATCATCTATAACCTGGGACTAACCTGTCTCTCTGTTCCTCAGATGGTGTCCGCTCTGAGTGGCCAGCTGGATCATCTATAACCTGGGACTAACCTGTCTCTCTGTTCCTCAGATGGTGTCCGCTCTGAGCGGCCAGCTGGATCATCTATAACCTGGGACTAACCTGTCTCTCTGTTCCTCAGATGGTGTCCGCTCTGAGCGGCCAGCTGGATCATCTATAACCTGGGACTAACCTGTCTCTCTGTTCCTCAGATGGTGTCCGCTCTGAGCGGCCAGCTGGATCATCTATAACCTGGGACTAACCTGTCTCTCTGTTCCTCAGATGGTGTCCGCTCTGAGCGGCCAGCTGGATCATCTATAACCTGGGACTAACCTGTCTCTCTGTTCCTCAGATGGTGTCCGCTCTGAGCGGCCAGCTGGATCATCTATAACCTGGGACTAACCTGTCTCTCTGTTCCTCAGATGGTGTCCGCTCTGAGCGGCCAGCTGGATCATCTATAACCTGGGACTAACCTGTCTCTCTGTTCCTCAGATGGTGTCCGCTCTGAGCGGCCAGCTGGATCATCTATAACCTGGGACTAACCTGTCTCTCTGTTCCTCAGATGGTGTCCGCTCTGAGTGGCCAGCTGGATCATCTATAACCTGGGACTAACCTGTCTCTCTGTTCCTCAGATGGTGTCCGCTCTGAGCGGCCAGCTGGATCATCTATAACCTGGGACTAACCTGTCTCTCTGTTCCTCAGATGGTGTCCGCTCTGAGCGGCCAGCTGGATCATCTATAACCTGGGACTAACCTGTCTCTCTGTTCCTCAGATGGTGTCCGCTCTGAGCGGCCAGCTGGATCATCTATAACCTGGGACTAACCTGTCTCTCTGTTCCTCAGATGGTGTCTGCTCTGAGCGGCCAGCTGGATCATCTATAACCTGGGACTAACCTGTCTCTCTGTTCCTCAGATGGTGTCTGCTCTGAGCGGCCAGCTAGATCATCTATAACCTGGGACTAACCTGTCTCTCTGTTCCTCAGATGGTGTCCGCTCTGAGCGGCCAGCTGGATCATCTATAACCTGGGACTAACCTGACTCTCTGTTCCTCAGATGGTGTCCGCTCTGAGCGGCCAGCTGGATCATCTTGTCGAGAGGATCGTGGTGATTGACTGTCGCTACCCGTATGAGTTTGAGGGGGGCCACATCAAAGGAGCCCTGAACCTCCACCAGGAGGAGCAGGTGGAGGAGTACCTCTTACGAACCCCCATCGCCCCCCTCTCCTCTGACCGCAGGGTCCTCCTCATCTTCCACTGTGAGTTCTCCTTAGAGCGAGGGCCCGGGATGTGTCGCTTCGTACGTAGGAGGGACAGGGCGATGAACGAGTACGAGTACCCTAACCTGCACTACCCAGAAGTCTACGTCCTCAAGGGAGGCTACCAAGAGTTCTTCCATCACTTCCGGGTAAAACACCACTACACAATCATAGATGACTGAGGAAAAAAAAAACGTTTTTGATCTCTAGACATGGAATCAGAGGTCATTGAAATGATCGTTACCACGTGATGTTTTATTTCTATAACAAAAGACATGCAGTTAGGATGCGGCGTTGGCGGGGCCACAGCGTTGGCGTTGGCTGGGCCGCGGCGTTGGCTGGGCCGCGGCGTTGGCGGGGGCCACGGCGTTGGCGTTGGCTGGGCCGCGGCGTTGATGGGGGCCACGGCGTTGGCTGGGGATGCAGCGCTGGCGATGGCTGGGTCGCCACGTGTTCAATGTATTTGCGTCAATATTGTCAATGCAACGATGTATAAAATAATAAAGAAAAAAAATGTAAGAATAACAACTATAAAATGTTAACGGTCAATAGGAGAATATAATAAATATAACTGTCATCCTCACCATTACATCAGAACTACCATCATCATCATCATCATCATCATTAAGCTGCTATCAGTAGTAGTGAGTCTTTACTATGCAGATGTTATTATTCAGTGTCCCTCAGGCTGTGGCAGGTAAATGCATATTTGGCTGCAAGAGGAGCCATTGCTCCTTCACCCATGAGTATTTTTAGTTTTTCCTCTGGGTTTAATAAGTTCAAATTTGGAATAAATGTTGTAATTTCTGTAAATAATGAATTTCTTGGTGAGGAATCTTTCTCCCAGTAAAGGAGAAAGTGCATCTCTGTCTCTACCTCCCCTGTCGTGCAGTGACCACATACACGCTCCTCTTTGGGTCGACCATGTCTTGTTATGTCTGCCGGTTTCTATTGCCAATCGGTGGTCACTCAGCCTGTACTTGGTTAAGGATCTGTCTCTGCTTCGTATCTCTGAACCAGAGTAGAGATAATCAGCCAAGTCATATTCTCTGTTTAGGGTCAGATAGCAATTTAGTCGGCTTTGGGATTTTGTTTCGTTTTTTCCAATGTTGTAAATATGAGTCCTTTGATTTGGTTAATGATTTTGTTTATTTGAATTCTTTCCTTTTGAAGCGGTGCTGGTGTAGGCTTGGTTGGTGAGGTCCAACACCAGCTGACTGAGAGGGCTCGTTTTTTGTTGGGGGGGGTTGAAGTGCGTTTAAGACTCTGCCGCACCGTTGCCATGACAACCAGTTTGTCTGTCTGTTGCTAAAGAAAAACAGCGAAAAGAGTGAAAAATCTTCACTCTGGGAAAAAAAAAATAAACAACACTTGATTTGTTGTTTTATATTAAATATTTCTCATTAAATCGATTTTAATCGGAACTAAAGTTTTGTTGCTAAGGATTCCACGACACGGTTAGCCTTTACGGCTGGGACTGCAAGTTTGTGTTCCATTTTTTTGTTGTTGTTGAGTGGATTCCCAGAGTGCTTAGCTGGCTGTACTACAGACACGTCGTCGTCGTCGTGGGAAAGACTCATTGTTATCTTTTCGTTAAACAACTGGTTGCAGTAAAGAGCCAACCTGGATAGTAAGGACATCCTGAGGGGAAATGGATGAGTAACAACAGCTTTATGCTATAGAGGAACAACGAACTCCATCATGGACAGATCCGACTATCTCTAACCCGACAGAAACGGGTATAAATGAGCTCTCCACAATGAATTTCAATAGAAAACTTGTAAAAAAAAAAAAAATAGACAAGATCCTGCAACCATGTAGAGGTAAATACTTGTCTATTTATGGACAAATTGCCCTGATTTAACTCCTTAGTCATATCTCAGTTTACTCACTTACAGTTGAAGTCGGAAGTTTACATACACTTATGTTGGAGTCATTAAAACTCGTTTTTTCAACCACTCCACAAATGTCTTGTTAACAAACTATAGTTTGGGCAAGTCGGTTAGGACATCTACTTTGTGCATGACACAAGTAATTTTTCCAACAACTGTTTACAGACAGATTATTTCACTTATAATTCACTGTATCATAATTCCAGTGGGTCAGAAGTTTACATACACTAAGTTGACTGGTGCCTTTAAACAGCTGGAAAATACCAGA
Source organism: Salmo salar (assembly GCF_905237065.1). Lineage (NCBI taxonomy): Eukaryota > Metazoa > Chordata > Actinopteri > Salmoniformes > Salmonidae > Salmo > Salmo salar. The sequence continues at coordinate 1,192,766 of NC_059442.1, forward strand.
AAATGATGTCATGGCTTTAGAAGCTTCTGATAGGCTAATTGACATCGTTTGAGTCAATTGGAGGTGTACCTGTGGATGTATTTCAAGGCCTACCTTCAAACTCAGTGCCTCTTTGCTTGACATCATGGGAAAATCAAAAGAAATCAGCCAAGACATCAGAAAATAAATTGTAGACCTCCACAAGTCTGGTTCATCCTTGGGAGCAATTTCCAAACGCCTGAAGGTACCACGTTCATCTGTACAAACAATAGTACGCAAGTATAAACACCATGGGACCACGCAGCCGTCATACCGCTCAGGAAGGAGAAGCGTTCTGTCTCCTAAAGATGAACATACTTTGGTGCGAAATGTGCAAATCAATCCCAGAACAACAGCAAAGGACCTTGTGAAGATGCTGGAGGAAACGGGCACAAAAGTATCTATATCCACAGTAAAACGAGTCCTATATCGACATAACCTGAAAGGCCGCTCAGCAAGAAAGAAGACACTGCTCCAAAACCGCCATAAAGAAGCCAGACTACGGTTTGCAACTGCACATGGGGACAAAGGGGGACGCTTGCAAGCCGAAGAACACCATCCCAACCATGAAGCACGGGGGTGGCAGCATCATGTTGTGGGGGTGCTTTGCTGCAGGAGGGACTGGTGCACTTCACAAAATAGATGGCATTATGAGCATGGAAACTTATGTAGATAGATTGAAGCAACATCTCAAGACATCAGTCAGGAAGTTAAAGCTTGGTCGCAAATGGGTCTTCCAAATGGACAATGACCCCAAGAATACTTCCAAAGTTGTGGCAAAATGGTTTAAGAACAAAGTCAAGGTATTGGAGTGGCCATCACAAAGCCCTGACCTCAATCCTATAGAAGATTTCTGGGCAGAACTGAAAAAGTCTGTGCGAGCATGGAGGCCTACAAACCTGACTCAGTTACACCAGCTCTGTCAGGAGGAATGGGCCAAAATTCAGCCAACTTATTGTGGGAAGCTTATGGAAGGCTACCCGAAACATTTGACCCAAGTTAAACAATTTAATGGCAATGCTACCAAATACTAATTGAGTGTATGTAAACTTCTGACCCACTGGGAATGTGATGAAAGAAATAAAAGCTGAAATAAATCATTCTCTCTACTATTATTCTGACATTTCACATTCTGAAAATAAAGTGGTGATCCTAACTGACCTAAGACAGGGAATTTTTTAATTTAATTTGGCTAAAGTGTAATGTAAACTTGCGACTTCAACTGTACTTATGGGGCTGCATACTCTTGATTCGTTTTTTTCAAATCATATCGCTTTATCTGGGACGCTAAACCAGACAGATTAAAGCGTGTCTATCTATATAATGAATATGAACTGGGTGGGTTGAGATGATTAAATATAAAAGCCCTAAACCTCTCTCTAAAAGCTTCACTTATTCAACAGTTTTACTTGAACCCTAAATGGTTCTCCAGTAGATTACTAAGAAAAGCTCATCCATTGTTTATAAAATGGCCTTTTTGCCTTTGTGCACATTGCCATGTCTCATTTTAGATTAATTAAAAATCATACTTTGAAAAAAGTATATCTCATTTCTCAGAGCTGGCTACAATTTCATCCCCCTGAAAAGAGAGAAGAAATATTATGGCTGAACTCAAATGTGCTGGTTGATAAAATACCTGTATTTATGGGAAAGATGTTTGAAAAGGGTATTTTGTTCTTAAATGATATTGTAAATTGGAATGGTGGAGTTATGTCCTTCGTGGAGTTATCAGAATTGTACGGGAAGGTCTGCTCAATCCAAGAGTACAACCAATTGATTACAGCATTGCCCCAGAAATGGAGGAGGCAGGTGGCAGTGGGAGGAGGTAGGGAACTGGTCTGTCTGAACAATATAAAGGATCAAAACTGGCAGAGGAATAAAAAAAACAGCATAAATAGGAAAGTATACCAGTTTCATTTGAGGACCAGGATGTTGACAGCTGTGCCATACAGATTGCTAAATCGTCAGGAAGAGGTTTTTGATGTACCGATTCCATGGTACAGGGTGTATGAGTTGATATATAAAACAATGCAAGATTCAAGACTTGGTGCTTTTTAAGCTAAAATTATTATATATATAATTCTTGCCACCAACCAAATGTTAAATATTTGGGGCATAAAATCATCGAAGCTCTGCAGATGTTGTTGTGAGGATACAGAATCAATAAACCATTTATTTTGGTATTGCCCTCAGGTAGCCTGTTTCTGATCTCAGGTTCAGGAATGGCTGAAAATGCATAACATTGATCTCACATTGACCCTAGAAATAGTACTGTTTCTTAGTAAAGTATTTATCTTCAACTCGCAATCTGTAGATTCTATTCGTTTAGATTGGCAGGTTGGTTGGTCTGTCAGACACTGTCCCTCAACTTATGGCAGGCAGCAATGTAGTGCGCTGCCAACACACATCTCTCTGCGTCCTCCCCCAACAGGACGGGTAGCCTATCCTCATCAGAGAGGTCTTTAAAACCTTGAATAAGGGTTTCAAATTCAAGGGGAAATGACACTCCAGTTGTAAATTTGACATTTTGTCAGGAAATGCAGCTCTGTCTCGGGTTCTGCTGTGATGCAGTGGTATCACGCCCTTTCCTTTTACAGGAAGTCAGGTTTATGTGTCTACCCTTCTTAATGGCAAGGCGTTGCTCACTGTGTCTGTACTTCTCATCAGTAATCATGGTTAAATAGTTAGCCACAGTGTACTGTTGATTTTTAGGGCCAGTTAGCACTGCATTTTGCTTTGTGCTTTGTGTTTCCCAATAAGTCATGTAGTTTTGATTTGTGTTGGAATTTGGTTTATTCTGATTTGATTGGATGTTCTGGTCCGGAGGCTTCAGTGTGTTAGTAGAACAGGTTAGTGAACTCAGCCCCAGGACCAGCTGGATGAGGGTCCTGAGGCTTCAGTGTGTTTAGTAGAACAGGTTAGTGAACTCAGCCCCAGGACCAGCTGGATGAGGGTCCTGAGGCTTCAGTGTGTTAGTAGAACAGGTTTGTGAACTCAGCCCCAGGACCAGCTGGATGAGGGTCCTGAGGCTTCAGTGTGTTAGTAGAACAGGTTAGTGAACTCAGCCCCAGGACCAGCTGGATGAGGGTCCTGAGGCTTCAGTGTGTTAGTAGAACAGGTTAGTGAACTCAGCCCCGGGACCAGCTGGATGAGGGTCCTGAGGCTTCAGTGTGTTAGTAGAACAGGTTTGTGAACTCAGCCCCAGGACCAGCTGGATGAGGGTCCTGAGGCTTCAGTGTGTTAGTAGAACAGGTTAGTGAACTCAGCCCCAGCCCCAGGACCAGCTGGATGAGGGTCCTGAGGCTTCAGTGTGTTAGTAGAACAGGTTAGTGAACTCAGCACCAGGACCAGCTGGATGAGGGTCCTGAGGCTTCAGTGTGTTAGTAGAACAGGTTAGTGAACTCAGCCCCAGGACCAGCTGGATGAGGGTCCTGAGGCTTCAGTGTGTTAGTAGAACAGGTTAGTGAACTCAGCACCAGGACCAGCTGGATGAGGGTCCTGAGGCTTCAGTGTGTTAGTAGAACAGGTTTGTGAACTCAGCCCCAGGACCAGCTGGATGAGGGTCCTGAGGCTTCAGTGTGTTAGTAGAACAGGTTTGTGAACTCAGCCCCAGGACCAGCTGGATGAGGGTCCTGAGGCTTCAGTGTGTTAGTAGAACAGGTTTGTGAACTCAGCCCCAGGACCAGCTGGATGAGGGGACTATTTTCTTTGCTCAGCTCTTGGCATTGCAGGGCGTGGTAATGATATGAGAGGGGGTCACTGTATTTTAGATGTTTCCAAAACTTGATTTATCTTCTTTGAGTTTTTATTATCTGTGGATATTGGCCTAATTCTGCCCTGCATGCAGGGTTTCAATTGGGTCAAATCTTGTTTTGTAAGTGGACCCCGCACCTCACTGCCATAACATGCAATTGGTTCAATGACACATTCAATTAGTTTTAGCCAAATTGTAATTTCAATTTGAATGTGTTTTTTTTTTTAATGGCGTAGAATGCCCTGCGTGCTCCCTCTGTTCATTCACTGCCTCGTTAAGGTGACCAGTTAAACTTATTTATTCTCTGTAATTCACTTCACTTTATTGGCTTGATGTAACAATGTATGTATTGCCAAAGCTCGCTCGCTCTGTCTGTCTGTCTGTCTGTCTGTCTGTCTGTCTGTCTGTCTGTCTGTCTGTCTGTCTGTCTGTCTGTCTGTCTGTCTGTCTGTCTGTCTGTCTGTCTGTCTGTCTGTCTGTCTGTCTGTCTGTCTGTCTGTCTGTCTGTCTGTCTGTCTGTCTGTCTGTCTGTCTGTCTGTCTGTCTGTCTGTCTGTCTGTCTGTCTGTCTGTCTTTGTTAGAGGTTGTAACTGATCTCTCTCTGTGTAGATGCAGTGTGAGCCCCAGGGGTACCGGCCCATGCACCACCAGGACTTTAAAGAGGACCTGAGGAAGTTCAGACTGAAGAGCAGTACCTGGTCCGGGGAGCGCAGCAAGAGAGACCAGTACAGCAGACTGAAGAAGCTGTAACCCTACTGCCCCATGTAACCCTACTGCCCCATGTTACCCTACTGCCCCCCTTTAACCCTACTGCCCCCTGTTACCCTACTGCCCCCTGTAACCCTACTGCCCCATGTTACCCTACCCTACTGCCCCCATGTTACCCTACTGCCCCCATGTTACCCTACTGCCCCATGTTACCCTGCTGCCCCCCTTTAACCCTACTGCCCCCTGTTACCCTACTGCCCCCTGTAACCCTACTGCCCCATGTTACCCTACCCTACTGCCCCATGTTACCCTGCTGCCCCCTGTAACCCTACTGCCCCATGTTACCCTACTGCCCCCCTGTTACCCTGCTGCCCCATGTTACCCTACTGCCCCTGTAACCCTACCCTACTGCCCCCTGTAACCCTACCCTACTGCCCCCTGTAACCCTACCCTACTGCCCCCTGTAACCCTACTGCCTCCTGTAACCCTACTGCCCCATGTAACCCAACCCTACTGCCCCATGTAACCCTACTGCCCCATGTAACCCAACCCTACTGCCCCCTATAACCCTACTGCCCCTATAACCCTACTGCCCCCTATAACCCTACTGCCCCATGTAACCCAACCCTACTGCCCCCTATAACCCTACTGCCCCCTATAACCCTACTGCCCCCTATAACCCTACTGCCCCCTGTAACCCAACCCTACTGCCCCTGTTACCCTACTGCCCCCAGTAACCCTACTGCCCCATGTAACCCAACCCTACTGCCCCATGTAACCCAACCCTACTGCCCCATGTAACCCTACTGCCCCCTGTAACCCTACTGCCCCCTGTAACCCTACTGCCCCCAGTAACCCTACTGCCCCCTGTAACCCTACTGCCCCCAGTAACCCTACTGCCCCCTGTTACCCTACTGCCCCCAGTAACCCTACTGCCCCATGTAACCCTACTGCCCCCAGTAACCCTACTGCCCCCTGTTACCCTACTGCCCCTGTAACCCTACCCTACTGCCCCATGTTACCCTACTGCCCCCTGTAACCCTACTGCCCCATGTTACCCTACTGCCCCCTGTAACCCTACTGCCCCATGTTACCCTACCCTACTGCCCCATGTTACCCTACTGCCCCATGTTACCCTACTGCCCCCAGTAACCCAACCCTACTGCCCCATGTAACCCTACTGCCCCATGTAACCCTACTGCCCCATGTTAACCTACCCTACTGCCCCATGTAACCCTACTGCCCCATGTTAACCTACCCTACTGCCCCTAGTAACCCTACTGCCCCATGTAACCCAACCCTACTGCCCCATGTAACCCTACCCTACTGCCCCATGTAACCCTACCCTACTGCCCCATGTAACCCTACCCTACTGCCCCATGTAACCCTACCCTACTGCCCCCCTGTAACCCTACTGCCCCCCAGTAAATCTACTGCCCCCCAGTAAATCTACTGCCCCCCAGTAACCCTACTGCCCCCAGTAACCCTACTGCCCCCCAGTAACCCTACTGCCCCCCCAGTAACCCTACTGCCCCCCCAGTAACCCTACTGCCCCCCCAGTATCCCTACTGCCCCCCCAGTATCCCTACTGCCCCCCCAGTATCCCTACTGCCCCCCCCAGTATCCCTACTGCCCCCCCCAGTATCCCTACTGCCCCCTGTAACCCTACTGCCCCTGTAACCCTACTGCCCTGCCAGTAACCCTACTGCCCCCAGTAACCCTACTGCCCTTTAGTAACCCTACTGCCCCCCCAGTATCCCTACTGCCCCCTGTAACCCTACTGCCCCATGTAACCCTACTGCCCCATGTAACCCTACCCTACTGCCCCCTGTAACCCTACTGCCCCCCTGTAACCCTACTGCCCCCTGTAACCCTACTGCCCCCAGTAACCCTACTGCCCCCCAGTAACCCTACTGCCCCCTGTAACTCTACTGCCCCCTGTAACCCTACTGCCCCCAGTAACCCTACTGCCCCCCTGTAACCCTACTGCCCCCTGTAACCCTACTGCCCCCTGTAACCCTACTGCCCCCAGTAACCTTACTGCCCCCTGTAACCCTACTGCCCCCTGTAACCCTACTGCCCCCCATGTTACCCTACTGCCCCCAGTAACCTTACTGCCCCCAGTAACCCTGCCTTGCCCCCCAGTAACCCTACTGCCCTTCAGTAACCCTACTGCCCCCAGTAACCCTACGCCCTTTGGTAACCCTACTGCCCTCCAGTAACCCTACTGCCCCCCAGTATCCCTACTGCCCCCCCAGTATCCCTACTGCCCCCTGTAACCCTACTGCCCCCTGTAACCCTACTGCCTTTGTAACCCTACTGCCCCCAGTAACCCTACTGCCCCCCTGTAACTCTACTGCCCCCTGTAACCCTACTGCCCCCCTGTAACCCTACTGCCCCCTGTAACCCTACTGCCCCCCAGTAACCTTACTGCCCCCCTGTAACCCTACTGCCCCCTGTAACCCTACTGCCCCCCTGTAACCCTACTGCCCCCTGTAACCCTACTGCCCCCCTGTAACCCTACTGCCCCCTGTAACCCTACTGCCCTCATGGGGGGGTTGTGATATATGGAAGAGAAGATATAGAAATGCATGTATTAATGTCTACATTTGTTTTTACCACATTTATTCTATCAGACAACTTAATGCATTTAAATTATATTATTTGAGCTAAACATATGAATAAAATAAAATGAAGAATAATTTTTATTGAAAGTTCATTACTCTCCCCAATACAACAAAACACTACTTAAATGCTGTAATTTTGGCCTTGAAATATTTCATTTGAAGTATTGTGGAATTCCATTCATTCCCATGGAGGTCTGCTCCAGCTGGGGACTGCTGACTTTAACGCCTCTCAACGGCCAATACAGAGCATCTTCAATCCAGGGTTTATACTGTATATAGTCTCTCATCAATTGGATTGAAAGCTGGTGTTGTAAATAATTAGCAAATTGACTTCAATCCCAAACAGATATAGTCTTAGAGAACAACAGAGTCATTTCCAACCTTGATGCCGTTGGGATACGATCACGTGTGGCTGATGATGAGATCACGTGTGGCCGATGATGAGATCACGTGTGGCCGATGATGCGATCACGTGTGGCCGATGATGCGATCACGTGTGGCCGATGATGCGATCACGTGTGGCCGATGATGCGATCACGTGTGGCCGATGATGCGATCACGTGTGGCCGATGATGCTATTTGACCACAGGAATACTTGAACATATTTCTTACATTTTAAATCACTTTGAGCTCAATTCCTGGTGACTTTTAGTATTTTATGTCCAAGAATGATAAAAAAAAAATTGGGGCTCAGAACTTTTGGCCAATTAGGGAGCCCTATTCCCTATATAGTGCACTCCTTATGGGCCCTATTCCCTATATAGTGCACTCCTTATGGGCCCTATTCCCTATATAGTGCACTCCTTATGGGCCCTATTCCCTATATAGTGCACTCCTTATGGGCCCTATTCCCTATATAGTGCACTCCTTATGGGCCCTATTCCCTATATAGTGCACTCCTTATGGGCCCTATTCCCTATATAGTGCACTCCTTATGGGCCCTATTCCCTATATAGTGCACTCCTTATGGGCCCTGTTCCCTATATAGTGCACTCCTTATGGGCCCTGTTCCCTATATAGTGCACTCCTTATGGGCCCTATTCCCTATATAGTGCACTCCTTATGGGCCCTCTTCCCTATATAGTGCACTCCTTATGGGCCCTATTCCCTATATAGTGCACTCCTTATGGGCCCTATTCCCTATATAGTGCACTCCTTATGGGCCCTATTCCCTATATAGTGCACTCCTTATGGGCCCTATTCCCTTTTTAGTGCACTCCTTATGGGCCCTATTCCCTTTTTAGTGCACTCCTTATGGGCCCTATTCCCTATATAGTGCACTCCTTATGGCGCCCTATTCCCTATATAGTGCACTCCTTATGGGCCCTATTCCCTATATAGTGCACTCCTTATGGGCCCTATTCCCTTTTTAGTGCACTCCTTATGGGCCCTATTCCCTTTTAGTGCACTCCTTATGGGCCCTATTCCCTTTTTAGTGCACTCCTTATGGGCCCTATTCCCTATATAGTGCACTCCTTATGGGCCCTGTTCCCTATATAGTGCACTCCTTATGGGCCCTATTCCCTATATAGTGCACTCCTTATGGGCCCTATTCCCTATATAGTGCACTCCTTATGGGCCCTCTTCCCTATATAGTGCACTCCTTATGGGCCCTATTCCCTATATAGTGCACTCCTTATGGGCCCTATTCCCTATATAGTGCACTCCTTATGGGCCCTATTCCCTATATAGTGCACTCCTTATGGGCCCTATTCCCTTTTTAGTGCACTCCTTATGGGCCCTATTCCCTTTTTAGTGCACTCCTTATGGGCCCTATTCCCTATATAGTGCACTCCTTATGGCGCCCTATTCCCTATATAGTGCACTCCTTATGGGCCCTATTCCCTATATAGTGCACTCCTTATGGGCCCTATTCCCTTTTTAGTGCACTCCTTATGGGCCCTATTCCCTTTTTAGTGCACTCCTTATGGGCCCTATTCCCTTTTTAGTGCACTCCTTATGGGCCCTATTCCCTATATAGTGCACTCCTTATGGGCCCTGGTCAAAAGGGAATAGGGTGCCATTTGGGATGTGTCCTCCTTCCTCTGTGTGAAGTGTGTGTGTTTTATGGAAGTGCTGTGAGTTCAGTTACGATGGCTTGATTTTATTCCATTTTTGTTGTACTTAGAGGAGTTGATTAAATAAATCTACTTTAATCCTGGATGCAGTTTGTTGCAGAGTTAGATTGTAGTTTAAGTAGTAAACAGATTTCATACTGTGTACTAATCATAGAACATGCTGTTTAGTATGCAGTATTACTCCTGGTGCGTTGGAGACAACTAGGAACTAAAACAAGGTCAGACTGGGATAATTGTGACATCTGTGATCTCCATGTCGGAGCTCTAGAATGATGCCCGAGTTTCTGACTTGTAATTCCGAGTTGGATGTTTTTTTTCTCAGAGTACCCTGTTGTCTTGAAAACAACACCAGTTTGGGCTTGACAAGGAGACACCTTGATGAAGACTGCTTGCTTCCGTTCTTGCTCTTCCTCTTTAAACACTTCCCGCCGATGACCACTCACATTTTTTGGTACCGTTCCCCAGATCTGTGCCTCGACACAATCCTGTCTCTGAGCTCTACGGACAATTCCTTCAACCTCATGGCTTGGTTTTTGCTCTGACATGCACTGTCAACTGTGGGACCTAATATAGACAGGTGTGTGCCTTTCCAAATCATGTCCAATCAATTGAATTTACCACAGGTGGACTCCAATCAAGTTGTAGAAACATCTCAAGGACGATCAATGGAAACAAGATGCACCTGAGCTCAATTTCGTGTCTCATAGCAAAAGGGTCTGAATACTTATGTAAATAAGGTATTTCTGTTTATTTACTTGTAATAAATGTGCAACATTTGCTAAAAACCTTGTTTTTGCTTTGTCATGATGGGGTATTGTGATGTCATGATGGGGTATTGTGATGTCATTGTGGGGTATTGTGATGTCATGATGGGGTATTGTGATGTCATTGTGGGGTATTGTGATGTCATTGTGGGGTATTGTGATGTCATGATGGGGTATTGTGATGTCATTGTGGGGTATTGTGATGTCATTATGGGGTATTGTGTGTAGATTGATGATATTATAATTTTTAAAAATCCATTTTAGAATAAGGCTGTAACTTAACAAAATATAGAAAAAGTAATGGGGTCTCAATACTTTCCAAATGAGCTATAGGTAGAGGTAAAGTGACTATGTAAAAAAGGCAGTCCTGCTCCTCTCCTCTCTACCTAACTTCACCTCACAGTCCCTTCAGCTTCCCTTAAATCCCGTTAGTTTGGCTGCTCAGTTTACCTTAGTTATCCATCACCCATCATATCCCTGCCATTCCCAACCAATCAGAGCGCTTGGAAATGCGCATCTGGATCCTACACCCGCCCACTCAGGTCAGAGTGTTGTCGTTGTCTGAAGGGAGAATACGAATGTTTCTGATCGTCGACAGTAACACATTTCTGAATGTTGCATCGAAATAACCATAACAATATGATTCCAAGTCATTCGGATATAAACATCCTCAAATGGAAACAAGTGCGTGTTTTAAAAAAAAAAAATGTATTTATTTTATTTTACCTTTATTTAACTAGGGCAAGTCGGTTAAGAACAAATTCTTATTTTCAATGACGGCCTAGGAACAGTGGGTTAACTGCCTTGTTCAGAGGCAGAACGATGTCGCCATGTGTGGCGACTATCAAGAGTACAGTGATGGGCCTCAACATCGTGTTCTAACCGGACAGAACCAAGCCGACCGCTCAGACTGGTGAGGGCATTCGCAGCCGACCGCTCAGACTGGTGAGGGCATTCTCAGCCGTCCGCTCAGACTGGTGAGGGCATTCTCAGCCGACCGCTCAGACTGGTGAGGGCATTCGCAGCCGACCGCTCAGACTGGTGAGGGCATTCTCAGCCGACCGCTCGGACGGGTGAGGGCATTCTCAGCCGACCGCTCAGACGGGTGAGGGCATTCACAGCCGACCGCTCAGACTGGTGAGGGCATTCTCAGCCGACCGCTCAGACGGGTGAGGGCATTCTCAGCCGACCCCTCAGACGGGTGAGGGCATTCTCAGCCGACCGCTCAGACTGGTGAGGGCATTCTCAGCCGACCGCTCAGACTGGTGAGGGCATTCTCAGCCGACCGCTCAGACTGGTGAGGGCATTCTCAGCCGACCGCTCAGACTGGTGAGGGCATTCTCAGCCGACCGCTCAGACTGGTGAGGGCATTCTCAGCCGACCGCTCAGACTGGTGAGGGCATGCCAGCCAAACGTTTTTACGTGGTCCTTATAGCCTGATTTAGTGACCACAGTTTTTTACATGGTCCGTAATTTCTCCGGATTTGTCAACCAATAGTATTTACAAACTAGGTGACAGGATAGATAATAGACAGTAGCAGCAGCGTATGTGATGAGCGTGGAAGTTTGTGTGTGTGGCGAATGTGTGTGTGTTGGAGTGTCAGTGTCCAGCGTGTGTGCATAGAGTATAAAAATAGTTAGTGTAAAAAGGGCCAAGACAGATAGTCCGGGTGGCTATTTGGTTCCCCATTCTTATGGCTTGTGGTTCAAAACTGTTCAGGAGCCTTTTGGTCCCAGACTTAGCGTTTCGGTACCGCTTGCCGTGCGGTAGCAGAAAGAACAGTCTGACTAAGGTGGCCGGAGTATTTGACAATTTTTAGGGCCTTCCTCTGACACCGCCTGGTATAGAGGTCCTGGATGGCAGGGAGCTGGGACCCAGTGATGTACTGGGCCTTCCTCTGACACCGCCTGGTATAGAGGTCCTGGATGGCAGGGAGCTGGGACCCAGTGATGTACTGGGCCTTCCTCTGACACCGCCTGGTATAGAGGTCCTGGATGGCAGGGAGCTGGGACCCAGTGATGTACTGGGCCTTCCTCTGACACCGCCTGGTATAGAGGCCCTGGATGGCAGGGAGCTGGGACCCAGTGATGTACTGGGCCTTCCTCTGACACCGCCTGGTATAGAGGTCTGGAGGCAGATAGATGGCCGGCCAGTGATGTACTGGGCCTTCCTCTGACACCGCCTGGTATAGAGGTCCTGGATGGCAGATAGCATGGCCCCAGTGATGTACTGGGCCTTCCTCTGACACCGCCTGGTATAAAGGTCCTGGATGGCAGGGAGCTGGGACCCAGTGATGTACTGGGCCTTCCTCTGACACCGCCTGGTATAGAGGTCCTGGATGGCAGGGAGCTGGGACCCAGTGATGTACTGGGCCTTCCTCTGACACCGCCTGGTATAGAGGTCCTGGATGGCAGATAGCATGGCCCCAGTGATGTACTGGGCCGTACGCACTACCCTCTAGCGCCTTACGGTCGGAGGCCGAGCAGTTGCCATACCGACAGGCGATGCAGCCAGTCAAGATGCTCTCGATGGTGCAGCTTAAGAACTTTTTGAGTATGAGGACCCGTGCCAAATCTTATCAGCCTCCTGAGGGTGGGGAGGGAGAGGCGTTGTCATGCCTTCTTCACAACTGTGCTGGTGTGTTTGGACCACGATAGGTCCTTAGCGATGTGGACACCGAGGAACAAACAGACATCTGACTTTTTGTACAGTTGACCTCTTCATGCACTTATAAAATCTCTACCACTGATTCCTATTCTCAAGCTAAAGCGACACAATCATTGTACTTTTTTGTAATTACCGGTGTTCCTATAATGTACAGACATTATAACAATTCATTTCAATAGTACCTACGCTGTCAGTAGAATAACACTACTAGTCACGAGACGGACCGATAGGGAAGGACTACGTATGTCAGATACAGGACGTGGGATAGAAACATGGCTGATTGAATCAACCTACTACTGCAGGTAATGAGGAAGTCACTATAACTACGTAACTGAAATGATACCTTTAAAATGGATGTCATCGGATTGACTCATTGTAACAGTATGCACTAATTAGCTTGTAAATCGTCTGCTTGCTCAGAGCAGTAAGCAGTACTGTATCTATACTGGACCAGAACACTACCCCAGACCAGTCTGCTTGCTCAGAGCAGAAAGCAGTACTGTAGCTATACTGGACCAGAACACTACCCCAGACCAGTCTGCTTGCTCAGAGCAGAAAGTAGTACTGTATCTATACTGGACCAGAACACTACCCCAGACCAGTCTGCTTGCTCAGAGCTGAAAGCAGTACTGTAGCTATACTGGACCAGAACCCCAGACCAGTCTGCTTGCTCAGAGCAGTAAGCAGTACTGTATCTATACTGGACCAGAACACTACCCCAGACCAGTCTGCTTGCTCAGAGCAGAAAGTAGTACTGTAGCTATACTGGACCAGAACCCCAGACCAGTCTGCTTGCTCAGAGCAGTAAGCAGTACTGTATCTATACTGGACCAGAACACTACCCCAGACCAGTCTGCTTGCTCAGAGCTGAAAGCAGTACTGTATCTATACTGGACCAGAACAAAATGTAAAAGTTGGCCTCGGAGCTGCACGACAAGCTAGCGTATTATTATTTTTGCGCTAGTTGGCAGTACCTGCACCAAAACTACAATATGTTTTTCTTCATAATTTGGTCTCCATTTTCTTTTTAAATAGTCAGCCTGAATAGGGTATTTATTTTCAGCACTTTAATCTCCATGACTGATCAAAACTTGTTTTCTGATGGACTCTCTGTTCTCTCTGGTCCCTCTGGTCCCTCTGGTCTCTCTGTTCTCTCTAGTCCCTCTTCTCTCTCTGGTCCCTCTGGTCCCTCTTCTCTCTCTGGTCCCTCTGGTCCCTCTTCTCTCTCTGGTCCCTCTGGTCCCTCTGGTCTCTCTGGTCCCTCTGGTCCCTCTGGTCTCTCTGGTCCCTCTGGTCCCTCTTCTCTCTCTGGTCCCTCTGGTCCCTCTTCTCTCTTCTCCCTCTGGTCTCTCTGGTCCCTCTGGTCCCTCTTCTCCCTCTGGTCTCTCTGGTCCCTCTTCTCCCTCTGGTCTCTCTGGTCCCTCTGGTCCCTCTGGTCCCTCTTCTCCCTCTGGTCCCTCTTCTCTCTCTGGTCCCTCTGGTCCCTCTGGTCCCTCTGGTCTCTCTGGTCCCTCTGGTCCCTCTGGTCTCTCTGGTCCCTCTGGTCCCTCTTCTCTCTCTGGTCCCTCTGGTCCCTCTGGTCCCTCTTCTCCCTCTGGTCCCTCTGGTCCCTCTGGTCTCTCTGTTCTCTCTAGTCCCTCTTCTCTCTCTGGTCCCTCTGGTCCCTCTTCTCCCTCTGGTCTCTCTGGTCCCTCTGTTCCCTCTGGTCCCTCTGTTCTCTCTAGTCCCTCTGGTCTCTCTGGTCCCTCTGGTCCCTCTGGTCTCTCTGTTCCCTCTGGTCCCTCTGGTCCCTCTGGTCTCTCTGGTCTCTCTGGTCCCTCTGTTCTCTCTAGTCCCTCTTCTCCCTCTGGTCTCTCTGGTCTCTCTGTTCTCTCTGGTCCCTCTGGTCCCTCTGGTCTCTCTGGTCTCTCTGTTCTCTCTGGTCCCTCTGGTCTCTCTGGTCCCTCTGTTCTCTCTGGTCTCTCTGTTCTCTCTAGTCCCTCTTCTCCCTCTGGTCCCTCTGGTCTCTCTGGTCTCTCTGGTCTCTCTGTTCTCTCTGGTCCCTCTGGTCCCTCTGTTCTCTCTGTTCTCTCTAGTCCCTCTTCTCCCTCTGGTCCCTCTGGTCCCTCTGGTCTCTCTGTTCTCTCTGGTCTCTCTGTTCTCTCTAGTCCCTCTGTTCTCTCTGGTCCCTCTTCTCCCTCTGGTCCCTCTGGTCCCTCTGGTCTCTCTGGTCCCTCTGGTCCCTCTGGTCCCTCTGGTCTCTCTGGTCCCTCTGGTCCCTCTTCTCCCTCTGGTCTCTCTGGTCTCTCTGGTCCCTCTGGTCCCTCTGGTCTCTCTGGTCTCTCTGTTCTCTCTAGTCCCTCTTCTCCCTCTGGTCTCTCTGGTCCCTCTGGTCCCTCTGTTCTCTCTAGTCCCTCTGGTCTCTCTGGTCCTTCTGGTCCCTCTGTTCCCTCTGTTCTCTCTGGTCCCTCTGGTCTCTCTGGTCCCTCTGGTCCCTCTGTTCTCTCTAGTCCCTCTGGTCTCTCTGGTCCCTCTGGTCCCTCTGTTCTCTCTGTTCTCTCTGGTCCCTCTGGTCCCTCTGGTCCCTCTGGTCCCTCTGTTCTCTCTAGTCCCTCTGGTCTCTCTGGTCCCTCTGGTCTCTCTGGTCTCTCTAGTCCCTCTGGTCTCTCTGGTCTCTCTAGTCCCTCTTCTCCCTCTTCTCCCTCTGGTCTCTCTGGTCCCTCTGGTCTCTCTGGTCCCTCTGGTCCCTCTGGTCCCTCTTCTCCCTCTGGTCTCTCTGTTCTCTCTGGTCCCTCTGGTCCCTCTGCAGCAGACCCATATAGAGAGCAATATGTTTGGAATATCAAATCACAATAAATTCACAGTATCGAATTGCAATACATTGAGAATTGTGAGAACCGCAATACATATTGTATCGGCGCCTAAGAATCATGATAATATCGTTACCGTGGGGTCCCTGGCAATTCCCAGCCCTGCTGTAAACTGATACTATTTCAGATGTCTCTAAACAAAGCCTTCTCTAAACAGTCTCTTTAACCAGGGAGTTAGTTTGACAGAGCCTGTCTCTAAACAGTCTCTTTAACCAGGGAGAGTTAGTTTGATGCAGCCTGTCTCTAAACAGTCTCTTTAACCAGGGAGAGTTAGTTTGATGCAGCCTGTCTCTAAACAGTCTCTTTAACCAGGGAGAGTTAGTTTGACGGAGCCTGTCTCTAAACAGTCTCATTACCCCCCCACCCAGTGGTACTATAGTCCTAACCATTACCCCCCACCCAGTGGTACTATAGTCCTAACCATTACCACCCAGTGGTACTATAGTCCTAACCATTACCCCCCACCCAGTGGTACTATAGTCCTAACCATTACCACCCACCCAGCACCCAGTGGTACTATAGTCCTAACCATTACCCCCCACCCAGTGGTACTATAGTCCTAACCATTACCACCCAGTGGTACTATAGTCCTAACCATTACCACCCACCCAGTGGTACTATAGTCCTAACCATTACCCCCCACCCAGTGGTACTATAGTCCTAACCATTACCCCCCACCCAGTGGTACTATAGTCCTAACCATTACCCCCCACCCAGTGGTACTATAGTCCTAACCATTACCCCCCCACCCAGTGGTACTATAGTCCTAACCATTACCCCCCCACCCAGTGGTACTATAGTCCTAACCATTACCCCCCACCCAGTGGTACTATAGTCCTAACCATTACCCCCCCACCCAGTGGTACTATAGTCCTAACCATTACCCCCCCACCCAGTGGTACTATAGTCCTAACCATTACCACCCACCCAGTGGTACTATAGTCCTAACCATTACCCCCCCACCCAGTGGTACTATAGTCTTTTATATATGTCCACAGTTTCAGCCCCCCTCAGGTTCTCTGGCAGGCTATTCCTGGGGGCATAGTAACTAAAGGCTGGGGGCCCATAGTAACTAAAGGCTGGGGGCCCATAGTAACTAAAGGCTGGGGGCCCATAGTAACTAAAGGCTGGGGGCCCATAGTAACTAAAGGCCGGGGGCCCATAGTAACTAAAGGCTGGGGGCATAGTAACTAAAGGCTGGGGGCCCATAGTAACTAAAGGCTGGGGGCCCATAGTAACTAAAGGCTGGGGGCCCATAGTAACTAAAGGCTGGGGGCCCATAGTAACTAAAGGCTGGGGGCATAGTAACTAAAGGCTGGGGCATAGTAACTAAAGGCTGGGGGCATAGTAACTAAAGGCTGGGGGCATAGTAACTAAAGGCTGGGGGCCCATAGTAACTAAAGGCTGGGGGCCATAGCAACTAAAGGCTGGGGGCCCATAGTAACTAAAGGCTGGGGGCCCATAGTAACTAAAGGCTGGGGGCCCATAGTAACTAAAGGCTGGGGGCCCATAGTAACTAAAGGCTGGGGGCCCATAGTAACTAAAGGCTGGGGGCCCATAGTAACTAAAGGCTGGGGGCCCATAGTAACTAAAGGCTGGGGGCCCATAGTAACTAAAGGCTGGGGGCCCATAGTAACTAAAGGCCGGGGGCCCATAGTAACTAAAGGCCGGGGGCCCATAGTAACTAAAGGCCGGGGGCCCATAGTAACTAAAGGCCGGGGGCCCATAGTAACTAAAGGCCGGGGCCCATAGTAACTAAAGGCTGGGGCGCATAGTAACTAAAGGCTGGGGGCCCATAGTAACTAAAGGCTGGGGGCCCATAGTAACTAAAGGCTGGGGGCCCATAGTAACTAAAGGCTGGGGGCCCATAGTAACTAAAGGCTGGGGGCCATAGTAACTAAAGGCTGGGGGCATAGTAACTAAAGGCCGGGGGCCCATAGTAACTAAAGGCTGGGGGCATAGTAACTAAAGGCTGGGGGCCCATAGTAACTAAAGGCTGGGGGCCCATAGTAACTAAAGGCTGGGGGCCCATAGTAACTAAAGGCTGGGGGCCCATAGTAACTAAAGGCTGGGGGCCCATAGTAACTAAAGGCTGGGGGCCCATAGTAACTAGAGGCTGCCTCTCCATGCCTCTTGGTCCTGGGCTTTGGGATAGTTAAAAGGCCAGAGGACCTGAGGGACCTACTGGGTACAGAACTTAAAAACATGTCATGACATGTATTGAGGTGCACAATCATGGATTGACTTAAAACCCAATAGAAGAATATTAAAATGTATTGTAAAACTGACAGGCAGCCAGTGCAGAGACCTTAAAACTGGTGTAATGTGTGTTCTCTCCGTCTGGTCTTTGGTCAGTACCCACGCTGCAGCATTCTGTATGTTTTGCAGTTGACCAATGGCTTTCTTGGGTAGATCAGACAGGAGAGCGTTACAGTAGTCAAGCCTGCTTGTAATAAAAGCATGGATGAGTCTCTCTGTATCAGCCTCAGAGAGAAAATGCTGCACCTTGGCAATGTCCTTTAGGTGGTAAAAATCTATTTTGGTCACACATTCCTAATGTGTGATTCACAATTGAGTTCAGAATCTAAATGAACACTTAGGTTTCTTACCCTGTGTTTTATCTTTATTGCCTGTGAATTAAAATGTGCGTTTGGCTCTAATAACAAGTATCTTGGTCTTGTCTTGATTTAGCTGGAGGAAGTTGTGAGCCATCCAAATATTCAAATCACTAATACAGTCTCGTAATTTATCCGTGGAGCTAAAATCCTCTGATGACACAGAAATGTAAAGTTGTCTATCGTCTGCATAGCAATGAAAAATCAATGCTGTGCCTTCTGATAATGCTGCTAAGTGGTAACATATATAAACTGAACAGTACCGGACCCGAAATCGAACCTTGCGGAACGCCACGTGATATGCATTTTCTCTGAGTTATGTTCACCAAGGGTGACAAACTCTTGAGCGGTGACAATAGGTTCTAAATAATTTTTGTCCACCCTGGTCTTTAGATTCCTATATTTTCGAACAGCGTGTCGTGTTAGCCATTGGCTGCTGGCGAGCTGCCATCTTTCTCTCTCTCAACCACAACACATCCTGTTTTCGAACAGCGTGTCGTGTTATCCCTGGCTGCTGGCGAGCTGCCATCTTTCTCTCTCTCTCAACCACAACACATCTTGTTATTCTGATTCTCAGCTCCAGACGAGGTTTGGCCTCACGCTAGCTACTTAAGAGGAACCATGACTCATGTACTGCAGGTTAGAAATACGGAAGCGCTCAAACTCCATGTCGGCTGTGTGGATCACATGTAAGGAGGTTTGGTCACGCCAGTCCTGGGTTTTAAATACTATTTGAACCCTAATATTTAGTGTTTCCTTTCAACCTGGTCTCAGCGCATTTCGTATTATTCTGTACGTAAATCTGTGACACTCCGTTTAGTATGATATGTTATGAATTACAATTTGTATTATATGTTACGAATTTGATAAATGAATGATATGTCACGAATTCTAGCTAGGTGGCTGATGTTAGCTAGCTGGCTAACGTTAGCTAGGCTAGGGGTTAGGGTTAAAGTTAGGGTTAAGTTTAGGAGTTAGGTTAAAGGGTTATAGGGTTAGGGGAAGGGTTAGCTAACATCCTAAGTAGTTGCAAAGTAGCAAAAAAGTAGTAAGTAATTGAAAAGCTAATTAGATAAAATGCTAAAGTTGTCCGTGATGAGATTTGAACTCTCAACCTTTGGGTTGCTAGACGTTTGCATTATATGCCCGCCCGACCAACCACACCCTACTTTCATTTTTGCTTTAAGAGCAACCATCTGTCTAATGTAACCAGACCAAAAGTAACATATCGTACTAATTTCAGTGTTTCGGATTTACGTTTACTATGTTACGTCTAGTCTATGAGATCAGGTTGTTCCTTTAGCCTGCCTGGAGTACCAAGTGGGCAGGGTTTGCACTTTAACTGTGCTTGATTGAGTTTGCCTGATGCAACGAATCAAATAGAAAAATACAATGATTTCAAATAGTACCCAGGTCTGGGTCACACCTAAAGAAACTGAAAAGCACGTCTCATTAAATTGGTCTTTGTCATTGGTTTCTTTTCACAGATTTGAATATGTTGGTATCTAGGTAGTCTGATGTTCCCAACAACATGTTTGTTGAAGAGGAAGGAAACAGTCTCAGCAGATTCAATTCCTTTTAAGGCAGACACAGATATACTAATTTCGTTTGACCAGTTTCTCACAAAATAACCCTGCAGCAACAGAAAATGTGAATTATTATGTGGACATTTCTATAAGGTCATGTACATCTGTTAGTGTGGGTGAAGGGGAAAGGGGGGAGGAATAAGGTGGGGATAGGGGGGAGGAATAAGGTGGGGATAGGGGGGAGGAATAAGGTGGGGTTAGGGGGGAGGAATAAGGTGGGGATAGGGGGGAGGAATAAGGTGGGGTTAGGGGGGAGGAATAAGGTGGGGATAGGGGGGAGGAATAAGGTGGGGATAGGGGGGAGGAATAAGGTGGGGTTAGGGGAGGAAAAGGTGGGGTTAGGGGGAGGAATAAGGTGGGGATAGGGGGAGGAATAAGGTGAGGAAAGGGGGGAGGAATAAGGTGGGGATAGGGGGGAGGAATAAGGGGGGAGGAATAAGGTGGGGAAAGGGGGAGGAATAAGGTGGGTATAGGGGGGAGGAATAAGGTGGGGTTAGGGGGGAGGAATAAGGTGGGGATAGGGGGAGGAATAAGGTGAGGAAAGGGGGGAGGAATAAGGTGGGGATAGGGGGGAGGAATAAGGGGGGAGGAATAAGGTGGGGAAAGGGGGGAGGAATAAGGTGGGGATAGGGGGGAGGAATAAGGTGGGGATAGGGGGGAGGAATAAGGTGGGGATAGGGGGGAGGAATAAGGTGGGTATAGGGGGGAGGAATAAGGTGGGGATAGGGGGGAGGAATAAGGTGGGTATAGGGGGGAGGAATAAGGTGAGGAAAGGGGGGAGGAATAAGGTGAGGAAAGGGGGGAGGAATAAGGTGGGGATAGGGGGAAGGAATAAGGTGAGGAAAGGGGGAGGAATAAGGTGGGGAAAGGGGGGAGGGATAAGGTGGGGACAGGGGGGAGGAATAAGGTGAGGAAAGGGGGGAGGAATAAGGTGGGGATAGGGGGGAGGGATAAGGTGGGGAAAGGGGGGAGGAATAAGGTGGGGATAGGGGGGAGGAATAAGGTGGGGATAGGGGGGAGGAATAAGGTGGGGAAAGGGGGGAGGAATAAGGTGAGGAAAGGGGGGAGCAAAAGGGGATGAGTGTTTTCTTTCTCTCTTGTGTTTCTTCAGAGGTGGTTTGGGGCCCTCTGGCCTGGGAACTAAAGAAGCATGGGTAGCAGCTGTTGAGTTACAGCTGTCTTTGTGTCTGAGGATGTCTCCCAAATGGCCCCTTATTCCCTATAAAGTGCACAACTTTAGACCAGGACCCATAGGGTAGTGCAGTACTTTTGACCAGGGCCCACAGGGGGGAATAGGGTGTAGGAAATAGGGTACCATTTGGGAGTCATCTCTGTCTGAGGCAATTCAAACTCGGCAACTGACTTCATACAGATTGTGACATAAAACGTTTCCGTAAAATAAAAACAAGTAAAACTCTGATAGATACAATTCTATATGCCACACTTTTCTCTCTCTCTCTCTCTCTCTCTCTCTCTCTCTCTCTCTCTCTCTCTCTCTCTCTCTCTCTCTCTTTATTTCAATTTCAATTCAATTCGCTTTATTGGCATGACGTAACAATGTACAGATTGCCAAAGCTTATTTTGGATATTTACAATATAAAAATAAATAAAAATGAGAATCAAAATTGTCAACGGGACAACAGTAACAACAATAACCAAGGGTCAAAATAACCATACATTCAACAATAACAATAATCATACAGTAGAGGACATGTGCAGGTTTATTGGTCTTTTCAGACACTGTCCCTCGTCTTATGGCAGGCAGCAATGTAGTGCGCTGCCAACACACATCTCTCTGCGTCCTCCCCCAACAGGACGGGTAGCCTATCCTCATCAGAGAGGTCTTTAAAACCTTGAATAAGGGTTTCAAATTTGGGGAAATGACACTCTCTAATTGTTTTATGTTTTTGACATTTTGTCAGGAAATGCAGCTCCGTCTCAGGTTCTGCTGTGGTGCAGTGGTTGCACAGCCTTTCCTCTACAAGGAGCCAGGTTTTCCTGTCTCTCTCTCACACTCTCTCTCTCTCTCTCTCTCTCCATCTCTCACTCTCTCTCTCTCTCTCTCTCTCTCTCTCTCTCTCTCTCTCTCTCTCTCTCTCTCTCACTTTCTCTTCTCTCTCTCTCTCTCTCTCTCTCTCTCTCTCTCTCTCAAAATTCAATTCAAGGGCTTTATTGGCATGGGAAACATATGTTAACATTGCCAAAGCAAGTTAAATAAACAATAAAAATGAACAGTAAACATTACACTCACAGAAGTTCCAAAATAATAAAGACATGTCAAATGTCATATTAGGTCTATATACAGTGTTGTAACGATGTGCAAATAGAGAAAGTACAAAAGGGAAAATAAATA
The DNA here is from genome assembly GCF_905237065.1 of Salmo salar. Classification (NCBI taxonomy): domain Eukaryota; kingdom Metazoa; phylum Chordata; class Actinopteri; order Salmoniformes; family Salmonidae; genus Salmo; species Salmo salar. The sequence continues at coordinate 1,214,786 of NC_059442.1, forward strand.
AACATAAATATGGGTTGTATTTACAGTGGTGTTTGTTCGCCACTGGTTGTCCTTTTCTTGTGGCAACAGGTCACAAATCTTGCTGCTGTGATGTCACACTGTGGTATTTCACCCAGTAGATATGGGAGTTTATCAAAATTGGGTTTGTTTTAGAATTCATTGTGGATCTGTGTAATCTGAGGGAAATATGTGTCTCTAATATGGTCATACATTTGGCAGGAGGTTAGGAAGTGCAGCTCAGTTTCCACCTCATTTTGTGGGCAATGTGCACATAGCCTGTCTTCTCTTGAGAGCCAAGTCTGCCTACTGCGACTTCTCTCAATAGCAAGGCTATGCTCACTGAGTCTATACATAGTCAAAGCTTTCCTTCATTTTGGTCATTCACAGTGGTAAGGTATTCTGCCACTGTGTAGTATCTGTTTAAGGAAAAATAGACTTTTGGGTGTAAAATCTTGAGATTTTAAAATTGTACAGCTCTTTTTTTCTGGATTTTGATCATTATCGGGTATCGGCCTAATTCTGCTCTGCATGCATTATTTGGTATTTTACGTTGTACTCATAGGATATTTTTGCAGAATTCTGCATGCAGAGTCTCAATTTAGTGTTTGTCCTATTTTGTGAATTCTTGTTTGGTGAGCGGACCCCAGACCTCACAACCATAAAAGGCAATGGGTTTTATAACATATTCAAGTATTTTTAGCCAGATCCTAATTGGTATGTGAGATTTTAAGGGCGTAGAAGGCCCTTCTTGCCTTGTCCCTCAGATCGCTCACAGCTATGTGGAAGTTACCCGTGGCGCTGATGTTTAGGCCGAGGTAGGTATAGTTTTCTGTGTGCTCTTGGGCAACAGTGTCCAGATGGAATTTGTATTTGTGTTCCTGGCAACTGGACCTTTTTTGGAACACCATTATTTTGGTCTTACAGAGATTTACTGTCAGGGCCCAGGTCTGTCAGGGCCCAGGTCTGTCAGGGCCCAGGTCTGTCAGGGCCCAGGTCTGTCAGGGCCCAGGTCTGTCAGGGCCCAGGTCTGTCAGGGCCCAGGTCTGTCAGGGCCCAGGTCTGTCAGGGCCCAGGTCTGTCAGGGCCCAGGTCTGACAGAATCTGTGCAGAAGATCTAGGTGCTGCTGTAGGCCCTCCTTGGTTGGGGACAGAAGCACCAGATCATCAGCAAACAGTAGACATTTGACTTCAGATTCTAGTAGGGTGAAGCCGGGTGCTGCAGACTGTTCTAGTGTCCTCGCCAATTCGTTGATATATATGTTGAAGACGGTGGGGCTTAAGCTGCATCCCTATCTCACCCCACGGCCCTGTGGAAAGAAATGTGTGTGTTTTTTGCCAATTTTATCTATACACATTTGTTGTTTGTGCATACTACCCTGCATTTTTTTTGCCAGCAGAATAACACCCTGCAGCCCACTGCTGGCTTTCCTCGGTCCTCGGTCCTGGTCCTGGTCCCTGGATGGGAGACCAGATGCTGCTGGAAGTGATGCTCAAGGTCCTTAATAACGATATCATAACCGCCATCGATTAGAGACATTACTGTGCAGCTGTCTTCATCGACCTGGCCAAGGCTTTCGACTCTGTCAATCACCACATTCTTATTGGCAGACTCAACAGCCTTGGTTTCTCAAATGATTGCCTCGCCTGGTTCTCCAACTACTTCTCAGATAGAGTTCAGTGTGTCAAATCGGAGGGCCTGTTGTCCCAGACCTCTGGCAGTCTCTATGGGGGTGCCACAGAGTTCAATTCTCGGGCCGACTCTCTTCTCTGTATACATCAATGATGTCGCTCTTGCTGCTGGTGATTCTCTGATCCACCTCTACGCAGACGACACCATTCAGTATACATCTGGCCCTTCTTTGGACACTGTGTTAACAACCCTCCAGACGAGCTTCAATGCCATTCAACTCTCCTTCCGTGGCCTCCAACTGCTCTTAAACGCAAATAAAACTAAATGCATGCTATTCAACCGATCATTGCCCGCCCATCCAGCATCACTACGCTGGACGGTTCTGACTTAGAATACGTGGATAACTATAAATACCTAGGTGTCTGGTTAGACTGTAAACTCCCCTTCCAGACTCACATTAAGCATCTCCAATCCAAAATTAAATCTAGAATCGGCTTCCTATTTCGCAACAAAGCATCCTTCACTCATGCTGCCAAACATACCCTTGTAAAACTGACCATCCTACCGATCCTCGACTTCGGCGATGTCATCTATAAAATAGCCTCCAACACTCTACTCAACAAACTGGATGCAGTCTATCACAGTGCCATCCGTTTTGTCACCAAAGCCCCATATACTACCCACCACTGCGACCTGTACGCTCTCGTTGGCTGGCCCTCGTTACATATTCGTCGCCAAACCCACTGGCTACAGGTTATCTACAAGTCTCTGCTAGGTAAAGCCCCGCCTTATCTCAGCTTGCTGGTCACCATAGCAGCACCCACCTGTAGCACGTGCTCCAGCAGGTATATCTCACTGGTCACCCCCAAAGCCAATTCCTCCTTTGGTCATCTTTCCTTCCAGTTCTCTGCTGCCAATGACTGGAACAAACTGCAAAAATCACTGAAGCTGGAGACTCATATCTCCCTCACTAGCTTTAAGCACCAGCTGTCAGAGCAGCTCACAGATCACTGCACCTGTACATAGCCCATCTGTAAACAGCCCATCTATCTACCTCATCCCCATACTGTATTTATTTATTTATTTATTTATTTTTCTCCTTTTGCACCCCAGTATCTCTACTTGCACATCCATCTTTTGCACATCTACCATTCCAGTGTTTAATTGCCATATTGTAATTACTTCGCCACCATGGCCTATTTATTGCCTTAATTGCCTTATTGTACCTAATTTGCACTGTATATAGACTTTTAGTTTTATTTTTTCTACTGTATTATTGACTGTATGTTTTGTTCATTCCATGTGTAACTCTGTGTTGTTGTTTGTGTCGAACTGCTTTGCTTTATCTTGGCCAGGTCGCAGTTGCAAATGAGGACTTGTTCTCAACTAGCCTACCTGGTTAAATAAAGGACTTGTTCTCAACTAGCCTACCTGGTTAAATAAAGGTGAAATAAATAAATTAAAATACATTTAAAAAAAGTGGTGTTGGAGGGCGAGTGGCAGGCACTCTTTCCTCAGGTCTAAAAAAAATATCCCAATGCCCCAGGGCAGTGATTGGGGACATTGCCCTGTGTAGGGTGCCATCTTTCGGATGGGATGTTAAATGGGTGTCCTGACTCTCTGTGGTCATTAAAGATCCCATGCCACTTATTGTAAGAGTAGGGGTGTTAACCCCCGGTGTCCTGGCTAAATTCCCAATCTGTCCCTCATACCATCACGGCCACCTAATCATCCCCAGCTTCCAATTGGCTCATTCATCCCCCTCCTCTCCCCTGTAACTATTCCCCAGGTCAATGAGAATGTGTTCTCAACCTACCTGGTAAAATAAGGGTAAAATAAAAATAGTGTACATGGATTTTATAATGTCCTATGTTTTTCCCCAACACCACTTTCCAACACTTTGTATAGCAGACCCTTATGTATAGTGTATATACCCTTTGTATAGCAGACCCTTATGTATAGTGTATATACCCTTTGTATAGCAGACCCAGCAGCCAAATTGAGTCAAAAGCTTTTTTGAAATACAAAAAGAATGAGAAGACTTTGCCTTTCGTACGCTAATTTGGTAAAAAGCCAATTTGACATTTACTCAGTACATTATTTTCATTGAGGAAATATATACGAGTCTGCTGTTAATGATAATGCAGAGGATTCTCCCAAGGTTGCTGTTGATGCATATCCCACGGTAGTTATTAGGGTTAAATGTGAGAAATAAAAGTAGCAAGTAATTAAAGAGCAGCAGTAAAATAACAATAGTGAGACTATATACAGGGTGTTATACAGGGGTACCGGTACAGAGTCAATGTGGAGGCTATATACAGGGGGTACCGGTACAGAGTCAATGTGGAGGCTATATACAGGGGGTACTGGTACAGAGTCAATGTGGAGGCTATATTTACATTTACATTTTAGTCATTTAGCAGACGCTCTTATCCAGAGCGACTTACAAATTGGTGCATTCACCTATAATATCCAGTGGAACAACCACTTTACAATAGTGCATCTAAATATTTTAAGGGGGGGGGGTTAGAAGGATTACTTTATCCTATCCCAGGTATTCCTTGAAGAGGTGGGGTTTCAGGTGTCTCCGGAAGGTGGTGATTGACTCCGCTGTCCTGGCGTCGTGAGGGAGCTTGTTCCACCATTGGGGTGCCAGAGCAGCGAACAGTTTTGACTGGGCTGAGCGGGAACTGTGCTTCCTCAGAGGTAGGGAGGCGAGCAGGCCAGAGGTGGATGAACGGAGTGCCCTTGTTTGGGTGTAGGGCCTGATCAGAGCCTGAAGGTACGGGGGTGCCGTTCCCCTCACAGCTCCGTAGGCAAGCACCATGGTCTTGTAGCGGATGCGAGCTTCGACTGGAAGCCAGTGGAGAGAGTGGAGGAGCGGGGTGACGTGAGAGAACTTGGGAAGGTTGAACACCAGACGGGCTGTGGCGTTCTGGATGAGTTGTAGGGGTTTAATCGCACAGGCAGGGAGCCCAGCCAACAGCGAGTTGCAATAATCCAGACGGGAGATGACAAGTGCCTGGATTAGGACCTGCGCCGCTTCCTGTGTGAGGCAGGGTCGTACTCTGCGAATGTTGTAGAGCATGAACCTACAGGATCGGGTCACCGCCTTGATGTTGGTGGAGAACGACAGGGTGTTGTCCAGGGTCACGCCAAGGCTCTTAGCACTCTGGGAGGAGGACACAAGGGAGTTGTCAACCGTGATGGCGAGATCATGGAACGGGCAGTCCTTCCCCGGGAGGAAGAGCAGCTCCGTCTTGCCGAGGTTCAGCTTGAGGTGGTGATCCGTCATCCACACTGATATGTCTGCCAGACATGCAGAGATGCGATTCGCCACCTGGTTGTCAGAAGGGGGAAAGGAGAAGATTAATTGTGTGTCATCTGCATAGCAATGATATGAGAGACCATGTGAGGATATGACAGAGCCAAGTGACTTGGTGTATAGCGAGAATAGGAGTGGGCCAAGAACAGAGCCCTGGGGGACACCAGTGGTGAGAGCACGTGGTGCGGAGACAGATTCTCGCCACGCCACCTGGTAGGAGCGACCTGTCAGGTAGGACTCAATCCAAGCGTGCGCGGTGCCGGAGATGCCCAGCTCGGAGAGGGTGGAGAGGAGGATCTGATGGTTCACGGTATCAAAGGCAGCAGATAGGTCTAGAAGGATGAGAGCAGAGGAGAGAGAGTTAGCTTTAGCAGTGAGAAGAGCAGTCTCAGTTGAATGCCCAGTCTTGAAACCTGACTGATTAGGATCAAGAAGGTCATTCTGAGAGAGATAGCAAGAGAGCTGGCTATATACAGGGTGTTACGGTACAGAGTCAATGTGGAGGCTATATACAGGGGTACCGGTACTGAGTCAATGTGGAGGCTATATACAGGTGGGTACCGGTACAGAGTCAATGTGGAGGCTATATACAGGGGGTACCGGTACAGAGTCAATGTGGAGGCTATATACAGGGGGTACCGGTACAGAGTCAATGTGGAGGCTATATACAGGTGGGTACCGGTACAGAGTCAATGTGGAGGCTATATACAGGGGTACCGGTACAGAGTCAATGTGGAGGCTATATACAGGGGGTACCGGTACAGAGTCAATGTGGAGGCTATATACAGGGGGTACCGGTACAGAGTCAATGTGGAGGCTATATACAGGGTGTTACGGTACAGAGTCAATGTGGAGGCTACATACAGGGGGTACAGAATGTTTTATTTATTTAACTAGGCAAGTCAGTTAAGAACAAATTCTTATTTTCAATGACAGCCTAGGAACAGTGGATTAACTGCCTTGTTCAGGGGCAGAACGACAGATTTGTACCTTGTCAGCTCGGGGATTCGATCTTGCAACCTTTCAGTTACTAGTCCAACTCTCTAACCACTAGGCTACCTCGGGGTGGTACCGGTTATTTGAGGTAGTATATACATGTAGGTAGAGTTATTAAAAGTGACTATGCATAGATAAGAACAGAGAGTAGCAGTGGTGTAAAGAGGGGTGAGGGGTGAGGGGTGAGGGTCCAGCAACATTAAAGCAGTTATATATCATTTTAAATATTACATGACATTACATTTCATGACACTTTTCACAACACCACTACTCAAATATCATGTATAAAACCATCACTGAGTCCCAAAGGGCAGCCATTTCCCTATATAATGCAATACTTTTCACCTGGGTGAAAGAAACTGAAGATCTTGTACCATTCTGTGTACTACTCCCTTCACAGAACAACGCAAACTGGCTCTAACCAGAATAGAAAGAGGAGTGGGAGGCCCCGGTGCACAACTGAGCAAGAGGACAAGTACATTAGAGTGTCTAGTTTGAGAAACAGATGCCTCACAAGTCCTCAACTGGCAGCTTCATTAAATAGTACCCGCAAAACACCAGATCCATCCATTTCTATTTCCCCATATATTTTTCAACTGTGCTGTGATGGTTCACAACATTTCTGAACCTTTCTATTTTCTACAGATTGTCAATTGAAAATAAACATATTTTTGCTAAAAGTATTATATTATTGATCGACTGACTGTGACTTTTCAAATCCCCCAGTAGTGCTATCTGCAGGGTTAGTTCTAGGTAAATGTTGCAATTCTTCAGCCATTCCTGGACCTGTGACCAAAAATAAGCTACATATGCACAGTACCAAAACAAATGATCTGATTCTGTCTCTTCACAGAAAAATCTGCAGACCTGGGAAGGTTGTATCCCCCATATAAATAACATTCCATTGGTTGCAAGAAATGTAAAGTTTTGAATCTGGGGTTGTTTTATGTATCAGTTCATAAACCATGTGCCATGGAATCAGTACGTCAAAAATCTCTTCCCAACTATTTTGCAATCTATATGGCACGGCTGTAATTTGTTTGGTCCTGAATTAACTGGTCAACTTTTTTTATTTATCACAATTTTATTTACCCAATTATGGTCTTTAATACAGGGCCGACAGACAAGTTCCTTACTTTTTCCACTTTCCTCTTCCATTTTTTTTATATTATATTTGAGTTTAACCACAATATTTGTTGTATTACTTGTTCTGTTTTTTTTCTGGTGGATTAAATTAAAATTGTAACCAACTTTCTTAGGTTTGTTTTAAAAAAATAACGAAATTTGGGAGATTATTTTGTCACGACAGTGACGGATGGTGGCGCCTCGGGCCGGGTGGAGCTCGGCGGTCGTCGTCGCCGGCCTACTAGCTACCATCGATCCCTTTTTGTTTCACTTTCGTTTGGTTAGGTCTAGGTAGGCACGCACCTGTTTTGGGTTAGTCATTAGTAAGGGGGGGTTATTTAGGTTAGCGTAGGATGTATGTGGTTGTACGTGATTGTGTTTCTTGTCCGGGTTTTTTGTGTTCGTAAAGAACGTACTGGGTTTTTCTTTCTGCCAGTGGTTTATTTTGTTTGTGTACACCACCGCAGAATCGTTCAGGGCTGCGCCCCTATACTTTGTCGACCACGTACAGTGCTTCCAATAAAGAAGTGTGGTCACGAACTCTCTCTGTCTCCTGCGCCTGACTCTACCTCTCCTGTTCCTCGAGCCAGCCCGTGACATATTTCCTTTTCATATAACTGAAAGTGAGAGGTTGTAATCTGAATAAAGGGAAAAAGGCCATTCTTGAACATGGAGTGAGACATTTTTACTAATTTGCTAGAGATCCATTTCAGATTTAAGTATAATTTATGCATGACTGAAGCCTTTACTGAGAGGTCTAATGCTTTAATATTGAATTATTCCTGCCCCTAAAATTCATATTCATTATATAAATAGGCCCGTTTAATTTTGTCTGGCTTGTCGTTCCAATAAAATTGAATATTTTTTTCTCATAAAATAAAAAAACTGTTTGCTAGGTAAGAGTTAATCAGGGTAAACTGGGATATGACTAAAGAGTTAATCGGGGTAAACTGGGATATGACTAAAGAGTTAATCAGGGTAAACTGGGATATGACTAAAGAGTTAATCAGGGTAAACTGGGATATGACTAAAGAGTTCATCAGGGTAAACTGGGATATGACTAAAGAGTTCATCAGGGTAAACTGGGATATGACTAAAGAGTTCATCAGGGTAAACTGGGATATGACTAAAGAGTTCATCAGGGTAAACTGGGATATGACTAAAGAGTTTATCAGGGTGAGTATTCCACCAATAGACAGGTAATTTCCTTTCCATGGTAGCAAGATCTTGTCTATTTTTGCTAACTTTAAATTACAATGTGTTGGAGTGAGATCATTTCTTTCTTTTGGGATTTGTGTACCGAGTATGTCCACATCTCCGTCAGACCATTTTATTGGTAAACTACACGGTAATGTAAATGTTGTATTTTTTTTTTGTGATCCAATAAGTAATATAGTACACTGATCATAATTTGGTTTTAATCCAGAGAGGTTAGAAAAAGTATCTAGATCCTCTATGAGCCTGTGGAGGGATCCACATTGTGGATTTAAAAGAAAATATGAGTCGTCAGCATTCAATGACACCTTTGTGTTTAAGCCCTGGATTTCTAATCCCTTGATATTATTGTTGGATCTAATTCAAATCAAATTTATTTATATAGACCTTCTTACATCAGCTGCTATCTCAAAGTGCTGTACAGATCAAAGTGCTGTACAGATAATTGTAAGAGCTAACATTTCAATGGCCATAATAAATAGATATGCCCGATAGTGAACAACCTTGTTTTACTACTCTTGACAGTTTATAACTTTGCTGGCCTTTTAGTTGCAAAGAAAAAGCCATATCTCAGACTGGCCAATAAAAATACAAGCTTAAGATGGAAACAAAGCACTCAGACACTGGACAGAGGAACTCTGCCTAGAAGGCCAGCATCCCGGAGTCGCCTCTCCACTGTTGATGTTGAGACTGGACAGAGGAACTCTGCCTAGAAGGCCAGCATCCCGGAGTCGCCTCTTCACTGTTGACGTTGAGACTGGACAGAGGAACTCTGCCTAGAAGGCCAGCATCCTTGAGTCGCCTCTCCACTGTTGATGTTGAGACTGGACAGAGGAACTCTGCCTAGAAGGCCAGCATCCTTGAGTCGCCTCTCCACTGTTGATGTTGAGACTGGACAGAGGAACTCTGCCTAGAAGGCCAGCATCCCGGAGTCGCCTCTTCACTGTTGAGACTGGACAGAGGAACTCTGCCTAGAAGGCCAGCATCCCGGAGTCGCCTCTTCACTGTTGAGACTGGACAGAGAAACTCTGCCTAGAAGGCCAGCATCCCGGAGTCGCCTCTTCACTGTTGAGACTGGACAGAGGAACTCTGCCTAGAAGGCCAGCATCCCGGAGTCGCCGCTTCACTGTTGACGTTGAGACTGGTGTTTTGCGGGTACTATTTAATGAAGCTGCCAGTTGAAAACTTGTGAGACGTCTGTTTCTCAAACTAGACACTCTAATGTACTTGTCCTCTTCCTCAGTTGTGCACCGGGGCCTCCCACTCCTATTTCTATTCTGGTTAGAGACAGTTTGTGCTGTTCTGTGAAGGAAGTAATACACAGAATGGTACAAGATCTTTAGTTTCTTGGCAATTTCTCACATGGAATAGCCTTCATTTCTCAGAACAAGAATAGACTGACGAGTTTCAGAAGAAAGTTCTTTGTTTCTGGCCATTTTGAGCCTGTAATAGAACCCACAAATGCTGATGCTCCAGATACTCAACTAGTCTAAAGAAGGCCATTTTTATTGCTTCTTTAATCACTTGGATTAGCTAATACAAAGTGCCATTGGAACACAGGAGTGATGGTTGCTGATAATGAGCCTCTGTACGCCTATGTAGATATTCCATTAAAAGAATCTGCAGTTTCCAGCTACAATAGTCATTTACAACATTAACAATGTCTACATTGTATTTCTGATCAATGTTATGTTATTTTAATGGACCAAAAATGTGCTTTTCTTTCAAAAACAAGGACATTTCGAAGTGACCCCAAACTTTTGAACGGTAGTGTATATATTCAAAAATGTTGCGTATCTTAATTTCCATCATTAACAATTAATATGCGTAATAATGTTGGCAGTTTGTGCAAAGGATTGTTCCCTATAACCAGGATTGTTCCCTATAACCAGGATTGTTCCCTATAACCAGGATTGTTACCTATAACCAGGATTGCTACCTATAACCAGGATTGTTACCTATAACCAGGACTGTTACCTCTAACCAGGATTGTTCCCTATAACCAGGATTGTTACCTATAACCAGGATTGTTCCCTATAACCAGGATTGTTCCCTATAACCAGGATTGTTCCCTATAACCAGGATTGTTCCCTATAACCAGGATTGTTACCTATAACCAGGATTGTTACCTATAACCAGGATTGTTCCCTATAACCAGGATTGTTACCTATAACCAGGATTGTTACCTCTAACCAGGATAACCAGGATTGTTACCTATAACCAGGATTGCCATTGCATTACATTTTTGCATTATTATTTTTACAAACAATTATTGTGATTCCTCCTATGTTGTCCCTAACAAACACACACACACACACACACACACACACACACACACACACACACACACACACACACACACACAATCCACCCCTTTCCCCCACAATCAACCATAAGCGCAGATGCTCCACGGTTGTTACATCCCAGAGCCTCAAGAAAGGACCTGATTTATGAACACATTCACAGCTGTTTGAGAAAGCATGAAAAATTTACCAAAAATGTGAGATTTGATTAACCATTGTTAAGTCCTAGGCGATGGAGATCAGATCCTTTTCCCTGAAACACCCACACGCTGTTTCCCCCCGTTGTGACCATTTCTCCAAGCCTCTCTGTGCAATCAGACCTTTGATGATTTTGTGCCACCAGGGTCACAATAATATACCCCCTTTTCTGATTGTTCCGAGTGTGACCCCCCCCCACCCCATGGGTTACTGAAGCTAGTGTTGCCAGCACTGCCACTGCCTGGGTGGGGGGGCACCCCTTACCGGAATCCCCACCGGCTAGGTACATCAAGGTTCTCATTAGCAGCTTTGAGAATTTTCCTTGTAAATTATCCTCTCCCATCAGGAGGCTTTGCAGGACCAACCCTACCAGACAGGCACAGAATCTAGAGTGGGCTACATGTATAATTTATTTTAAAAATGTATATGCCATATATGCACAAAATTGAAAAGCTCTCTCTCTCTCTCTCTCTCTCTCTCTCTCTCTCACACAACCCCATCCTCACAGACACACATTGGTTCTGAGGAATGCAACCATTTCCTTTCTCAGTCACTCAACGCCACACTTTTCCAAACACCCAAAAAAACACACACCACACCACACACCTTCCATCACAATACATCCACACATACCCCCATACTGTGCCTTCTGTGTCCTCTGTTTGCTGTGTTGCATCTCCACCATGTTGATTGAGTATTTTTGTGTTCCGTTTAGTTATTATGATGCTATGTTATTTTGCTAGTTACTGTAGTATTTACTGTAGCGAGTGACACTGTATCGCGGGCACGTTTTCAAATCAAATGTTATTGGTCCATACACATGGTTTTAGCAGATGTTAATGGTCACATGGTTAGCAGATGTTATTGGTCACATGGTTAGCAGATGTTATTGGTCACATGGTTTTAGCAGATGTTAATGGTCACATGGTTAGCAGATGTTATTGGTCACATGGTTTTAGCAGATGTTAATGGTCACATGGTTAGCAGATGTTATTGGTCACATGGTTAGCAGGTGTTAATGTGAGTGTAGCGAAATGCTTGTGCTTCCAGTTCTGACCATGCAGTAATATCTAATAAGTAATCTAACCTAACAGTTCCACAACAACTACCTTGTACACACAAGTGTAAAGGAATGAATACAAATATGTACATAAAAATATATGAATGAGTGATGGCTGAACGGCTGTAGATGGTATAGAGTACAGTATATACATATGAGATGAACAATGTAGGGTATGTACACATTATTAAAGGGGCGTTATTTAAAGTGACTAGTGATACTTTTATTAAGTCCATTTATACAAGTGGCCAGAGATTTGAGTTTATGTATGTTGGCAGCAGCCTCTCTGTGTTAGTGATGGCTGTTTAACAGTCTGATGGCCTTGAGATAGAAGCTGTTTTTCAGTCTCTTGGTCCCAGCTTTGATGCACCTGTACTGACCTCGCCTTCTGGATGTTAACGGGGTGAACAGGCAGTGGCTCGGGTGGTTGTTGTCCTTGATTATCTTTTTGGCCTTCCTGTGACATTGGTTGGTGTAGGTGTCCTGGAGGGCAGGTAGTTTGCCCCCGGTGATGTGTTGTGCAGACCTCACTACCCTCTGGAGAGCCTTGCGGTTGAGGGCGGTGCAGTTGCCGTACCAGGCGGTGATTCAGCCCGACAGGATGCTCTCGATTGTGCATCTGTAAAAGTTTGTGAGTGTTTTCGGTGACAAGCCAATTTTCCTCATCCTCCTGAAGGCTGTTGCGCCTTCTTCACCACGCTGTCTGTGTGGGTGGACCATTTCAGTTTGTCCGTGATGTGTACGCCGAGGAACTTAAAAAATTCCACCTTCTCCACTACTGTCCCGTGGTGGCCCCTCTACCGTTTCCTGGACTTCTAACCCCTTTTAATCAAACAGACTAATAGTTGGTATCTATGGATGAAGTACAACCCAGAAGTCTGTCAAACATGTCAGTCAAAAGTTTGGAGACACCTACTCATTCAAGGGTTTTTCTTTAACCTGTTGGGGCTAGGGGGCAGTATTTTCACGGCCGGATAAAAAAATTTACCCGGTTTAAACTGGTTAATACTCTTGCCCAGAAACGAGAATATGCATATAATTAGTAGATTTGGATAGAAAACACTCTAAAGTTTCTAAAACTGTTTGAATGGTGTCAGTGAGTACAACAGAACTCATATGGCAGGCAAAAACATGAGAAAATTCCAAGGATGTTAAGCTTGAATGGGCTAGTGACTGTGACAGCATGGAATTCAAAGGAGGAGATAGACAGATGGGTCAGGGGAGAGAGAATGTCCACTTGGGAGAGATGAGGATTCCAGTGCCACCACCCCGCTGGCCAGAAGCTCTCGGGGTATGCGAGGACACGTGGTTAGACGAGGAGAGAGCAGTAGGAGTAGCAGTGTTTTCTGTGGTAATCCATGTTTCCGTCAGTGCCAAGAAGTCGAGGGACTGGAGGGTAGCATAGGCTGAGATGAACTCTGCCTTGTTGGCCGCAGACCGGCAGTTCCAGAGGCTGCCGGAGACCTGGAACTCCACGTGGGTCGTGCACGCTGGGACCACCAGTTTAGAGTGGCAGCGGTCACGTGGTGTGAAGCGTTTGTATGGCCTGTGCAGAGAGGAGAGAACAGGGATAGACAGACACATAGTTGACAGGCTATAGGAGAGGCTACGCTAACGCAAAGGAGATTGGAATGAAAATTAACTAAACAACTGGGGAAGCGAGAGAGCAGGGCCTCCCTCACTAACTTTCACTGAAACACTCAAATATAACTTTTCCAACTTCCATTTTAGAAATTATAATTGAATTCAATGTTTCCAGGAATAGGCTCAAACTTAGTTTATTCAGCTAGATAACTTGGTACAGTATTCTTCCGTGAAACCCACCCAGTGCACCGTGTCCTATGACGCCGTAGCTAACTAGCATGCTAGCATCCAATAACACACGGTTAGCACCGATACTTGGTTACAACAAACTATCAATGGATCATTCGTGTCCGTGTCTAGTTCCTTTCATAACGCAGAAGTAATTAAACGTTGGCTAGCTAACACAAAGTCAGTCCTGCTAGCTACACGAGTGGACTACACATCTCGAATGTTCAGAAAGTTAAGCTTATGTTGCAAAAATCTTGTTGACTAAAATGATACAGTACTGCTAGCTGGTAGAGTTGGCTAGCTAGCAGTGGCTGCGTTGTTGACTTTGTTTGAAAATGTAGCTGGCTAGCTAACCTCGATAGTTACTCTGTACTACACCTTTATCTTTGATACAAAGACAACTATGTAGCTAGCTAACATTACGCTAATCAAATCGTTCCGTTGTAATGTATTTAGTTTCTACAGTACTGCTAGTTGGTAAAGTTGGCCAGCTAGCAGTGGCTGTGGTGTTGACTTAGTTTGGAAAACGGCGTCGCTGCGAACGAATACAGCTGGCTAGCTAACCTTGTTAGTTTCTCAGGGATATGCTGAGCACTTGTTGGCTGCTTTTCCTACACTCTGCGGTCCAACTCATCCCAAACCATCTCAATTGGGTTGAGGTTGGGTGATTGTGGAGGCCAGGTCATCTGATGCAGCACTTCATCACTCTCCTTCTTGGTCAAAAAGCCCTTACACAGCCTGGAGGTGTATTCGGTCATTGTCCTGTTGAAAAACAACTGATTGTCCCAGAAGTGGAAATTAGATGGGATGGTGTATCCCTGCAGAATGCTGTGGTAGCCATGCTGGTTAAATGTGCCATCAATTTGAAAATGAATGACTGACATGGTCACCAGCAAAGCACCATCACACCTCCTCCTCCATGCTTCACGGTGGGAACCACACATGCGGAGATCATCCGTTCACCTACTCTGCGTCTCACAAAGACACGGCGGTTGGAACCAAACATCTCCAATTTGGACTCATCAGTCCAAAGGACAGATTTCCAATGGTATAATGTCCATTGCTCGTGTTTCTTGGCCCAAGCAAGTATCTTCTTCTTATTGGTGTCCTTTAGCAGTGGTTTCTTTGCAGCAAGTTGCCCTTGAAGGTCTGATTCACACAGTCTCCTCTGAACAGTTGATGTTGACATGTGTCTGTTATTTTATTTGGGCTGCAGTTTCTCAGGCTGGTAACTCTAATGACCTTAACCTCTGCGGCAGAGGAAACTCTGGGTCTTCCTTTCCTGTGGCGGTCCTCATGAGAGCCAGTTTCACCATAGGGTTTGATGGTTCTTGCGACTGCACTTGAAGAAACTTTAAAAGTTCTTCAAATTTGTGTGTTCCAGATTGACTGACATTCATGTCTTAAAGTAATGATGGACTGTCGTTTCTCTTTGCTTATTTGACCTGTTCTTACCATAATATCGACTTGGTCTTTTACCAAATAGGGCTATCTTCTGTATACCAACCCTACCTTGTCACAACACAACTGATTGGCTCAAACGCATTAAGAAGGAAAGAAATTCCACAAATTATATTTTAACAAGGCACACCTGTTAATTGAAATGCATTCCAGGTGACTACCTCATGAAGCTAGTTGAGAGAATGTCAAGAGTGTGCAAAGCTGTCATCAAGGCAAAGGGTGGCTACTTTGAAGAATCTCAAATATAAAATATATTTTGATTCGTTTAACACTTTTTTAGTTACTACATGATTCCATATGTGTTATTTCATAGTTTTGATGTCTTCACTATTATTCTACATTATAGAAAATAGTCCAACTAAAGAAAAACCCTTGAATGAGTCGGAGTGTCTGACTCGTACAGGTCTCTTGTGGCTCAGTTGGTAGAGCATGGTGTTTGCAGCGCCAGGGTTGTGGGTTCGATTCCCACGGGGGACCAGTACGTAGAAAAAAAATGTATGAAATGTATGCATTCACTACTGTAAGTCGCTCTGGATAAGAGTGTCTGCTAAATGACTACAATGTACTCTACCTCCTAGTTTCCTTGTTTAACAGACCACAACCAGTTAATTAAACGAATCATATGATATGTACAGGAGATTAATGTTGTTATGTTAGATGAGACTGTTCCCATATGTCCACTAGAGGGAAGTGTTTGAACAGGCATTAGCAGGTTCTCTTCTCTCAGCCACCAGTGATACCAGGTACAGTAGTGGAAATACTGAAGAGTTTGTTAAAATGTATATTTTTCTGTGTGAGCCTAATGCTTTGTCATTTTAATTCATATCAGGTAAATGGGTTGGTATCATCTTGAGTAGGCGAGTATTTAAACACAGAACGGATGTTTCTCATAGCTACTTAAATCAGCATTATGCTGAGGTCGACTATGCAGATCTGAGACGTCCTTAAAGTAGAGAAGCGCCCTTGAATGAATCCACAGGATTTGTTACTGCAGTTTCTGTTGGTTTTACTGTATCATTGGCGACGTGTGTGATGTCATGGGAGACGTGTGAGGTCATTGGCGACGTGTGTGATGTCATGGGAGATGTGTGAGGTCATTGGCGACGTGTGTGATGTCATGGGAGACGTGTGAGGTCATTGGCGACGTGTGTGATGTCATGGGAGATGTGTGAGGTCATTGGCGACGTGTGTGATGTCATGGGAGACGTGTGTGATGTCATGGGAGATGTGTGAGGTCATTGGCGACGTGTGTGATGTCATGGGAGACGTGAGGTCATGGGAGACGTGTGTGATGTCATGGGAGACGTGTGATGTCATTGGCGACGTGTGCGATGTCAACGGTAGACGTGTGTGATCTCATGGGAGATGTGTGTGATGTCATGGGAGACGTGTGTGATGTCATGGGAGACGTGTGATGTCATGGGAGACGTGTGAGGTCATGGGAGACGTGTGAGGTCATGGGAGACGTGTGTGATGTCATGGGAGACGTGTGATGTCATGGGAGACGTGTGTGATGTCATGGGAGACTTTTGCGATGTCATGGGAGACGTGAGTGATGTCATGGGAGACGTGAGTGATGTCATGGGAGACGTGTGTGATGTCATGGGAAACGTGTGTGATGTCATGGGAGACGTGTGATGTCATGGGAGACGTGTGTGATGTCATGAGAGACGTGTGTGATGTCATGGGAGACGTGTGCGATGTCATGGGAGACGTGTGCGATGTCATGGGAGACGTGTGTGATGTCATGGGAGACGTGTGATGTCATGGGAGATGTGTGTGATGTCATGGGAGACGTGTGTGATGTCATGGGAGACGTGTGTGATGTCATGGGAGACGTGTGTGATGTCATGGGAGACGTGTGTGATGTCATAGGTTTCTGTTAACCGGCTAATAAAATGTATAATGGAAAGCCGATGAATAAAACGGTTGTTGTCCAAAATGACCGGGAGATAAAAAATCCCATCGCAAAATAATGCTTTTAATTCATTGATGGAAGTGCCGGTCAATGTAAATGGGTATTTCTATAAGCTAGGGTACCAGTGAGGATTTCCTACACTGGACAACTTGTTACAGCTGTTGATAAGTCATTGATAATAATCTGCCATTTTGTTTTTTAAATTTTATTACATGAAGATATAAGGGGGATCATAGCTATATTTAATACAATTCACGAGTTGATTTAAAACCTGTTTAACCCCTTTATCATGGTTGGTGTCTTGACGGATTTGTCCAAAATCATGTGACACAACATGCCTTTTCTGTCCTTCAGTCTTTCATATATTAATCCGTTAAATTAAACATAGAACTTGCTGTCGGACGGTATTTCATACAGAGATCTCACAAATGCAGTGTAACATTTCCTGTCTCCTTATGTTACAGGGTGTAAACAGTTTTCATGGGCACACAAATCCTAAATAATAAACGCAACTGCAAAATCGAGTGCTTCTAACCGAGTCGGATTAGCTTGATACTTAAAACCTAAATCGATACTGTCATTAACATTGATAGTGTATGGAATGACGACAACAACAGTTGTTGTGATAGTGTATGGAAAGACAACAACAACAGTTGTTGTGATAGCACATGCGATGCAAATAACAGAGCAAGTACTGGGAAAAAAAAAAGGTCTTCCCGAAGATTGTTCAGAATATTTTAGTTGTCTAATTCGTTACGCCGGTGAAGACAGTTGTACCTGGATCCATTTTGGATCTAATATCCCTAGTGAATAGATGTTGATCTTCTGTTGTAGTCAGCTTGATTTACAGCAGGATTTCATTAGATTTAACAGAGAAAAGCATCAAGGTAATGAGTTCATGTTTTCATGTGTTTTTTGTGTGTTCAGATTGGACACAGTGCGCAATTGTGTAGGACAGACTATTGCTTAATAACACCCAACACCGTTCTTATTCATTATTCTGGATATAATGACGACAAATGACATAGTTTAGTGGGCGTCTTCACGATATGACCTGGCCATGAAGTAACATGACAAATACACCTGCAATTTTGAACAATACCAAGGGGCTTGAAGTAGCCTACTTGAATTTGAGTTTGGAGCTCAGAAATTCAAGTACTGGAAATTAGACATTTCCTAAATTTGGTGGTTGAGAAATCCTTGTAATTATTGTTGCCATTTTTTAAAATCCGTTTTTGTGATAGATGTGGCCACTTTAGTTTGTTTCCCAGCCGCTTCAATAAAGGGCTTTTGTGCTACTCTGTTGCAGTAAAACCAGGTCCGGTTATTATGAGGATGAAACATCTATTGGCTTCAACTTCAACGTGGCGGCAGGGTAGCCTAGTGGTTAGAGCGTTGGACTAGTAACCGAAAGGTTGCAAGTTCTAATCCCCGAGCTGACGAGGAAAAAAATCTGTCGTTCTGCCCCTGTACACACAGTTAACCCACTGTTCCTAGGCCGTCATTGAAAATAAGGATTTGTTCTTAACTGACTTGCCTAGTTAAATAAAGGTGAAATAAATCAAACTTGGCTTTCCATTACAAAAGGAACTTGGTTTTTGGCATTCTCCGCATAACACCAACAGATGGTGAGATTAATGCTACCTCTCTTTATGGATTTATTATGTGTGCCTACGTAGGCTACAGAGAAAAAAACGCCAGGCAATGCCCTCATTATTCTCACATAATGTAATAACAATTTGAATATCAATGCATTGGCAATGCCTAAAATAAAAGTATCCAAAATACATTTCTCAGATTTAAAAAGAACAAAGTTGTACATTTACCAAGGATTTCTAGAGTCTTAGCTAGACCAGGAAGCCTTGAAATGGGGTGATAGTGATTAACGGCACGACTATCCACCCTTATGGAGAGACGGCGCAAGAGACGATTTACATACTTATGGAATATTTCCTCATAACAATGTTTAATATATAAATGTGGGTTATTGAGACAACAATGATGGGCGCTGCACACTTTAAGCAGACCGGGATCCAATTGGTCGGCCCCTGTGGATTTCTTGTTGTCTATTGCTAACAAAGCATCCAGGACTTGTTTTTCTGTACGTAGCCTAAAAGAAAAGCTTTGACTATTCATTTCTCTGATCATTCAGCCAGTTTGCCCCTATCAGCATCCAGTCCTGTATCATAGTGAATAGGCTTAGAAGTTATTACAAAGAGATAAAATGGTGATTACATGAATCAATGATGGCATTTGCTTTCCGTTATGAGGCCAATGTCTGAATTAATTTGTTGTGGCAGAGAAGAGGAAGTAGAAACCTTCAGGGATTTGACAGTTTTCTGATATTTAGCTGGGTTCTCATTACAATCCGAAAGAGAGGTTACATAATAATCAGATTCAGCCTTTCTGATTTGTTTTACAACAATGATTCCTCAGTTGCTTAAAAACTTGCCAGTCCGGGCCTAAGCCTGTATTCTTGGCCTTGACCCAAGCATCATCTCTTTTAGAGAATGATTATCCACAGTAGTATTGAAGACATCTGTAAAAATGCTCAAAGCTGAATCAAGTTGAGGGATTAGCTGAAATACAATCAAGGTCACTAAAAGAAAGATCATGTAAGAAAAAAAAAAAAGAAGCCTGTTCACTGAAGTTTTTAAAAGTTCCTCTTTGTCACGACTCGAGGCTTAGATGTCTGCATTCTCACATCTCTAACACAAACAACTGGGCAATGGTCAATAGTGTCATGGGCGAGGACACCAGTAGAAATATATTTCTCTGGTGTATTTATTAAAATAAGCTCAGTCAGAGTTGATCTCTAGGGTTGGGCCGTATAGGCTTAGTCACCAGCTGGGTTAAATTCAGATCATTACACATGTCCTTTACATTGTCTAACGCCTGCATTTTCCCCAATCCTAATTGAGGTCACCCAGGATAATAACTTCTGATTTAGTAAAAGAAGACAACAAACTAGTTAACTCCTCGAATGTGGATTTCTTAATGTCACACCATTTAGACGTGTTGATCCTAATGTCACACCATTTAGACGTGTTGATCCTAATGTCACACCATTTAGACGTGTTGATCCTAATGTCACACCATTTAGAAAGTGTTGATCCTAATGTCACACCATTTAGACCTGTTGATCCTAATGTCACACCATTTAGACGTGTTGATCCTAATGTCACACCATTTAGACGTGTTGATCCTAATGTCACACCATTTAGAAAGTGTTGATCCTAATGTCACACCATTTAGACCTGTTGATCCTAATGTCACACCATTTAGAAAGTGTTGATCCTAATGTCACACCATTTAGACGTGTTGATTCTAATGTCACACCATTTAGACGTGTTGATCCTAATGTCACACCATTTAGACCTGTTGATCCTAATGTCACACCATTTAGACCTGTTGACCCTAATGTTAATTATGCTTGCCAGTTATGATCAGTTATATCATATGCACATTTCCCTAGAACAGTTTCATTATTTATTTATTTTGAAAGATTTTTTACAAAACATCCACCTACAAATGACAGCATACAGACGCGCACAAACATCAGCTTCATCACACCTGCCCAGACCCACCTGCTCACACCCCCATCTCCAGATCAGCTACATCACACCTGCCCAGACCCACCTGCTCACACCCCCATCTCCAGCGCCCGCATCGCTCTCCGCCACATGGCCTCAAACTGCACCATTTTGTATCTCTCCTTCGCCCACGCACTTTCAACATTTTAGATAATAATGCGTTTGACCTTTCCACTGTCTTAACGATGGAGGATTGGTTGATTTCCAGTTTTTAAGTATACACTTTTTTTTCAAGATGACTGACAAGAAAAGTATCGTCCAACCCGTTGGGTATCTCACCGTAACATTATATGTCTTGAAATATGCAGACAGACGGATTAAAAGTAAATTTGCATTGTAATACTTCTGACAGCCATCCTTCTAACTCTGCCAACTTTTGGACATTATAACATTCCCAGAAGGCATTGAATATTGAGTCATTGTTCGTTTTATACTTAAGACTCTGCCGTTGTGCTGTAGAATTTGAATTTTGTCTTTTGTATAATAAATTCTTTACATTAGTTTATGCTGGATTTTTGTTAACTGTCATTTCATTAGTTATGTTCCTACATTCCCTCCGTCATGTGCCAATAGGAGTTATTCATTAGTTATGTTCCTACATTCCCTCCGCCATGCGCCAATAGGAGTTATTCATTAGTTATGTTCCTACATTCCCTCTGCCAATAGGAGTTATTTTTAAATCTTGGTTTCCAGTAGTTTTTTTCTAAGAGATTGTCAGTTGGCTCTCTGGATGTCACGGTTGTCGTAAGGAGGAGCGGACCATAGTGCAGCGTGTGTGTCGTTCCTCATTTTATTTATACTGTGAAACTATGCAATACATATAAATAAACTGAATGACAAAAACAACAACAAACCGTGACGCAGAGGTGAAACAGACACTACTCAAAATTAATCTCCCACAAACCCAGGTGGGACAAACACCAACTTAAATATGACCTCCAATTAGAGACAACGATGACCAGCTGCCTCTAATTGGAGATCATCCCAAAACCCAGCCCAACATAGAAATACAGAAACTAGAACAACCCAACATAGAAATACAAAACTAGAACATGACAACATAGAAAAACTAAACTAGAAAAACCCCCTGTCACGCCCTGACCAACTCTACCATAGAAAATAACAACTTACTATAGTCAGGACGTGACACTGGAAGGTTTTGTATATCTTCCCTATCATATGAACATCCTTTTCTGCTCTGATGTCCAAAAAAATGTCAAATTAAAATGTACTGATATGAAACTTTTCAGTTGCATGTATTTGAAAATATGTACATTGATCAGTCCAAAGCCTATTCCCCCTCAGGAGACTGAAAAGATTTGTCATGGGCCCTCAGATCCTCAAAAGGTTTTACAGCTGCAACATCGAGAGCATCCTGACTGGTTGCATCACTGCCTGGTATGGCAACTGCTCGGCCTCCGACCGCAAGGCACTACAGAGGGTAGTGCGTACGGCCCAGGACATCGCTGAGGCGAAGCTTCCTGCCATCCAGGACTTCTATACCAGGTGGTGTCAGAGGAAGGCTAAAAATTGGTTTTTGTAGAATACATTTCATTTTCTTCAATATTGTTCTAAACTATGAAGTTGTTAATTTTCCTAGCTTCATCCTTTGAAAATCGACATATGAATATATTCTGGGGGTGAGCATGTACATCTTCAATATGTACCCATTGTTCCTCTTAACTCAGGGGTTCCCAAACTTTTTTGTTCCATGACCCCATTTTAATATCTGAAAATTCTCGCAACCCCAACCATGTGATAAAAATTGAGTCATTAATAACAGCCAATGTTAACTTTTTTTATTTGGAACTATGGCTGTCAATTGAAATACTGTCACATTGGTATAAAGGAATCGGGAGATAGGCGCAGGAATGCGTAATGGGGGGTTTTATTACCCAAATTACAGCGTGCCGTATAAAGGCACGAGGACGAAGAACAAACCAACACGTACACAAAACACAGGGTAGAAACCCAAACAAAAGAGCGAGGAGTTCCTCGAATAAATACACAATCACACAATGATACCACACGGGACGAGACCCGTAATCATCTGCACAATACAAGCGGCACGAAAGCCAAAACAACACAGCATAGCTACTCACACCACCAATGGACATTGGAACAATAAATCGACAGGACAATGGTGAACAAAGAGCACATTTATACACAATCAGTGGGAATGGAAACCAGTGGTGGGTAATAACAGTTCCGGAAGGATCCGTGACAAATACATTATTTCGGATTGTCTTCTCGACTCACCATCACATACTGTTAATGTGACAGTCAATTACAAACTAGTCTGACGTAATGTCTCTTATCTCACTAATGAGATGGGTGTGGCTTGATGCATGTCGCGTCAGAGCTTCTCAAAGTCAGGGGGCGTGGTCGACAGTGCCCACCTCATCTCTGCTGTTACATCCTACCTGGATCGATATTTGGTTTTAATGCAGACGAGAGCACTGATTCCAGCTTCACATCGTTATAAGCTGACGAAGGGTACCATGAGTTTTATGGTGCTTTCAAGACGACTGGGAACTCTGAAAAATATGAGGTGAAATCATGACGTCAGTGATCTTCAGGTCGGAAAGTCTGAGCTCTAGAATCAAGCCTAAGCTCTCGAGTTGAAGGATAATTCAACACAATTTTTTCCCAGTCGAAGCTCGTTTTTTCAGAGTTCCCAGTTGTCTTGAACACACTGAAGTCGGAAGTCAGAGATTTCTGAGTTCAAAGTTCCGAGTTTGTTTTGAACGTGACATTAATGCTCTGAGTCAGGAACCAAAACTCCTCCGTAGTGACCCGTGAACGCAATCAGGTTACATTACAGCTCGATCAGCTGTTCGATTTCCCTTACCGGCATGTCAACTCAGCCAGGATCACAGTCAAATGGATTGGGAAGTAGGTCCCATGGTGCTCTTCCAAGCGTTTGGGAGGTGAGCAGTCATCACTCGCGTGGGGACACTTACAGATGCTGTTTTCTGTTAGAAACGTGCCGAGGGAAGGAGGGCATGGTTCTCCTTTTGATAGACTCCAATGAGAATGATTTCCTCTGAATCCAGTGATTCAGTCACTCATCGGTAGGATGTTTTTGTATTTCCCTTGCCTGATCGTATTCAGATCGTTCCGTTGACCAACTACGTCTGTTACACAGGGAAGGAAACACGTTATATTTTCAATACACAAGGCAGTTGTTGTTTTTTACATCTATTGTGAATAACAGCAGATCCTCTCTCAATGTGACTCATCTTTCCCCCCTCGATAACCCCCACATCTTTCCCCCCTCGATAACCCCCACATCTTTCCCCCCTCGATAACCCCCACATCTTTCCCCCCTCGATAACCCCCACATCTTTCCCCCCTCGATAACCCCCACATCTTTCCCCCCTCGATAACCCCCACATCTTTCCCCCTCGATAACCCCCACATCTTTCCCCCCTCGATAACCCCCACATCTTTCCCCCCTCGATAACCCCCACATCTTTCCCCCCTCGATAACCCCCACATCTTTCCCCCCTCGATAACCCCCACATCTTTCCCCCCTCGATAACCCCCACATCTTTCCCCCCTCGATAACCCCAACAGATCCTCTCTCAATGTGACACATCTTTCCCCCCCTCGATAACCCCCAACAGATCCTCTCTCAATGTGACACATCTTTCCCCCCTCGATAACCCCAACAGATCCTCTCTCAATGTGACACATCTTTCCCCCCTCGATAACCCCCACATCTTTCCCCCCTCGATAACCCCCACATCTTTCCCCCCTCGATAACCCCAACAGATCCTCTCTCAATGTGACACATCTTTCCCCCCTCGATAACCCCAACAGATCCTCTCTCAATGTGACACATCTTTCCCCCCTCGATAACCCCCAACAGATCCTCTCTCAATGTGACACATCTTTCCCCCCTCGATAACCCCAACAGATCCTCTCTCAATGTGACACATCTTTACCCCCTCGATAACCCCAACAGATCCTCTCTCAATGTGACACATCTTTCCCCCCTCGATAACCCCAACAGATCCTCTCTCAATGTGACACATCTTTCCCCCCTCGATAACCCCCACATCTTTCCCCCCTCGATAACCCCCACATCTTTCCCCCTCGATAACCCCAACAGATCCTCTCTCAATGTGACACATCTTTCCCCCCTCGATAACCCCAACAGATCCTCTCTCAATGTGACACATCTTTCCCCCCCTCGATAACCCCAACAGATCCTCTCTCAATGTGACACATCTTTCCCCCCCTCGATAACCCCAACAGATCCTCTCTCAATGTGACACATCTTTCCCCCCTCGATAACCCCAACAGATCTTACCCCTCGATAACCCCCAACAGATCTTACCCCTCGATAACCCCCAACAGATCCTCTCTCAATGTGACACATCTTTCCCCCCTCGATAACCCCCACATCTTTCCCCCTCGATAACCCCCAACAGATCCTCTCTCAATGTGACACATCTTTCCCCCCCCTCGATAACCCCCAAGGTTCGGGTATGAAAATAGAACATCGTCATGCTCTGATCCCATATCTCCACATAGTTTTGCTAACAGGCGCGTGCGCGCGGTGGCTGTGGTTTGATGTAGTTTTAACAATTGAAGTTACCTGCTGCAGTATATCTCAGAGTTCTGTGCTCAGGTCTTTTCCCGTCAGTTTCTCTCGTTGTGTGTATCATACAATGTGTCTACATGACAGAGGCAGACCCATTCATATTTAGAGTGTACAGTAGAGGTCTGCGCTCATGTCCCACCAGAGATGGGGCTCCATCTGTGCAAAAATCCCACCATTCGATCCAATGGAATCTGTTTTTTAGTCTATAAAGCCACGTAGCACACTGAATATCCCCTGCGAGACAGATCAATATGTCTTAGTGAACAGCATCCATCCATCCCCCCCCCGACAAGTATAGCGAACAAAAGTCAATGCATGGGGTACCTTGGTCCTCACAGCTTAACGTCCATTTGGTGTGTATTTTCAGTTAGTTTCCTCTTGATTGCTATTCCTCTGCCTCCTCATACTTTGTTTTCACCATATTAATGTCAAAGTCTCTGCGGTAGTGTGTGGTTTCATAGCGTAGCAGGCCTAGCCATTCACAGTGGGAATGATTCAAGTTCAAAGGTCAAGTGTGACCATGATCTAAGGGCCCTCTGGTTGAATTCTATTGTTTTTTTTTATTCAAATATTTTTTTATTTAGATGTTTAAGGTTTACCACATTACAATGATTTTGAGATACAAAGACAATACTATACAGTGCATTATACAAGTGTTCAGACCCCTTGGCTTTTTCCACATTTTGTTACGTTACAGCCTTATTCTAAAATGGATTAAATTGTTTTTTTTCCCTTCATCAATCTACACACAATACCCCATAATGACATCACAATACCCCATAATGACATCACAATACCCCATAATGACATCACAATACCCCATAATGACATCACAATACCCCATAATGACATCACAATACCCCATAATGATTAAGCAAAAATTGTTTTTTTTTATAAATGTTTGCAAATCTATATATCTAAAAAAAAAATGAAATATCACATTTACATAAGTATTCAGACCCTTTACTCAGTACTTTGTTGAAGCACCTTTGGCAGCGATTACAGCCTCGAGTCTTCTTGGGTATGACGCTACAAGCTTGGCACACCTGTATTTGGGGAGTTTCTCCCATTCTTCTCTGCAGATCCTCCCTGACCCAGGCCCTTCTCCCCAGATGGCTCAGTTTGGCTCTTGGAAGAGTCTTTGTGATTCCAAACTTCTTCCATTTAAGAATGATGGAGGCCACTGTGTTCCTGGGGACCTTCAATGCTGCAGACATGTTTTGGTACCCTTCCACAGATCTGTGTCTCAACACAATCCTGTCTCGGAGCTCTACGTACAATTCCTTCGACCCCATGGCTTGGATTTCGCTCTGACATGCACTGTCAACTGTGGGACCTTATATAGACAGGTGTGTGTCTTTCCAAATCATGTCCAATCAATTGAATTTACCACAGGTGGACTCCAATCAAGTTGTAGAAACATCAAGGACGATCAATGGAAACAGGATGCACCTGAGCTCAATTTAGAGTCTCATAGCAAAGGGTCTGAATACTTACATAAATATGGTATTACTGATTTGTATTTGTAATAAACCTGTTTTTGCTTTGTCATTATGGTGTATTGTGTGTAGATTGATGTGATGAATTTTTTTTACTTAATCCATTTTACAATAAGGCTGTAATGTAACAAAATGCAGAACAAGTCAAGGAGTCTGAATACTTTCAGAATACACTGTAGTTAGTGGAGGTTAGTTAGTGGAGGTTAGTTAGCTGAGGTTAGTTAGTGGAGATTAGTTAGTGGAGGTTAGTTAGTGGAGATTAGTTAGTGGAGATTAGTTAGTGGAGATTAGTTAGTGGAGCTTAGTTAGTGGAGATTAATTAGTGGAGGTTAGTTAGTTGAGGTTAGTTAGTGGAGGTTAGTTAGTGGAGGTTAGTTAGTGGAGATTAGTTAGTGGAGGTTAGTTAGTGGAGATTAGTTAGTGGAGGTTAGTTAGTGGAGGTTAGTTAGTGGAGGTTAGTTAGTGTTGGTTAGTTAGTGGAGATTAGTTAGTGGAGGTTAGTTAGTTGAGGTTAGTTAGTAGAGATTAGTTAGTGGAGGTTAGTTAGTGGAGGTTAGTTAGTGGAGGTTAGTTAGTGGAGGTTAGTGGAGGTTAGTTAGCAGAGGTTAGTTAGCGGTGGTTAGTTAGCGGTGGTTAGTTAGTGGAGGTTAGTTAGCAGTGGTTAGTTAGCGGTGGTTAGTTAGTGGAGGTTAGTTAGTGGTGGTTAGTTAGTGGAGGTTAGTGGAGGTTAGTTAGTGGAGGTTAGTTAGTGGAGGTTAGTTAGCGGTGGTTAGTTAGTGGAGGTTAGTTAGTGGAGGTTACTTAGTGGAGGTTACTTTGTGGAGACTAGTTAGTTGAGGTTAGTGGAGGTTACTACAGGTTAGTTAGTGAATGTTAGTTAGTTGAGGTTACTTAGTGGAGGTTAGTTCAGTTACGTTACATAGCTCTTTCCTCTCCTCTGTCACGGTGTGTAGTGGTGTGGAATAAGATCCAGACATATCTCTTTCCTCTGTCACGGTGTGTGGTCATTTCTATTCCCTCTTCTGAATAACAAACATGGCCGTCAGAAGACAGTGCTGTCCCAAATGGCACCCTGGTCAGTGCACTATACAGGGAAGAGGGGACCCTTTGGG
The DNA here is from genome assembly GCF_905237065.1 of Salmo salar. Lineage (NCBI taxonomy): Eukaryota > Metazoa > Chordata > Actinopteri > Salmoniformes > Salmonidae > Salmo > Salmo salar. Next base: position 1,242,645 of record NC_059442.1, read on the forward strand.
ATTCGGACTGTGGCACCCTGGACAGTGCACTATACAGGGAAGAGGGGGCCCTTTGGGATTCGGACTGTGGCACCCTGGTCAGTGTACTATACAGGGAAGAGGGGGCCCTTTGGGATTCGGACTGTGGCACCCTGGTCAGTGCACTATACAGGGAAGAGGGGGCCCTTTGGGATTCGGACTGTGGCACCCTGGTCAGTGTACTATACAGGGAAGAGGGGGCCCTTTGGGATTCGGACTGTGGCACCCTGGTCAGTGCACTATACAGGGAAGAGGGGGCCCTTTGGGATTCGGACTGTGGCACCCTGGTCAGTGCACTATACAGGGAAGAGGGGGCCCTTTGGGATTCGGACTGTGGCACCCTGGTCAGTGCACTATACAGGGAAGAGGGGGCCCTTTGGGATTCGGACTGTGGCACCCTGGTCAGTGCACTATACAGGGAAGAGGGGACCCATTGGGATTCGGACTGTGGCACCCTGGTCAGTGCACTATACAGGGAAGAGGGGGCCCTTTGGGATTCGGACTGTGGCACCCTGGTCAGTGCACTATACAGGGAAGAGGGGGCCCTTTGGGATTCGGACTGTGGCACCCTGGTCAGTGCACTATACAGGGAAGAGGGGACCCATTGGGATTCGGACTGTGGCACCCTGGTCAGTGCACTATACAGGGAAGAGGGGACCCATTGGGATTCGGACTGTGGCACCCTGGTCAGTGCACTATACAGGGAAGAGGGGGCCCTTTGGGATTCGGACTGTGGCACCCTGGTCAGTGTACTATACAGGGAAGAGGGGGCCCTTTGGGATTCGGACTGTGGCACCCTGGACAGTGTACTATACAGGGAAGAGGGGGCCCATTGGGATTCGGACTGTGGCACCCTGGTCAGTGTACTATACAGGGAAGAGGGGGCCCTTTGGGATTCGGACTGTGGCACCCTGGTCAGTGCACTATACAGGGAAGAGGGGGCCCTTTGGGATTCGGACAGTGTGCTTTTGTCTTTTTATATTTAGACTAGATTTGTTTACCCACCTGTGCAACTCAAATCAGCTTCAGTGGTAACGTTCTTTCCGTGTGATGTTTAATATAGTAATGTATTTTGATAAGTCATCTTTCTGCGTGATTCTTAATATAGTAATGTATTTTTAATGTATTTTGTCAGTGTGATGCATAAATAAATGATATTATTTAATCTGCCTTAACTTCGTCTCTTCAAGGGATTAGAGGATAGGAACACTAAGGACATGTTCCAAACGCTCTCTCCCCCTCTCTCTCCCCCCCTCCCCACCTCTCTTTACCTCTCTCTCCCTCTCTCTCCCCCCCCTCTCCCCCCTCCCTCCCTCTCTCCCTCCCCCCTCTCTTTACCTCTCGCCCCCCCTCTCCCCCCTCCCCACCTCTCTTTACCTCTCTCCCCCTCTCTCTCCCCCCCTCTCCCCCTCCCTCCCTCTCTCCCTCCCCCCTCTCTTTACCTCTCTCCCCCCTCTCCCCCCTCCCTCCCTCTCTCCCTCCCCCCTCTCTTTACCTCTCTCCCCTCCCTCTCTCCCTCCCCCTCTTGCCCTCCCCCCTCTCTCTACCTCTCTCCCCTCCCTCTCTCCCTCCCCCTCTCTCTACCTCTCTCCCCTCCCTCTCTCCCCCCCCCTCTCTCTACCTCTCTCCCCACCTCTCTTTACCTCTCCCCCTCTCTCTCCCCCTCTCTCTCCCCCCTCTCTTTACCTCTCCCCCTCCCTCCCTCTCTCCCTCCCCCCTCTCTTTACCTCTCTCCCCTCCCTCTCTCCCTCCCCCTCTTGCCCTCCCCCCTCTCTCTACCTCTCTCCCCTTCCTCTCTCCCTCCCCCTCACTCTACCTCTCTCCCCTCCCTCTCTCCCTCCCCCTCTCTCTACCTCTCTCCCCTCCCTTTCTCCCTCCCCCCTCACTCTACCTCTCTCCCCTTCCTCTCTCCCTCCCCCCTCACTCTACCTCTCTCCCCTCCCTCTCTCCCTCCCCCCTCTCTCTACCTCTCTCCCCTCCCTTTCTCCCTCCCCCTCTCTCTACCTCTCTCCCCTCCCTCTCTCCCTCCCCCCTCTCTCCACCTCTCTCTATATATTGGGTGGCTGGTCTGTTGAAGACTATATATTGGGTGCAGTAGGTGCTGGTCTGTTGAAGACTATATATTGGGTGCAGTAGGTGCTGGTCTGTTGAAGACTATATATTGGGTGCAGTAGGTGCTGGTCTGTTGAAGACTATATATTGGGTGCAGTAGGTGCCGGTCTGTTGAAGACTATATATTGGGTGCAGTAGGTGCCGGTCTGTTGAAGACTATATATTGGGTGCAGTAGGTGCTGGTCTGTTGAAGACTATATATTGGGTGCAGTAGGTGCTGGTCTGTTGAAGACTATATATTGGGTGCAGTAGGTGCTGGTCTGTTGAAGACTATATATTGGGTGCAGTAGGTGCTGGTCTGTTGAAGACTATATATTGGGTGCAGTAGGTGCTGGTCTGTTGAAGACTATATATTGGGTGCAGTAGGTGCCGGTCTGTTGAAGACTATATATTGGGTGCAGTAGGTGCTGGTCTGTTGAAGACTATATATTGGGTGCAGTAGGTGCTGGTCTGTTGAAGACTATATATTGGGTGCAGTAGGTGCTGGTCTGTTGAAGACTATATATTGGGTGCAGTAGGTGCCGGTCTGTTGAAGACTATATATTGGGTGCAGTAGGTGCTGGTCTGTTGAAGACTATATATTGGGTGCAGTAGGTGCTGGTCTGTTGAAGACTATATATTGGGTGCAGTAGGTGCTGGTCTGTTGAAGACTATATATTGGGTGCAGTAGGTGCCGGTCTGTTGAAGACTATATATTGGGTGCAGTAGGTGCTGGTCTGTTGAAGACTATATATTGGGTGCAGTAGGTGCTGGTCTGTTGAAGACTATATATTGGGTGCAGTAGGTGCTGGTCTGTTGAAGACTATATATTGGGTGCAGTAGGTGCCGGTCTGTTGAAGACTATATATTGGGTGCAGTAGGTGCTGGTCTGTTGAAGACTATATATTGGGTGCAGTAGGTGCTGGTCTGTTGAAGACTATATATTGGGTGCAGTAGGTGCTGGTCTGTTGAAGACTATATATTGGGTGCAGTAGGTGCTGGTCTGTTGAAGACTATATATTGGGTGCAGTAGGTGCTGGTCTGTTGAAGACTATATATTGGGTGCAGTAGGTGCTGGTCTGTTGAAGACTATATATTGGGTGCAGTAGGTGCCGGTCTGTTGAAGACTATATATTGGGTGCAGTAGGTGCTGGTCTGTTGAAGACTATATATTGGGTGCAGTAGGTGCTGGTCTGTTGAAGACTATATATTGGGTGCAGTAGGTGCTGGTCTGTTGAAGACTATATATTGGGTGCAGTACTGTTTTCTCAGTCGTCATCAAGTTCTTATTTTCTCCCATGTAAACTGATGCAGACTCAGACTGACTGGTGTATGTTGTGACTATGTAAGTAGTAAGTAGCCTTGTCTAGCCAGAACGGCCCTTAGGGCAGGAGCCTATATCCTGTCTCTGTAGCGTAAGGCTGCATGATGTGCAGTACACCCCCTGGTACAGTACACCCCCTGGTACAGTACACCCCCTGGTACAGTACACCCTCTGGTACAGTACACCCCCTGGACAGGACACCACTCGGTCACAGGGACTATGGTGGTGATGGTATACGGGGAAAACACACAAACTGCCTCATTACCGTAAAGCGTCTCTAAATGAAATAAATCAATGTTTTATTCATGGTGTTGTCAGCCATTCAGCCAGCAGCCAGCCAGCCAGCAGCCAGCCAGCCAGCAGCCATCCAGCCAACCAGCCAGCCAGTCAGTCAGCAGTCAACAGGGAACAGGAGGTGTATATGAGGCGGGTGTGTTTGGAGCACAGCGAGGACAGGAAGGAGCAGAGGAAAGGAGACGCAGGACACTTCTTCCTGACAGTGTGCTCTGGCAGGGCCTAGGAAGATAGCGGGAGGAAAGAGAGAGAACAAGGAGGACGACAGAGGAGGAGAGAGGGAGAGAGAGGAGGAGGACAGAGGAGGAGAGAGAAAGAGGGAGAGAGGGTGAGGAGAGGGAAAGAGAGGAGGAAAGAGAGAGAGGAGGACAGAGAAAGAGGAGGGCAGAGAGAGAGTTGAGGACAGAGAGAGTGAGCAAAGAGGAGAGAGGGAGACAGGAGGAGGAAAGAGAGAGAGGAGGACAGAGAAAGAGGAGGGCAGAGAGAGAGTTGAGGACAGAGAGAGTTGAGGACAGAGGAGAGAGGGAGACAGGAGGAGGAAAGAGAGAGAGGAGGACAGAGAAAGAGGAGGGCAGAGAGAGAGTTGAGGACAGAGGAGAGAGGGAGACAGGAGGAGGAAAGAGAGAGAGGAGGACAGAGAAAGAGGAGGGCAGAGAGAGAGTTGAGGACAGAGGAGAGAGGGAGACAGGAGGAGGACAGAGAGAGAGGAGGACAGAGAGAGAGGAGGACAGAGAGAGAGTTGAGGACAGAGGAGAGAGGGAGACAGGAGGAGGAAAGAGAGAGAGGAGGACAGAGAGAGAGGAGGACAGAGAGAGAGTTGAGGGCAGAGAGAGAGAGGGAGACAGGAGGAGGAAAGAGAGAGAGGAGGACAGAGAAAGAGGAGGGCAGAGAGAGAGGAGGACAGAGAGAGAGGAGGAAAGAGAGAGAGAGCCCTGTCTCACGTTGTAAAATAAACAACAGGATGTCCAGAGGGGCTGTTCTATAATGTGATCAATTCTCTTCCCTTCTCTTCTCTTCCTGTACCTTCTATTCTCTTCCCTTCTCTTCTCTTCCTGTACCTTCTATTCTCTTCCCTTCTCTTCTCTTCCTGTACCTTCTATTCTCTTCCCTTCTCTTCTCTTCCTGTACCTTCTATTCTCTTCCCTTCTCTTCTCTTCCTGTACCTTCTATTCTCTTCCCTTCTCTTCTCTTCCTGTACCTTCTATTCTCTTCCCTTCTCTTCCTGTATCTTATCTTATCTTGTCTTCCCTTCTCCTCTCTTCTCTTCTCTTCCTGTATCTTCCCTTTTCTTCCTGTTTCTTCTCTTCGCTTCCTGTTTCTTCTCTTCTCTTCCTGTTTCTTCTCTTCTCTTCTCTTCCCTTCTCTTCTCTTCCTGTATCTTCTCTTCCTGTCTCTCCTCTTCCTGTCTCTTCTCTTCCTGGTCTCTTCTCTTCTCTTCCTGTCTCTTCTCTTACTGTCTCTTCTCTTATCTTCCTGTCTCTTCTCCTCTCTTCTCTTCTCTTCCTGTATCTTCCCTTTTCTTCCTGTTTCTTCTCTTCGCTTCCTGTTTCTTCTCTTCGCTTCCTGTTTCTTCTCTCCTCTTCCTGTCTCTTCTCTTCCTGGTCTCTTCTCTTATCTTCCTGTCTCTTCTCCTCTCTTCTCTTCTCTTCCTGTGTCTTCACCTCTCTTCTCTTCTCTCCTCTTCCTGTATCTTCTCTTCTCTTCCTGTACCTTCTGTTCTCTTCCTGTCTCTTCTCTTCTCTCCTCTCCCTGTCTCTTCTCTTCTTGTCTCTTCTCTTCTCTTCCTGTCTCTTCTCTTCTCTTCTCTTCCTGTCTCTTCTCCTCTCCTCTCTTATCTTCTCTTCCTGTCTCTTCTCTTCCCTTCTTCTCTTCCTGTCTAATTTCTTCCTGTCTCTTCTCTTCCCTTCTCTTCATGTCTCTTCTCTTCTATTCCCTTCTCTTCATGTCTCTTCACTTCCTCTCTTCTCTTCTCTTCTCTTCTCTTCTCTTCTCTTCTCTTCTCTTCTCTTCTCTTCTCTTCTCTTCCTGTCTCTTCTCTTCCTGTCTGTTTTCTTATCTTCCTGTCTCTTCTCTTCTGGTCTTGTATCTTCTCTTCGCTTCTCTTCCTGTCTCTGCTCTTCCTTTCTCTTGTCTTCCTGTCTCTCAGAGAAAGAGGAGGGCAGAGAGAGAGTTGAGGACAGAGAGAGTGAGCAAAGAGGAGAGAGGGAGACAGGAGGAGGAAAGAGAGAGAGGAGGACAGAGAAAGAGGAGGGCAGAGAGAGAGTTGAGGACAGAGAGAGTGAGCAAAGAGGAGAGAGGGAGACAGGAGGAGGAAAGAGAGAGAGGAGGACAGAGAAAGAGGAGGGCAGAGAGAGAGTTGAGGACAGAGAGAGTGAGCAAAGAGGAGAGAGGGAGACAGGAGGAGGAAAGAGAGAGAGGAGGACAGAGAAAGAGGAGGGCAGAGAGAGAGTTGAGGACAGAGAGAGTGAGCAAAGAGGAGAGAGGGAGACAGGAGGAGGAAAGAGAGAGAGGAGGACAGAGAAAGAGGAGGGCAGAGAGAGAGTTGAGGACAGAGAGAGTTGAGGACAGAGGAGAGAGGGAGACAGGAGGAGGAAAGAGAGAGAGGAGGACAGAGAAAGAGGAGGGCAGAGAGAGAGTTGAGGACAGAGAGAGTGAGCAAAGAGGAGAGAGGGAGACAGGAGGAGGAAAGAGAGAGAGGAGGACAGAGAAAGAGGAGGGCAGAGAGAGAGTTGAGGACAGAGAGAGTGAGCAAAGAGGAGAGAGGGAGACAGGAGGAGGAGAGAGAGAGGAGGACAGAGAAAGAGGAGGGCAGAGAGAGAGTTGAGGACAGAGAGAGTGAGCAAAGAGGAGAGAGGGAACAGGAGGAGGAAAGAGAGAGAGGAGGACAGAGAAAGAGGAGGGCAGAGAGAGAGTTGAGGACAGAGAGAGTGAGCAAAGAGGAGAGAGGGAGACAGGAGGAGGAAAGAGAGAGAGGAGGACAGAGAAAGAGGAGGGCAGAGAGAGAGTTGAGGACAGAGAGAGTGAGCAAAGAGGAGAGAGGGAGACAGGAGGAGGAAAGAGAGAGAGGAGGACAGAGAAAGAGGAGGGCAGAGAGAGAGTTGAGGACAGAGAGAGTGAGCAAAGAGGAGAGAGGGAGACAGGAGGAGGAAAGAGAGAGAGGAGGACAGAGAAAGAGGAGGGCAGAGAGAGAGTTGAGGACAGAGAGAGTGAGCAAAGAGGAGAGAGGGAGACAGGAGGAGGAAAGAGAGAGAGGAGGACAGAGAAAGAGGAGGGCAGAGAGAGAGTTGAGGACAGAGAGAGTGAGCAAAGAGGAGAGAGGGAGACAGGAGGAGGAAAGAGAGAGAGGAGGACAGAGAAAGAGGAGGGCAGAGAGAGAGTTGAGGACAGAGGAGAGAGGGAGACAGGAGGAGGAAAGAGAGAGAGCCCTGTCTCACGTTGTAAAATAAACAACAGGATGTCCAGAGGGGCTGTTCTATAATGTGATCAATTCTCTTCTCTTCCTGTACCTTCTCTTCTCTTCCTGTACCTTCTATTCTCTTCCCTTCTCTTCTCTTCCTGTACCTTCTATTCTCTTCCCTTCTCTTCTCTTCCTGTACCTTCTATTCTCTTCCCTTCTCTTCTCTTCCTGTACCTTCTATTCTCTTCCCTTCTCTTCTCTTCCTGTACCTTCTATTCTCTTCCCTTCTCTTCTCTTCCTGTACCTTCTATTCTCTTCCCTTCTCTTCTCTTCCTGTACCTTCTATTCTCTTCCCTTCTCTTCTCTTCCTGTACCTTCTATTCTCTTCCCTTCTCTTCTCTTCCTGTACCTTCTATTCTCTTCCCTTCTCTTCTCTTCCTGTACCTTCTATTCTCTTCCTGTACCTTCTATTCTCTTCCCTTCTCTTCTCTTCCTGTACCTTCTATTCTCTTCCCTTCTCTTCTCTTCCTGTACCTTCTATTCTCTTCCCTTCTCTTCTCTTCCTGTACCTTCTATTCTCTTCCTGTACCTTCTATTCTCTTCCCTTCTCTTCTCTTCCTGTACCTTCTATTCTCTTCTCTTCTCTTCCTGTACCTTCTATTCTCTTCCCTTCTCTTCTCTTCCTGTACCTTCTATTCTCTTCCCTTCTCTTCTCTTCCTGTACCTTCTATTCTCTTCCCTTCTCTTCTCTTCCTGTACCTTCTATTCTCTTCCCTTCTCTTCTCTTCCTGTACCTTCTATTCTCTTCCCTTCTCTTCTCTTCCTGTACCTTCTATTCTCTTCCCTTCTCTTCTCTTCCTGTACCTTCTATTCTCTTCCCTTCTCTTCTCTTCCTGTACCTTCTATTCTCTTCCCTTCTCTTCTCTTCCTGTACCTTCTATTCTCTTCCCTTCTCTTCTCTTCCTGTACCTTCTATTCTCTTCCCTTCTCTTCTCTTCCTGTACCTTCTATTCTCTTCCCTTCTCTTCTCTTCCTGTACCTTCTATTCTCTTCCCTTCTCTTCTCTTCCTGTACCTTCTATTCTCTTCCCTTCTCTTCTCTTCCTGTACCTTCTATTCTCTTCCCTTCTCTTCTCTTCCTGTACCTTCTATTCTCTTCCCTTCTCTTCTCTTCCTGTACCTTCTATTCTCTTCCCTTCTCTTCTCTTCCTGTACCTTCTATTCTCTTCCCTTCTCTTCTCTTCCTGTACCTTCTATTCTCTTCCCTTCTCTTCTCTTCCTGTACCTTCTATTCTCTTCCCTTCTCTTCTCTTCCTGTACCTTCTATTCTCTTCCCTTCTCTTCTCTTCCTGTACCTTCTATTCTCTTCCCTTCTCTTCTCTTCCTGTACCTTCTATTCTCTTCCCTTCTCTTCTCTTCCTGTACCTTCTATTCTCTTCCCTTCTCTTCTCTTCCTGTACCTTCTATTCTCTTCCCTTCTCTTCTCTTCCTGTACCTTCTATTCTCTTCCCTTCTCTTCTCTTCCTGTACCTTCTATTCTCTTCCTTCTCTTCTCTTCCTGTACCTTCTATTCTCTTCCCTTCTCTTCTCTTCCTGTACCTTCTATTCTCTTCCTTCTCTTCTCTTCCTGTACCTTCTATTCTCTTCCCTTCTCTTCTCTTCCTGTACCTTCTATTCTCTTCCCTTCTCTTCTCTTCCTGTACCTTCTATTCTCTTCCCTTCTCTTCCTGTACCTTCTATTCTCTTCCCTTCTCTTCTCTTCCTGTACCTTCTATTCTCTTCCCTTCTCTTCTCTTCCTGTACCTTCTATTCTCTTCCCTTCTCTTCTCTTCCTGTACCTTCTATTCTCTTCCCTTCTCTTCTCTTCCTGTACCTTCTATTCTCTTCCCTTCTCTTCTCTTCCTGTACCTTCTATTCTCTTCCCTTCTCTTCTCTTCCTGTACCTTCTATTCTCTTCCCTTCTCTTCTCTTCCTGTACCTTCTATTCTCTTCCCTTCTCTTCTCTTCCTGTACCTTCTATTCTCTTCCCTTCTCTTCTCTTCCTGTACCTTCTATTCTCTTCCCTTCTCTTCTCTTCCTGTACCTTCTATTCTCTTCCCTTCTCTTCTCTTCCTGTACCTTCTATTCTCTTCCCTTCTCTTCTCTTCCTGTACCTTCTATTCTCTTCCCTTCTCTTCTCTTCCTGTACCTTCTATTCTCTTCCCTTCTCTTCTCTTCCTGTACCTTCTATTCTCTTCCCTTCTCTTCTCTTCCTGTACCTTCTATTCTCTTCCCTTCTCTTCTCTTCCTGTACCTTCTATTCTCTTCCCTTCTCTTCTCTTCCTGTACCTTCTATTCTCTTCCCTTCTCTTCTCTTCCTGTACCTTCTATTCTCTTCCCTTCTCTTCTCTTCCTGTACCTTCTATTCTCTTCCCTTCTCTTCTCTTCCTGTACCTTCTATTCTCTTCCCTTCTCTTCTCTTCCTGTACCTTCTATTCTCTTCCCTTCTCTTCTCTTCCTGTACCTTCTATTCTCTTCCCTTCTCTTCTCTTCCTGTACCTTCTATTCTCTTCCCTTCTCTTCTCTTCCTGTACCTTCTATTCTCTTCCCTTCTCTTCTCTTCCTGTACCTTCTATTCTCTTCTCTTCTCTTCCTGTACCTTCTATTCTCTTCCCTTCTCTTCTCTTCCTGTACCTTCTATTCTCTTCCCTTCTCTTCTCTTCCTGTACCTTCTATTCTCTTCCCTTCTCTTCTCTTCCTGTACCTTCTATTCTCTTCCCTTCTCTTCTCTTCCTGTACCTTCTATTCTCTTCCCTTCTCTTCTCTTCCTGTACCTTCTATTCTCTTCCCTTCTCTTCTCTTCCTGTACCTTCTATTCTCTTCCCTTCTCTTCTCTTCCTGTACCTTCTATTCTCTTCCCTTCTCTTCTCTTCCTGTACCTTCTATTCTCTTCCCTTCTCTTCTCTTCCTGTACCTTCTATTCTCTTCCCTTCTCTTCTCTTCCTGTACCTTCTATTCTCTTCCCTTCTCTTCTCTTCCTGTACCTTCTATTCTCTTCCCTTCTCTTCTCTTCCTGTACCTTCTATTCTCTTCCCTTCTCTTCTCTTCCTGTACCTTCTATTCTCTTCCCTTCTCTTCTCTTCCTGTACCTTCTATTCTCTTCCCTTCTCTTCTCTTCCTGTACCTTCTATTCTCTTCCCTTCTCTTCTCTTCCTGTACCTTCTATTCTCTTCCCTTCTCTTCTCTTCCTGTACCTTCTATTCTCTTCCCTTCTCTTCTCTTCCTGTACCTTCTATTCTCTTCCCTTCTCTTCTCTTCCTGTACCTTCTATTCTCTTCCCTTCTCTTCTCTTCCTGTACCTTCTATTCTCTTCCCTTCTCTTCTCTTCCTGTACCTTCTATTCTCTTCCCTTCTCTTCTCTTCCTGTACCTTCTATTCTCTTCCCTTCTCTTCTCTTCCTGTACCTTCTATTCTCTTCCCTTCTCTTCTCTTCCTGTACCTTCTATTCTCTTCCCTTCTCTTCTCTTCCTGTACCTTCTATTCTCTTCCCTTCTCTTCTCTTCCTGTACCTTCTATTCTCTTCCCTTCTCTTCTCTTCCTGTACCTTCTATTCTCTTCCCTTCTCTTCTCTTCCTGTACCTTCTATTCTCTTCCCTTCTCTTCTCTTCCTGTACCTTCTATTCTCTTCCCTTTCTTCTCTTCCTGTACCTTCTATTCTCTTCCCTTCTCTTCTCTTCCTGTACCTTCTATTCTCTTCCCTTCTCTTCTCTTCCTGTACCTTCTATTCTCTTCCCTTCTCTTCTCTTCCTGTACCTTCTATTCTCTTCCCTTCTCTTCTCTTCCTGTACCTTCTATTCTCTTCCCTTCTCTTCTCTTCCTGTACCTTCTATTCTCTTCCCTTCTCTTCTCTTCCTGTACCTTCTATTCTCTTCCCTTCTCTTCTCTTCCTGTACCTTCTATTCTCTTCCCTTCTCTTCTCTTCCTGTACCTTCTATTCTCTTCCCTTCTCTTCTCTTCCTGTACCTTCTATTCTCTTCCCTTCTCTTCTCTTCCTGTACCTTCTATTCTCTTCCCTTCTCTTCTCTTCCTGTACCTTCTATTCTCTTCCCTTCTCTTCTCTTCCTGTACCTTCTATTCTCTTCCCTTCTCTTCTCTTCCTGTACCTTCTATTCTCTTCCCTTCTCTTCTCTTCCTGTACCTTCTATTCTCTTCCCTTCTCTTCTCTTCCTGTACCTTCTATTCTCTTCCCTTCTCTTCTCTTCCTGTACCTTCTATTCTCTTCCCTTCTCTTCTCTTCCTGTACCTTCTATTCTCTTCCCTTCTCTTCTCTTCCTGTACCTTCTATTCTCTTCCCTTCTCTTCTCTTCCTGTACCTTCTATTCTCTTCCCTTCTCTTCTCTTCCTGTACCTTCTATTCTCTTCCCTTCTCTTCTCTTCCTGTACCTTCTCTTCTCTTCCCTTCTCTTCTCTTCCTGTACCTTCTATTCTCTTCCCTTCTCTTCTCTTCCTGTACCTTCTATTCTCTTCCCTTCTCTTCTCTTCCTGTACCTTCTATTCTCTTCCCTTCTCTTCTCTTCCTGTACCTTCTATTCTCTTCCCTTCTCTTCTCTTCCTGTACCTTCTATTCTCTTCCCTTCTCTTCTCTTCCTGTACCTTCTATTCTCTTCCCTTCTCTTCTCTTCCTGTACCTTCTATTCTCTTCCCTTCTCTTCTCTTCCTGTACCTTCTATTCTCTTCCCTTCTCTTCTCTTCCTGTACCTTCTATTCTCTTCCCTTCTCTTCTCTTCCTGTACCTTCTATTCTCTTCCCTTCTCTTCTCTTCCTGTACCTTCTATTCTCTTCCCTTCTCTTCTCTTCCTGTACCTTCTATTCTCTTCCCTTCTCTTCCTGTATCTTATCTTATCTTGTCTTCCCTTCTCCTCTCTTCTCTTCTCTTCCTGTATCTTCCCTTTTCTTCCTGTTTCTTCTCTTCTCTTCCTGTTTCTTCTCTTCTCTTCCTGTTTCTTCTCTTCTCTTCTCTTCCCTTCTCTTCTCTTCCTGTATCTTCTCTTCCTGTCTCTCCTCTTCCTGTCTCTTCTCTTCCTGGTCTCTTCTCTTCTCTTCCTGTCTCTTCTCTTACTGTCTCTTCTCTTATCTTCCTGTCTCTTCTCCTCTCTTCTCTTCTCTTCCTGTGTCTTCGCCTCTCTTCTCTACCTATCTCTTCTCTTCTCTCCTCTTCCTGTCTCTTCCCTTCCTATCTCTTCTCTTCTCTTCTGGTCTCTTCTCTTCCTGTCTCTTCTCTTCTCTTCCTGTACCTTCTGTTCTCTTCCTGTCTCTTCTCTTCCTGTCTCTTCTCTTCTCTTCCTGTCTCTTCTCCTCTCCTCTCCTCTCTTATCTTCTCTTCCTGTCTCTTCTCTTCCCTTCTTCTCTTCCTGTCTAATTTCTTCCTCTCTTCTCTTCTCCTCTCGTATCTTCTCTTCCTGTCTCTTCTCTTCCCTTCTCTTCATGTCTCTTCTCTTCTATTCCCTTCTCTTCATGTCTCTTCACTTCCTCTCTTCTCTTCTCTTATTTTCTCTTCTCTTCTCTTCTCTTCTCTTCTCTTCTCTTCTCTTCTCTTCTCTTCTCTTCTCTTCTCTTCTCTTCCTGTCTCTTCTCTTCCTGTCTGTTCTCTTATCTTCCTGTCTCTTCTCTTCTGGTCTTGTATCTTCTCTTCCCTTCTCTTCCTGTCTCTGCTCTTCCTTTCTCTTGTCTTCCTGTCTCTTCTCTTCCATTATTTTACAGTTCCCTCCTTTCCTCCTGTGTTACTGACGGGAATTTTATATATACCTTCATACTATACATCCCTCCATCTCAAAGCCTTCCCAGAAGGGAAAAGTTAAGGGAGGATGTAACACTGGATGTGAAAGAGATCATCAGCAGATTTTCCTTTCTGATTAGGTACGACAGTTGAGCTAAGCTCATGAGGCATTTGTAAGTTATATTCCCTAAGAATCAATGGGTATATGTCATTATTTAAACAGTCAAATAATTGATGCACCAATCACATATTGCCCCTTTAGCGCACTTTCTCTCTCTGTACTAAATTAAATTCAACAAGACAATTGCAATTAGGAGAAGTGGGTCAGTGTGCTGTGGGCAGCGAGAGAGGGGAGCAGAAAGTGCTACAGGTGTAGGATCTGAATTTGATCACCCTGTTGCAGGAGAACGGTCCTGTAGTGCAGGACATTTATAACTTGTACTGTATTTGAGGTTTGTGGTTGCTAATTTCTGCAATACCAAATGAGGAGAGTTACAAACTTCACACACCAGTCAGAGTTATACTTACACTACATCTTTAACCTGTTAGGGCTAGGGGGCAGTATTGACACGGCTGGATAAAAAACATACCCGATTTAATCTGGTTACCACTCCTACCCAGTAACTAGAATATGCATATACTTATTACATATGGATAGAAAACACCCTAAATTTTCTAAAACTGTTTGAATGGTGTCTGTGAGTATAACAGAACTCAAATGGCAGGTCAAAACCTGAGAGATTCCTTTACAGGAAGTGGCCTGTCTGACCATTTCTTGAACTTCTTTTCCATCTCTATCATTTACTAAGGATCTCTGCTCTAACGTGACACTTCCCACGTCGTCCATAGGCGCTCAGAGCCCGGGAAAAAACAGAATGTCGTCATTCCAGCCCCAGGCTGAAACACATTATCGCCTTTCTCAAGTGGCCGATCAAGGGACACTGGGCTTATGCGCGTGACCCCGACCGCCCCCGCCTTTGGGATTTTTTCCTCTGTTTGCCGAAAAGGAGTTTCCCTGTCGGAATATTATCGCTTTTCTACGAGAAAAATTTCGTAAAAATTGATTTTAAACAGCGGTTGACATGCTTCGAAGTACGGTAATGGAATATTTAGAATTTTATTGTCACGAATTGCGCCATGCGCGCGACACTTCTTTACTATTTCGGATAGTGTCTGGAACGCACGAACAAAACGCCGCTATTCGGATATAACGATGGATTATTTTGGACCAAACCAACATTTGTTATTGAAGTAGCAGTCCTGGGTGTGCATTCTGACGAAGACAACAAAAGGTAATCAAACTTTTATAATAGTAAATATGATTATGGTGAGTGCTAAACTTGCCGGGTGTCTAAATAGCGAGCCCGTGATGCCTGGGCTATGTACTTAGAATATTGCAAAATGTGCTTTCACCAAAAAGCTATTTTAAAATCGGACATATCGAGTGCATAGAGGAGGTCTGTATCTATAATTCTTAAAATAATTGTTATGCTTTTTGTGAACGTTTATCGTGAGTAATTTAGTAAAATGTTAGCGAATTCCCGGAAGTTTGCGGGGGTATGCTAGTTCTGAACGTCACATGCTAATGTAAAAAGCTGGTTTTTGATATAAATATGAACTTGATTGAACAAAACATGCCTGTATTGTATAACATAATGTCCTAGGGTTGTCATCTGATGAAGATCATCAAAGGTGAGTGCTGCATTTAGCTGTCTTCTGGGTTTTGGTGACATTATATGCTGGCTTGAAAAATGGGTGTCTGATTATTTCTGGCTTGGTACTCTGCTGACATAATCTAATGTTTTGCTTTCGTTGTAAAGCCTTTTTGAAATCGGACAGTGTGGTTAGATTAACGAGAGTCTTGTCTTTAAATGGCTGTAAAATAGTCATATGTTTGAGAAATTGAAGTAATAGGATTTTTAAGGTTTTGAAAATCGCGCCACAGGCTGGCAGTGGCTGTTACGTAGGTGGGACGAATTCGTCCCGCCTAGCTCATAGAGGTTAAATAACTGTTGGATGCTTGGATGTACAACAGTCGTGGGTGAACAGGGAGTATAGGAGAGGGCTGCGAACGCACCCTTGTGGGGCCCCAGTGTTGAGGATCAGCGGGGTGGAGATGTTGTTTCCTACCCTCACCCCCAGGGGGCAGCCCGTCAGGAAGTGGCTAACGAAGCAACAGTCACCCCATCGAACCATGGTGGAACACGTGGAAGACATGAGAGATCGGATGGCAACCCTGTGGCCCCTGGTATGGGAACACATGCTGGAGGCCCAAGCTTGGATGTACAACAGAGGGGCACAACGAGGAACTTCCAGCTAGTAGTGTTGGTGTTGATCCCCACCTCAAAATGTACGTTTTTTTTGCCTGATGGAACGGGCCATATGAAGTCCTTGAGAAGGTGGTTTAAGTGAACTATAGGGTCAGACAGCCGGGACGTAGGCATCTCACCCAGATTTACCATGTGAATTCATTAAAGAAATGGAATGCACATGATGTACTCTACTCTATTCCCCCAAAGAAGGCTACCACAGAGACAAAGCCAGCAGAGATGCCACTGGGGGAGCAGCTTAGCCAAAAGCACAGAAGCAGGAGCTGACTGATTTGGTCTGCCCGAACCAGGATGTGTTCTCCAAAGAAACAGTGACACCAATCTGCACAACATCATCACCGAACCCGGGAAAAGGGTGAAGTTGAGACTCTACCGCATACCAGAAGCAAACAGGAAGGCCATCAGGACAGAGGTGAAAACGATGTTGGAAGCTGAAATCATCGAAGAGTTGAATAGTGACGACCCCATACTGTTGGTGCCGAAACATTCGCTTCTGATTTTAGAAAGTTTGAAAATCTCAAAAGTTTGACGCTTTCCCCATGTCCCGAATTGATGAACTAATAGAGACCGCCCAATTTATCAGCACGTTCGACCTGACGAAGGGTTATTGGCAGGTGCCCTTAGCTCCCGAGGCTAGGGAGAAAACTGCTTTTGCTGCGGCCTACCTTGATGATATTGTAATCCATGGCAGCGAGTGGGTGATTCATCTAAACCAGATGAGAGCGGGATTGCAGGCCTTACGGGGGGCGGGGCTAACGCCTAACCCAAGGAAATGTCGGCTCGGTCTGCGGGAGGCTGAGTACCTGGGGTACACGATCGGGAGGGGATGTGTAAAACCCCAGGTGAAGAAAGTGTAGGCGATCCGGGACTGGCTCCGCCCCCTCACCAAGAAGCAGGCACGCATGTTTGTGGGGGTTAACCAGTTACTACTGACAGATCTGACCAGGAGCCGTCTACCTGCCCAGGTGACGTGGACTGAGAGACGGAGAAAGCCTTCCAGGACCTAAAGGGAGCCCTGTGTTCGGGACCCATGCTGGTGACCCCGGACTTCTCTAAAACCACTGGTGGTACAGACCGATGCGTCCGAAACAGGGGTGGGTGCCGTCCTATCACAGCTACAAGAAGGTGAGGAACACCCGGTCGTATACATTAGCCGGAAGCTGTTGCCGCGGGAACAAAGATATTCCACGGTTGAGAAAGATTGTCTCGTGATCAAGTGGGTGCTGGAGACGCTGAAATATTACTTATTGGGACGGCACTTCACCCTCGTAACGGACCACTGGTTTGGATGTCACGGAATAAGGACAGTAACGTCCGGGTCACCTGATGGTTCCTATCCTTACTTCCCTTTGCTTTCCCTGTCGTCCACAGATCAGGTGCAGCCCATGGAAAATGCCGATGCCTTCTGCCTTCTGCCGATGCTCTACGGAGTTGGTCCGCCCCTCTCTCCTGATCGGAGCTGAGGGGGTGGGGGGTGGGGGGGACTGGGTGGCAGATGGCAAGGAGAGGTGAGGGGAGTGGAGTGGTGATTGAAGGAAGATATCTTTCAGACCCGCTGGCTCAACCCCCGAGGCTTATATGGACTTCCTGCCAAATGAGGCAAGCCGGTGGATCGTTAGGCCATTGAGTGAGGAAGCGGAGGTGGAGGACCGAGAGGGAAACGCATGTTATGGAGAGTGTGAGAAGCAGACGCATTATCTGTACGATTACCCGTTGTGAATGGGTTGATGAATTCCCCTCTTTCCCACCGTGTGCAAATCTCCCTAATAAATTCCCCATTTTTATTGTAGTTGTGCTCCCTGTGCGTGTTTGGTTATTGAACTTAGTGATGTGAAAACACCACACACCCTTGAGCCCGCTACATCACCATCTCATCCTCATTAAAGTTACCATGGCCACAATTAGAAACATACATCATTTCAATTCATTTTCAATCTCCAGTCTCATCACACCAGGTTAATTAATTACCACGGTAACCTATAGGGTTAATCATTACTGTGCTGTTTTGATCTCTGAAAAGAGTGAAGAGAAACTCTGGCTACCTGGTTTTCCCTCCTTCTCCTCTCCTAGCTTCTCCTCTCCTCTGACAGGGTGTAGTTGGCAGTCATTGTGATGTGTTTACCACTGATATATCTACCAGGCTGCCAGCTGGACTGTAATGTTCAATTGACATCTGTTAAACTGTCTTGCCTGTCTGTCTCTGTCCTGCTCTTTGGGGCCCTGTCCTGTGTCACTCAGCTCAAACCTCACACAGATGCTATTAAATCTCTCTCTCTCTCTCTCGCTCTCGCTCTCCCTCTCTCTCTCTCGCTCTCCCAATCTCTCTCTCTCTATCTTCCTCTCTCTCTCTCTCTCTCTCTCTCGCTCTCCCAATCTCTCTTTCTCTCTCTCTTCCCTCTCTCTCTCTCGCTCTCCCAATCTCTCTCTCTCTCTCTTCCCTCTCTCTCTCTCGCTCTCCCAATCTCTCTCTCTCTCTCTTCCCTCTCTCTCTCTCAATTAAATTCAATCAAAGAGCTTTATTGACATTGGAAACATGTTTACATTGCCAAAGCAAGCGAAATAGACAAAAAAGGAAAAAGCTAAGAAATAAACAGAAATTACCAGAAAACATTAAACTCTCAAAAGTTTAGAAAGAAAATAGACATTTGTGGTTTTTACATTTTAGTCATTTAGCAGACGCTCTTATCCAGAGCGACTTACAGTAGTGAATACATACATTTCATTTCATGCATTTAAAAAAAAAAAAAGTTGTACTGGCCCCCCCTGTGGGAATCAAACCCACAACCCTGGCGTTGCAAACACCATGCTGGCGTTGCAAACACCATGCTCTACCAACTGAGCCACAGGGAAGCCAGTACAGTACTGGTATGCAGTACAGAGATGTTGTATTACTGCAGTATAGGGATGCTGTATTACTGTATTGTTGTATTGTTGTATTACTGTATTGTTGTATTGCTGTATTACTGTATTGCTGTATTACTGTATTGCTGTATTGTTGTATTACTGTATTGTTGTATTGCTGTATTACTGTATTGCTGTATTGTTGTATTACTGTATTGTTGTATTGCTGTATTGCTGTATTGTTGTATTGCTGTATTGCTGTATTGTTGTATTGCTGTATTGTTGTATTGTTACGTCATGGTAGTCCATCGTATCCGATGATGACTTCCACTTCTGAGTTAACAGTGAATTCTTTTGTGAAAGAATTCACAGTTTATTCACTGTGGGTTGTGAGTCCAATCCGAGATCAGCAAACTTTATTGCAGGTGGGGCATATGCAGTCTGTTTTGGCGGAGGCAGGCATGGTTCTATGTCTCCTGAGCTGTCTCTGTGCTCATCCTCCTCCTCCCACCTCTGTCCACCGCTCTAGCAGAGCTTGCCTCCAGGTGGAATGGTTGGCAGCATCATCCTCTAGGTCTGTGGGTGTGATGTTGTGCTTCTTCAGCAACGTTTTCAGCTGGTCCTTGTAGAGCTGCCCCCAACTCAGAGTCCCGGCCAAGATGTAGCTGGCCCTCCCTACAGACCGCCACCAAGATGTAGCTGGCCCTCCCTACAGACCGCCCACCAAGATGTAGCTGGCCCCCCCTACAGACCCCCGGCCAAGATGTAGCTGGCCCCCCCTACAGACCCCCACCAAGATGTAGCTGGCCCCCCCTACAGACCGCCACCAAGATGTAGCTGGCCCTCCGTACAGACCGCCCACCAAGATGTAGCTGGCCCCCCCTACAGACCCCCACCAAGATGTAGCTGGCCCCCCTACAGACCCCCACCAAGATGTAGCTGGCCCTCCCTACAGACCCCCACCAAGATGTAGCTGGCCCCCCCTACAGACCGCCCACCAAGATGTAGCTGGCCCCCCCTACAGACCGCCCACCAAGATGTAGCTGGCCCCCCCTACAGACCGCCCACCAAGATGTAGCTGGCCCCCCTACATACCCCCACCAAGATGTAGCTGGCCCCCCTACAGACCGCCCACCAAGATGTAGCTGGCCCTCCCTACAGACCGCCCACCAAGATGTAGCTGGCCCCCCCTACAGACCCCCACCAAGATGTAGCTGGCCCCCCCTACAGACCCCCCACCAAGATGTAGCTGACCCCCCCTACAGACCGCCCACCAAGATGTAGCTGGCCCCCCTACATACCCCCCACCAAGATGTAGCTGGCCCCCCTACAGACCGCCCACCAAGATGTAGCTGGCCCCCCCTACAGACCGCCCACCAAGATGTAGCTGGCCCCCCCTACAGACCGCCCACCAAGATGTAGCTGGACCCCCCTACAGACCGCCCACCAAGATGTAGCTGGCCATACAGGATCTTCCACTGCAAACCCACCTGAGATTTTCTAATGACATGTTGGCCTCCATACTCTTCTAGTTGGTCTTTCTGTGTGGGGCCCATGGTCACACCAGATGATCCCCAGGATGCGCTGCAGTCATCTCATGTGGAATCGCTCGAGCTGCTTGTTGAGATGACTGTAAGTGACCCAGGCTTCCCAGCTGTCAGTGACCCAGGCTTCCCAGCTGTCAGTGACCCAGGCTTCCCAGCTGTCAGTGACCCAGGCTTCCCAGCTGTCAGTGACCCAGGCTTCCCAGCTGTCAGTGACCCAGGCTTCCCAGCTGTATGTGACCCAGGCTTCCCAGCTGTCAGTGACCCAGGCTTCCCAGCTGTCAGTGACCCAGGCTTCCCAGCTGTATGTGACCCAGTCTTCCCAGCTGTAAGTGATCCAGGCTTCACAGCTGTAAGTGACCAAGTCTTCCCAGCTGTCAGTGACCCAGGCTTCACAGCTGTATGTGACCCAGTCTTCACAGCTGTAAGTGACCCAGGCTTCACAGCTGTAAAGAAGTGTGGTGATGCAGACGGCTTGATAGACGGAGATGTTGGTGTGGAGATGGAGATCCCTGTTTTTGGAAGACCCTGCGTCTGAGTTTCCCGAAGGCAGCTGATGCTTGATCCTATTTTGTATTTCAAGGTCTATGCTGCAGTCCTTGCGAGGATACTGCCCAGGTTTTTGAAGGACGGGACTATTGCCAGTGATTTGTGTTCAATGGTGAAGACAGGCATGGTGGGTGGAGAAGATGGGTGACACATAGGAGGAAGATGTTAAAGAGTACCGTTGCAGGCAGATGGGACTTCTTCATTCCAGACATTTTCTTTACATTTACATTTAAGTCATTTAGCAGACGCTCTTATCCAGAGCGACTTACAAATTGGTGCATTCACCTTATAATATCCAGTGGAACAACCACTTTACAATAGTGCATCTAAATCTTTTAAGGGGGGGGTTAGAAGGATTACTTTATCCTATCCCAGGTATTCCTTAAAGAGGTGGGGTTTCAGGTGTCTCCGGAAGGTGGTGATTGACTCCGCTGTCCTGGCGTCGTGAGGGAGCTTGTTCCACCATTGGGGTGCCAGAGCAGCGAACAGTTTTGACTGGGCTGAGCGGGAACTGTGCTTCCTCAGAGGTAGGGAGGCGAGCAGGCCAGAGGTGGATGAACGGAGTGCCCTTGTTTGGGTGTAGGGCCTGATCAGAGCCTGAAGGTACGGAGGTGCCGTTCCCCTCACAGCTCCGTAGGCAAGCACCATGGTCTTGTAGCGGATGCGAGCTTCGACTGGAAGCCAGTGGAGAGAGCGGAGGAGCGGGGTGACGTGAGAGAACTTGGGAAGGTTGAACACCAGACGGGCTGCGGCGTTCTGGATGAGTTGTAGGGGTTTAATGGCACAGGCAGGGAGCCCAGCCAACAGCGAGTTGCAATAATCCAGACGGGAGATGACAAGTGCCTGGATTAGGACCTGCGCCGCTTCCTGTGTGAGGCAGGGTCGTACTCTGCGAATGTTGTAGAGCATGAACCTACAGGATCGGGTCACCACCTTGATGTTGGTGGAGAACGACAGGGTGTTGTCCAGGGTCACGCCAAGGCTCTTAGCACTCTGGGAGGAGGACACAAGGGAGTTGTCAACCGTGATGGCGAGATCATGGAACGGGCAGTCCTACCCCGGGAGAAAGAGCAGCTCCGTCTTGCCGAGGTTCAGCTTGAGGTGGTGATCCGTCATCCACACTGATATGTCTGCCAGACATGCAGAGATGCGATTCGCCACCTGGTTGTCAGAAGGGGGAAAGGAGAAGATTAATTGTGTGTCATCTGCATAGCAATGATATGAGAGACCATGTGAGGATATGACAGAGCCAAGTGACTTGGTGTATAGCGAGAATAGGAGTGGGCCAAGAACAGAGCCCTGGGGGACCCCAGTGGTGAGAGCACGTGGTGCGGAGACAGATTCTCGCCACGTCACCTGGTAGGAGCGACCTGTCAGGTAGGACGCAATCCAAGCGTGGCCCGCGCCGGAGATGCCCAGCTCGGAGAGGGTGGAGAGGAGGATCTGATGGTTCACGGTATCAAAGGCAGCAGATAGGTCTAGAAGGATGAGAGCAGAGGAGAGAGAGTTAGCTTTAGCAGTGCGGAGAGCCTCCGTGACACAGAGAAGAGCAGTCTCAGTTGAATGCCCAGTCTTGAAACCTGACTGATTAGGATCAAGAAGGTCATTCTGAGAGAGATAGCAAGAGAGCTGGCCAAGGACGGCGCGTTCAAGAGTTTTGGAGAGAAAGGAAAGAAGGGATACTGGTCTGTAGTTGTTGACATCGGAGGGATCGAGTGTAGGTTTTTTCAGAAGGGGTGCAACTCTCGCTCTCTTGAAGACGGAAGGGACGTAGCCAGCGGTCAAGGATGAGTTGATGAGCGAGGTGAGGTAGGTGAGAAGGTCTCCGGAAATGGTCTGGAGAAGAGAGGAGGGGATAGGGTCAAGTGGGCAGGTTGTTGGGCGGCCGGCCGTCACAAGACGCGAGATTTCATCTGGAGAGAGAGGGGAGAAAGAGGTCAAAGCACAGGGTAGGGCAGTGTGAGCAGGACCAGCAGTGTCGTTTGACTTAGCAAACGAGGATCGGATGTCGTCAACCTTCTTTTCAAAATGGTTGACGAAGTCATCCGCAGAGAGGGAGGAGGGGGGAGGCGGAGGAGGATTCAGGAGGGAGGAGAAGGTAGCAAAGAGCTTCCTAGGGTTAGAGGCAGATGCTTGGAGTTTAGAGTGGTAGAAAGTGGCTTTAGCAGCAGAGACAGAAGAGGAAAATGTAGAGAGGAGGGAGTGAAAGGATGCCAGGTCCGCAGGGAGGCGAGTTTTCCTCCATTTCCGCTCGGCTGCCCGGAGCCCTGTTCTGTGAGCTCGCTGTTCTGTGAGCTTTAACCTTTATTTAAATAGGCAAGTCGGTTAAGAACACATTCTTATTTTCAATGACGGCCTATGAACTGCCTTGTTCAGGGGCAGAACGACAGATGTCTACCTTGTCAGCTCGGGGATTCAATCTTGCAACCTTTCGGTTACTAATCCAATGCTCTAACTACTAGGCTACCTGCCGCCCCATGGTTGGATTTTCAGAGGAGACTTTTTTTTGAAGATGAGCAATATTGTTAGACTAAAAATAATGTTTTGATTGAAGGATGGCTCTCTGAATGTTTTGTATGGAGGATGGCTCTCTGAATGTTTTGTATGAAGGATGGCTCTCTGAATGTTTTGTATGAAGGATGGCTTTCCTAATGTTTTGTATGAAGGGTGGCTCTCTGAATATTTTGATTGAAGGATGGCTCTCTGAATATTTTGATTGAAGGATGGCTCTCTGAATGTTTTGTATGAAGGATGGCTTTCTGAATGTTTTGTATGAAGGATGGCTCTCCTAATGTTTTGTATGAAGGATGGCTCTCCTAATGTTTTGTATGAAGGGTGGCTCTCCTAATGTTTTGTATGGAGGATGGCTCTCTGAATATTTTGTATGAAGGGTGGCTCTCTGAATGTTTTGTATGAAGGGTGGCTCTCTGAATGTTTTGTATGGAGGATGGCTCTCTGAATATTTTGTATGAAGGGTGGCTCTCTGAATGTTTTGTATGAAGGGTGGCTCTCTGAATGTTTTGTATGAAGGGTGGCTCTCTGAATATTTTGTATGAAGGATGGCTCTCTGAATGTTTACTATGAAGGATGGCTTTCTGAATGTTTTGTATGGAGGATGGCTCTCTGAATGTTTTGTATGAAGGGTGGCTCTCCTAATGTTTTGTATGACGGATGGCTCTCTGAATGTTTTGTATGAAGGATGGCTCTCCTAATGTTTTGTATGGAGGATGGCTCTCTGAATGTTTTGTATGAAGGGTGGCTCTCCTAATGTTTTGTATGGAGGATGGCTCTCCTAATGTTTTGTATGAAGGATGGCTCTCTGAAAGTTTTGTATGACGGATGGCTTTCTGAACTTTGTTCCTGTAGAATCTGGAAAGTGCAGAATTCTTTACGCTCCCATATTCCTTTTGACTAATTGTGATCAGGTTGTTGATATCAGCTGTCATCCAGGGTCTGTCGGTATGGTGCATTTTCACAGTAAGGACAGGGCAGTGGATGTTACACACAGAGGTCAATGTGCTATAGAAGGCAGCGGTCTTGGATGTTACACACAGAGGTCAATGTGCTATAGTCTTGGATGTTACACACAGAGGTCAATGTGCTATAGTCTTGGATGTTACACACAGAGGTCAATGTGCTATAGAAGGCAGCAGTCTTGGTTGTTACACACAGAGGTCAATGTGCTATAGAAGGCAGCAGTCTTGGATGTTACACACAGAGGTCAATGTGCTATAGAAGGCAGCAGTCTTGGATGTTACACACAGAGGTAAAAAATATATATATATATTTTTCACCTTTATTTAACCAGGTAGGTTAGTTGAGAACAAGTTCTCATTTACAACTGCGACCTGGCCAAGATAAAGCAAAGCAGTTCGACACAAACAACAACACAGAGTTTCACATGGAGTAAAACAAACATACAGTCAATAACACAATAGAAAAGTCTATGTACAGGCAATAAATAGGCCATAGTGGCGAAATAATTACAATTTAGCAATTAAACACAGAAAGACAACTCCCAGTCTCTAACAGAAAGACAACTCCCAGTCTCTACCAGAAAGACAACTCCCAGTCTCTAACAGAAAGACAACTCTCAGCGTCTCTACCAGAAAGACAACTCCCAGCGTCTCTAACAGAAAGACAACTCTCAGCGTCTCTACCAGAAAGACAACTCCCAGCGTCTCTAACAGAAAGACAACTCTCAGCGTCTCTAACAGAAAGACAACTCCCAGTCTCTACCAGAAAGACAACTCCCAGCGTCTCTAACAGAAAGACAACTCTCAGCGTCTCTAACAGAAAGACAACTCTCAGCGTCTCTAACAGAAAGACAACTCCCAGTCTCTACCAGAAAGACAACTCGCAGCGTCTCTAACAGAAAGACAACTCTCAGCGTCTCTAACAGAAAGACAACTCCCAGTCTCTAACAGAAAGACAACTCCCAGCATCTACCAGAAAAATCACTCCAGCGTCTCTACCAGAAAGATGACTTCAGCGTCTCTACCGTACATAACACTAACATGCCTCTAGCTGCTGAAGCTAATCATTTTCTTTCACCTCTTCAGAATCAATTGATTGCATGTCTGAGTTGTCTTTGAGTTGCTCCGAAGGAAGACGGAAAATAGGGAATATACTGTCATGCACACACATCAGAAAGTGTAATTATTCCAAACACATAGAAACAAAGACACAAGGTTGACGTTCTCTAATTAAATGATTCTTTAAGCTGTGTGGCTCTCACAGGGTTGTCTCAGTAAAGACAGACACCCTGCAGACATGAAACAACTCATTATTTTCTCTTAGCTACTTTCATCCACCATGCTTCTGTCTGCTTTATATCCAGAGAACATTTCATCAATGTGGCCTGCTTGGCTTTGTGTACAGAAGGACGAGGATGAGGAGGAGGAGGGTGAGGAGGAGGAGGAGGAAGAGGAGGAGGAAGAGGGCACGGTCAAGAAAGTGCAGCTCAACAAGTGAGCATGAAATTCAATTCCGTTGAGAACAAAACAACCACAGCACAGAACCAGCAGGACATTCATCATGTAGCTGTTAGTGGCTTGACAAACCGCTATGTTTTACTGCTACTGGATAAGAGGAGAGAGAGAGAGAGAGAGAGAGGCGAACAAGAGAGAGAGGAGAGGGAGAGAGAGGAGAACAAGAGAGAGGGGAGAGAAGAGAGAGAGGAGAACAAGAGAGAGAGGAGAGGGAGAGAGAGAGAGGAGAACAAGAGAGAGAGAGAGAGAGAGGAGAACAAGTGAGAGGAGAGGGAGAGAGAGGAGAACAAGAGAGAGAGAGGAGAACAAGAGAGAGAGGAGAACAAGAGAGAGAGGAGAGGGAGAGAGAGAGAGGAGAACAAGAGAGAGAGAGAGAGAGGAGAACAAGTGAGAGGAGAGGGAGAGAGAGGAGAACAAGAGAGAGAGAGGAGAACAAGAGAGAGAGGAGAGGGAGAGAGAGAGAGAGGAGAACAAGAGAGAGAGGAGAGGGAGAGAGATAGAGACAGAGAGAGAGGAGAACAAGAGAGAGGGGAGAGAGAGAGAGGAGAACAAGAGAGAGAGGAGAGGGAGAGAGAGAGAGAGGAGAACGAGAGAGAGAGAGAGAGAGAGAGAGAGAGAGAGAGAGAGAGAGAGAGAGAGAGGAGAACAAGAGAGAGAGGAGAGGGAGAGAGAGGAGAACAAGAGAGAGAGAGGAGAACAAGAGAGAGAGGAGAGGGAGAGAGAGAGAGGAGAACAAGAGAGAGAGGAGAGGGAGAGACAGAGAGACAGAGAGAGAGGAGAACAAGAGAGAGAGGAGAGGGAGAGAGAGATAGAGGGTCAGACAGAGGAGAAGGAGAGAGAGGGGGAGAGAGGGAGAGGAGAGAGAGACGGAGAGGGAGAGAGAGAGAGAGAGAGAGAGAGAGAGAGAGAGAGAGAGAGGGAGAGGAGAGAGAGACGGAGAGGGAGAGAGAGAAAGAGATGAAAAATGGATCCTCTATGGATTTGGCCGACCACCAACATAAAACCCTGTCTGTTTTATAGTTTGAACTGCAATAAACTCAGGAGTATGATAACATTAGAAAAAGGATACAAGTAATTTGAAATTATATTAAACTCTATACTTCTGGTTTAGAAGTTTTATATTCTGTGGAGAACCAGTCCACCCTGTAAGCTCAGTGCTTTGACACACCTCTAGCTGACTGAATGAAACCGTACAGACTGTGTGTGTGTGTGTGTGTGTGTGTGTGTGTGTGTGTGTGTGTGTGTGTGTGTGTGTGTGTGTGTGTGTGTGTGTGTGTGTGTGTGTGTGACTTAAAGTGTTGTGCTACTGCCGTGTTTGTGCATCCCAAATGGCACCATAATTCCTATACAGGGCATTTGGAAAGTATTCAGACCCTTTGATTTTTTTCACAATTTCTTACGTTACAGTTTTATTCTAAAATTGATTCATTTGGTTTTTATTCCTTCATCAATCTACACACAATACCCCATAATGACAAAGCAAAACTGTTTTTTTAGAAATGTTTGAAAATCTATTAAACAAAAACTCTGAAATATCACATTTACAGAAATATTTCAGACCCTAAACTCAGTACTTTGTTGAAGCACCTTTGGCAGCGATTACAGCCTGGAGTCTTCTTGGGTATGACGCTACAAGCTTGACACACCTGTATTTGGGGAGTTTCTCCCATTCTTCTCTGCAGATCCTCTCAAGCTCTGTCAAGTAGGATGGGGAGTGTCGCTGCACAGCTATTTTCAGGTCTCTCCAGAGACATTCGATCGGGTTCAAGTCCAGGCTTGGGCCACTCAAGGACATTCAGAGACTTGTCCTGAAGCCACTCCTGCGTTGTCTTGGCTCTGTGCTTACGGTTGTTGTCCTGTTGGAAGGTGAACCTTCACCCCAGTCTAAGGTCCTGAGCACTCTGAAGCAGGTTTCCATCAATGATCTCTCTGTACTTTGCTCCGTTCATCTTTCCCTCGATCCTGACTAGTCTCCCAGACCCTGACTAGTCTCCCAGACCCTGACTAGTCTCCCAGACCCTGACTAGTCTCCCAGACCCTGACTAGTCTCCCAGATCCTGACTAGTCTCCCAGTCTAAAGCCTGATTATGCTTCTGTTCATGTCAGTCACTCTCAATTTAAAAATGACTTTTAGTGATCTTTCATTTGTTCAAATATGACGTTATACCTTAAGCCAATACCTATTCCTGCTGAAGGGTTTCACGTTTGGGAACGGAGAACCTAGAGAAATGTAATATTAATAATAATTTTTAAATAACTTATAAAGATATCTACACCGGTAAATTAAGTGGCCAACATTTATGAATGGAATTAAATTTGGCTGAAATATTTACTGTAGGAGTAAGATGCAGACATTGTCACCTTCACCATCCACAATGTTCTCAACGGGGGGGGGGGTAGCTGTTGGTTTGCTGTGTGTTTATTAAAGACAAATGTGTTTTAATAGTTGGACAATAACAGATACGGACATCTTTACAATCTAAGTAATACTATTATATATAATATATTATGGCCAAGACTGCAGAGCTCTGATGTAAATGTCCACAGCAGCATCTATAATATAGATGAAGACAACGTGACACCATCACAGCCCCATATGATCTCTCTGTAATGTTAATTTAACACTTTACACACGTAACAAATAACAGAACAGTAGGAAGGCTACTGTCATTCGGGTATGCTGTACTGTAGCCTACTGTACCCCTTATCAACCAACTAGCTCGTGATGGGACACCCAGTTCATAGACTACCAGTCACGTCCTGACCATAGAAAGCTTTTATTTTCTATGGTGGAGTAGGTCAGGGCGTGACTGTGGGGGTTAATCTAGTTTATATTTTCTATGTGGGGTTCTAGTTGAGTTTTTCTATGTTTGGGTGATTGGTATGATTCCCAATTAGATGCAGCTGGTAATCGTTGTCTCTAATTGGGGATCATACTTAAGTAGGATGTCTTCGATGTGTGGGTTATGGGATATTGTCTCTAATTGGGGATCATACTTAAGTAGGATGTCTTCGATGTGTGGGTTATGGGATATTGTCTCTAATTGGGGATCATACATAAGTAGGATGTCTTCGATGTGTGGGTTATGGGATATTGTCTCTAATTGGGGATCATACTTAAGTAGGATGTCTTCGATGTGTGGGTTATGGGTTATTGTCTCTAATTGGGGATCATACTTAAGTAGGATGTCTTCGATGTGTGGGTTATGGGTTATTGTGTTTATGTGTAGTTTCATTGTCGTCACTTTTTGTTTATTCTTTATTCTCTTTGTATTGTTGCTTAGTTTCACTTTATATTAAAGATGTGGAACGGTACTCACGCTGCGCCTTGGTCCGATTATTCCAACGAACGTGACACCACCTTTAGCGCCTGTTGATGAAGGTACCTTCTTCCAAGGGACTTTAGCTCCATCTCAACATGAACATCAATCGCTTGCGGTACGGTTTTGGAAACAGTACCGCAAATCAGCGAGAAATAATTTTCAAAAAACAAAAGGTTCCATTAATGCACACCTTTTATAGGGTTAGTGTTCCCCATATCTCCGTGTTACAGGTTAGTGTTCCCCATATCTCCGTGTTACAGGTTAGTGTTCCCCATATCTCCGTGTTACAGGTTAGCGTTCCCCATATCTCCGTGTTACAGGTTAGTGTTCCCCATATCTCCGTGTTCCAGGTTAGTGTTCCCCATATCTCCGTGTTACAGGTTATTGCACCCCCATATCTCCGTGTTACAGGTTAGTGTTCCCCATATCTCCTTAGTGTTCCCCATATCTCCGTGTTACAGGTTAGCGTTCCCCATATCTTCGTGTTACAGGTTAGCGTTCCCCATATCTCCGTGTTACAGGTTATGCACCCCCATATCTCCGTGTTACAGGTTAGTGTTCCCCATATCTCCGTGTTACAGGTTAGCGTTCCCCATATCTCCGTGTTACAGGTTAGTGTTCCCCATATCTCCGTGTTACAGGTTAGTGTTCCCCATATCTCCGTGTTACAGGTTAGCGTTCCCCATATCTCCGTGTTACAGGTTAGTGTTCCCCATATCTTCGTGTTACAGGTTAGCGTTCCCCATATCTCCGTGTTACAGGTTAGTGTTCCCCATATCTCCGTGTTACAGGTTAGTGTTCCCCATATCTCCGTGTTACAGGTTATTACACCCCCATATCTCCGTGTTACAGGTTAGTGTTCCCCATATCTCCGTGTTACAGGTTAGTGTTCCCCATATCTCCGTGTTACAGGTTAGTGTTCCCCATATCTCCGTGTTACAGGTTATTACACCCCCATATCTCCGTGTTACAGGTTAGTGTTCCCCATATCTTCATGTTACAGGTTATTACACCCCCATATCTCCGTGTTACAGGTTAGTGTTCCCCATATCTCCGTGTTACAGGTTAGTGTTCCCCATATCTTCGTGTTACAGGTTAGTGTTCCCCATATCTCCGTGTTACAGGTTAGCGTTCCCCATATCTCCGTGTTACAGGTTAGCGTTCCCCATATCTCCGTGTTACAGGTTAGCGTTCCCCATATCTCCGTGTTCCAGGTTAGTGTTCCCCATATCTCCGTGTTCCAGGTTAGTGTTCCCCATATCTCCGTGTTCCAGGTTAGTGTTCCCCATATCTCCGTGTTACAGGTTAGCGTTCCCCATATCTCCGTGTTACAGGTTAGTGTTCCCCATATCTTCGTGTTACAGGTTAGTGTTCCCCATATCTCCGTGTTACAGGTTAGTGTTCCCCATATCTCCGTGTTACAGGTTAGCGTTCCCCATATCTCCGTGTTACAGGTTAGCGTTCCCCATATCTCCGTGTTACAGGTTAGCGTTCCCCATATCTCCGTGTTACAGGTTAGTGTTCCCCATATCTCCGTGTTACAGGTTAGTGTTCCCCATATCTTCGTGTTACAGGTTAGTGTTCCCCATATCTCCGTGTTACAGGTTAGTGTTCCCCATATCTCCGTGTTACAGGTTAGCGTTCCCCATATCTCCGTGTTACAGGTTAATGTTCCCCATATCTCCGTGTTACAGGTTAGTGTTCCCCATATCTCCGTGTTACAGGTTAGTGTTCCCCATATCTCCGTGTTACAGGTTAGTGTTCCCCATATCTTCGTGTTACAGGTTAGTGTTCCCCATATCTCCGTGTTACAGGTTAGTGTTCCCCATATCTCCGTGTTACAGGTTAGTGTTCCCCATATCTCCGTGTTACAGGTTAGCGTTCCCCATATCTCCGTGTTACAGGTTAGTGTTCCCCATATCTCCGTGTTACAGGTTAGTGTTCCCCATATCTCCGTGTTACAGGTTAGTGTTCCCCAT
The DNA here is from genome assembly GCF_905237065.1 of Salmo salar. Lineage (NCBI taxonomy): Eukaryota > Metazoa > Chordata > Actinopteri > Salmoniformes > Salmonidae > Salmo > Salmo salar. The sequence goes on from NC_059442.1 coordinate 1,273,080, forward strand.
ATCTCCGTGTTACAGGTTAGTGTTCCCCATATCTCCGTGTTACAGGTTAGTGTTCCCCATATCTCCGTGTTACAGGTTAGTGTTCCCCATATCTCCGTGTTACAGGTTAGTGTTCCCCATATCTCCGTGTTACAGGTTAGCGTTCCCCATATCTCCGTGTTACAGGTTAGTGTTCCCCATATCTCCGTGTTACAGGTTAGCGTTCCCCATATCTTCGTGTTCCAGGTTAGTGTTCCCCATATCTCCGTGTTACAGGTTAGTGTTCCCCATATCTCCGTGTTACAGGTTAGTGTTCCCCATATCTTCGTGTTACAGGTTAGTGTTCCCCATATCTCCGTGTTACAGGTTAGTGTTCCCCATATCTCCCTGTTACAGAAAACAGACGGAAGACATAGCCAACCACCTGTGCGAATTACCTTCAGCAAGTTTTCACACCCCTTGACTTTTTCCACATGTTGTTGTGTTACAGCCTGAATTCAAAATGGATTACATAGAGATTTTTTGTTGTTGCTAGCCTACACACAATACCCCATAATGTCGAAGTGAAACTCTGAAATGTCTTGAGTCAATAAATATTCAACCCCTTTGTTATGGCAAGCCTAAATAAGCTCAGGAGTAAAAATGTGCTTAACAGGTCACATAAGTTGCATGGACTCTGTGTGTAATAATAGTGTTTAAAATGTTTTTTTTTTTTTATGACTACCTCATCTCTGTACCTCCACACACACAATCATCTGTAAGGTCCCTCAGTGAATTTCAAACAGAGATTCAACCACAAAGACCAGGGAGGTTTTCTATTACTTCCTAAAGAAGGGCACCTATTGGTAGATGGGTAAAACGAAAAAAGAAGCAGACATTGAATATTCCTTTGAGCATGGAGCTATTAATTACGCTTTGGATGGTGTATCAATACACCCAGTCACTACAAAGATACAGACGTCCTCCCTAACTCAGTTGCCGGAGAGGAAGGAAACTGCTCAGGGATTTCACCATGAGGCGGCTTTAAAACAGTTACTGAGTTTAATGTCTGTGATAGGAGAGAACTGAGGATGGATCAACAACATTGTAGTTACTCCACAATACTAACCTAAATGACAGAGTGAAAAGAAGGAAGCCTGTACAGAATAAAAATATTCCAAAACATGCAACAAGGCACAGCAAAAACATGTGGCAAAGCAATTAACTTTTTTTGTCCTAAATACCAAGTGTTATGTTTGAGGCAAATCCAATACAACACATTACTGTGTACCACAGGAAAGGAGAGAAGAGAAGAGAAGAGAAGAGAAGAGAAGAGGAGAGAAGAGGAGAGAAGAGAAGAGAAGAGGAGAGGAGAGGAGAGGAGAGGAGAGGAGGCCCTCCACACAAGACGATCTTGTTTTAGAGGAGCTGATTGAATGTAGCTGGGGCAGACTGGTCCCTATTGAACTTGCTCAAGACAGAAATTGAGTTAAGTTTGGTTGCATTATGTCTGGCTGTTACTGTACATACAGAATGCCGAAAGTGTGCAAAGCTGTCATCAAGGCAAAGGGTGAGTAACTGTGTCCAAACTTTTGACTGGTACTGTATACATTACCTGCAGGCAGGTAGCTGATCCATATTGGGATCAAATGTCTCCTAACAAGTGTTTTAGGTACTGTCAAAAAGGCTGGCTGCCTTCAGACCTGTCAATCACTTCTCTCAATTCCAACCAATCAGGGTGCTTGGATGCACTCCAGGGCTCTGCCCCACACACCTCGAGTCAGAGCATTTTCACCTGCCGTCTGGAGGAGATGAAGAAGAGGAAAAAAAGAGATGAATACTTGTCGAACTCAGCTTTGGTAGCAGAGAGACACTGCAGTTCCACTGAAAGGGATTAAGCAATCAAACCGTGTCGGCGTGGCTGTGCTGTGACTGGGTCAGAGATGGTAGGAGATAGTGATGGAGAAGAAAGCTAAGCAAATATGGAGGTACCAATAAAGGGGGGGGAATAGAAAAGAGAAAAATTAAAACAAAGCGGGAGAGAAAAAGAGGAGGGGTTTGAAGGGGAGCGAGATGAAGAAGAAAAGGAAGCTTGAGAAGTTCAGAGGTCAAATCAAATCCAATGTTATTGGTCACATGGTTAGTGGATGTTATTGGTCACATGGTTAGCAGATGTTATTGGTCATATGGTTAGCAGATGTTATTGGTCACATGGTTAGCAGGTGTTATTGGTCACATGGTTAGTTGATGTTATTGGTCACATGATTAGCAGATGTTATTGGTCACATGGTTAGCAGATGTTATTGGTCACATGGTTAGCAGGTGTTATTGGTCACATGGTTAGTTGATGTTATTGGTCACATGTTAGCAGATGTTATTGGTCACATGGTTAGTTTATGTTATTGGTCACATGGTTAGCAGATGTTATTGGTCACATGGTTAGCAGATGTTATTGGTCACATGGTTAGCAGATGTTATTGGTCACATGGTTAGCAGATGTTATTGGTCACATGGTTAGCAGATGTTATTGGTCCATACACATGGTTAGCAGATGTTATTGGTCACATGGTTAGCAGATGTTATTGGTCACATGGTTAGCAGATGTTATTGGTCACATGGTTAGCAGGTGTTATTGGTCACATGGTTAGCAGATGTTATTGGTCACATGGTTAGCAGATGTTATTGGTCACATGGTTAGCAGATGTTATTGGTCACATGGTTAGTTGATGTTATTGGTCACATGGTCAGCAGATGTTATTGGTCACATGGTTAGCAGGTGTTATTGGTCACATGGTTAGCAGATGTTATTGGTCACATGGTTAGCAGATGTTATTGGTCACATGGTTAGCAGGTGTTATTGGTCACATGGTTAGCAGATGTTATTGGTCACATGGTTAGATGATGTTATTGGTCACATGGTTAGCAGGTGTTATTGGTCACATGGTTAGCAGATGTTATTGGTCACATGGTTAGCAGATGTTATTGGTCACATGGTTAGTTGATGTTATTGGTCCATACACATGGTTAGTTGATGTTATTGGTCACATGGTTAGCAGATGTTATTGGTCACATGGTTAGCAGATGTTATTGGTCACATGGTTAGTTGATGTTATTGGTCCATACACATGGTTAGTTGATGTTATTGGTCACATGGTTAGCAGATGTTATTGGTCACATGGTTAGTTGATGTTATTGGTCACATGGTTAGTTGATGTTATTGGTCACATGGTTAGCAGATGTTATTGGTCACATGGTTAGCAGATGTTATTGGTCACATGGTTAGTTGATGTTATTGGTCACATGGTTAGTTGATGTTATTGGTCACATGGTTAGCAGGTGTTATTGGTCACATGGTTAGTTGATGTTATTGGTCACATGGTTAGTTGATGTTATTGGTCACATGGTTAGCAGATGTTATTGGTCACATGGTTAGTTGATGTTATTGGTCACATGGTTAGTTTATGTTATTGGTCACATGGTTAGTTGATGTTATTGGTCACATGGTTAGTTGATGTTATTGGTCACATGGTTAGTTGATGTTATTGGTCACATGGTTAGCAGATGTTATTGGTCACATGGTCAGCAGATGTTATTGGTCACATGGTCAGCAGATGTTATTGGTCACATGGTTAGCAGATGTTATTGGTCACATGGTTAGCAGATGTTATTGGTCACATGGTTAGCAGATGTTATTGGTCAAATGGTTAGCAGATGTTATTGGTCACATGGTTAGTTGATGTTATTGGTCACATGGTTAGCAGGTGTTATTGGTCACATGGTTAGCAGATGTTATTGGTCCATACACATGGTTAGTTGATGTTATTGGTCACATGGTTAGCAGATGTTATTGGTCACATGGTCAGCAGATGTTATTGGACCATACACATGGTTAGTTGATGATATTGGTCACATGGTTAGTTGATGTTATTGGTCACATGGTTAGTTGATGTTATTGGTCACATGGTTAGCAGATGTTATTGGTCACATGGTTAGTTGATGTTATTGGTTAGTTGATGTTATTGGTCACATGGTTAGTTGATGTTATTGGTCACATGGTTAGCAGATGTTATTGGTCACATGGTTAGCAGATGTTATTGGTCACATGGTTAGTTGATGTTATTGGTCACATGGTTAGCAGATGTTATTGGTCACATGGTTAGTTGATGTTATTGGTCACATGGTTAGTTGATGTTATTGGTCACATGGTTAGCAGATGTTATTGGTCACATGGTTAGCAGATGTTATTGGTCACATGGTTAGCAGATGTTATTGGTCACATGGTTAGCAGGTGTTATTGGTCACATGGTTAGCAGATGTTATTGGTCACATGGTTAGCAGGTGTTATTGGTCACATGGTTAGCAGATGTTATTGGTCACATGGTTAGCAGGTGTTATTGGTCACATGGTTAGCAGATGTTATTGGTCACATGGTTAGCAGATGTTATTGGTCACATGGTTAGTTGATGTTATTGGTCCATACACATGGTTAGTTGATGTTATTGGTCACATGGTTAGCAGATGTTATTGGTCACATGGTTAGCAGATGTTATTGGTCACATGGTTAGTTGATGTTATTGGTCCATACACATGGTTAGTTGATGTTATTGGTCACATGGTTAGCAGATGTTATTGGTCACATGGTTAGTTGATGTTATTGGTCACATGGTTAGTTGATGTTATTGGTCACATGGTTAGCAGATGTTATTGGTCACATGGTTAGCAGATGTTATTGGTCACATGGTTAGTTGATGTTATTGGTCACATGGTTAGTTGATGTTATTGGTCACATGGTTAGCAGGTGTTATTGGTCACATGGTTAGCAGATGTTATTGGTCCATACACATGGTTAGTTGATGTTATTGGTCACATGGTTAGCAGATGTTATTGGTCACATGGTCAGCAGATGTTATTGGACCATACACATGGTTAGTTGATGTTATTGGTCACATGGTTAGTTGATGTTATTGGTCACATGGTTAGTTGATGTTATTGGTCACATGGTTAGCAGATGTTATTGGTCACATGGTTAGTTGATGTTATTGGTTAGTTGATGTTATTGGTCACATGGTTAGTTGATGTTATTGGTCACATAGTTAGCAGATGTTATTGGTCACATGGTTAGCAGATGTTATTGGTCACATGGTTAGTTGATGTTATTGGTCACATGGTTAGCAGATGTTATTGGTCACATGGTTAGTTGATGTTATTGGTCACATGGTTAGTTGATGTTATTGGTCACATGGTTAGCAGATGTTATTGGTCACATGGTTAGCAGATGTTATTGGTCACATGGTTAGCAGGTGTTATTGGTCACATGGTTAGCAGGTGTTATTGGTCACATGGTTAGCAGATGTTATTGGTCACATGGTTAGCAGGTGTTATTGGTCCATACACATGGTTAGCAGATGTTATTGGTCACATGGTTAGCAGGTGTTATTGGTCCATACACATGGTTAGCAGATGTTATTGGTCACATGGTTAGCAGATGTTATTGGTCACATGGTCAGCAGATGTTATTGGTCACATGGTGAGTTGATGTTATTGGTCACATGGTTAGCAGATGTTATTGGTCACATGGTTAGTTGATGTTATTGGTTAGTTGATGTTATTGGTCACATGGTTAGTTGATGTTATTGGTCACATGGTTAGTTGATGTTATTGGTCACATGGTTAGCAGATGTTATTGGTCACATGGTTAGCAGATGTTATTGGTCACATGGTTAGCAGATGTTATTGGTCACATGGTTAGCAGGTGTTATTGGTCACATGGTTAGCAGATGTTATTGGTCACATGGTTAGCAGATGTTATTGGTCACATGGTTAGCAGGTGTTATTGGTCACATGGTTAGCAGATGTTATTGGTCACATGGTTTGCAGATGTTATTGGTCACATGGTTAGTTGATGTTATTGGTCCATACACATGGTTAGTTGATGTTATTGGTCACATGGTTAGCAGATGTTATTGGTCACATGGTTAGCAGATGTTATTGGTCACATGGTTAGTTGATGTTATTGGTCCATACACATGGTTAGCAGATGTTATTGGTCACATGGTTAGTTGATGTTATTGGTCACATGGTTAGTTGATGTTATTGGTCACATGGTTAGCAGATGTTATTGGTCACATGGTTAGCAGATGTTATTGGTCACATGGTTAGTTGATGTTATTGGTCACATGGTTAGTTGATGTTATTGGTCACATGGTTAGCAGGTGTTATTGGTCACATGGTTAGTTGATGTTATTGGTCACATGGTTAGTTGATGTTATTGGTCACATGGTTAGCAGATGTTATTGGTCACATGGTTAGTTGATGTTATTGGTCACATGGTTAGTTGATGTTATTGGTCACATGGTTAGTTGATGTTATTGGTCACATGGTTAGCAGATGTTATTGGTCACATGGTTAGCAGTGTTTGTGGTCAGCGATGTTATTGGTCACATGGTTAGTAGATGTTATTGGTCACATGGTTAGCAGATGTTATTGGTCACATGGTTAGCAGATGTTATTGGTCACATGGTTAGCAGATGTTATTGGTCACATGGTTAGTTGATGTTATTGGTCACATGGTTAGTTGATGTTATTGGTCACATGGTTAGCAGGTGTTATTGGTCACATGGTTAGCAGATGTTATTGGTCCATACACATGGTTAGTTGATGTTATTGGTCACATGGTTAGCAGATGTTATTGGTCACATGGTCAGCAGATGTTATTGGACCATACACATGGTTAGTTGATGTTATTGGTCACATGGTTAGTTGATGTTATTGGTCACATGGTTAGTTGATGTTATTGGTCACATGGTTAGCAGATGTTATTGGTCACATGGTTAGTTGATGTTATTGGTTAGTTGATGTTATTGGTCACATGGTTAGTTGATGTTATTGGTCACATAGTTAGCAGATGTTATTGGTCACATGGTTAGCAGATGTTATTGGTCACATGGTTAGTTGATGTTATTGGTCACATGGTTAGCAGATGTTATTGGTCACATGGTTAGTTGATGTTATTGGTCACATGGTTAGTTGATGTTATTGGTCACATGGTTAGCAGATGTTATTGGTCACATGGTTAGCAGATGTTATTGGTCACATGGTTAGCAGGTGTTATTGGTCACATGGTTAGCAGGTGATATTGGTCACATGGTTAGCAGATGTTATTGGTCACATGGTTAGCAGGTGTTATTGGTCCATACACATGGTTAGCAGATGTTATTGGTCACATGGTTAGCAGGTGTTATTGGTCCATACACATGGTTAGCAGATGTTATTGGTCACATGGTTAGCAGATGTTATTGGTCACATGGTCAGCAGATGTTATTGGTCACATGGTGAGTTGATGTTATTGGTCACATGGTTAGTTGATGTTATTGGTCACATGGTTAGCAGATGTTATTGGTCACATGGTTAGCAGATGTTATTGGTCACATGGTTAGCAGGTGTTATTGGTCACATGGTTAGCAGGTGTTATTGGTCCATACACATGGTTAGCAGATGTTATTGGTCACATGGTCAGCAGATGTTGTTGGACCATACACATGGTTAGCAGATGTTATTGGTCACATGGTTAGCAGATGTTATTGGTCACATGGTTAGCAGATGTTATTGGTCACATGGTTAGCAGATGTTATTGGTCACATGGTTAGCAGATGTTATTGTGTAGTGCAATGCTTGTGCTTCTAGATACAACAGTGCAGCAGTATCTAACAGGTAATATCTAACACATTCCACTACAAAACCTAATACACACAATCTAGTAAAGGACTGAGAATATATAAATATAAACTATATGGATGAGCAGTAACAGAGCGGCTAAGATGCAATAGATAGTGAAGGATAGATAGTGAAGGATACAGTATACGGAATATACGCATAAGATGAGTAACACAAGATATTTTAACATTCTTAGAGAGTGGTTATGGTGGTAATACTACAGAGATAGAGAGTGGTTATGGTAGTAATACTACAGAGGTAGAGGTAGAGAGTGGTTATGGTGGTAATACTACAGAGGTAGAGGTAGAGAGTGTTTATGGTGGTAATACTACAGAGGTAGAGGTAGAGAGTGGTTATGGTGGTAATACTACAGAGATAGAGAGTGGTTATGGTGGTAATACTACAGAGATAGAGAGTGGTTATGGTGGTAATACTACAGAGGTAGAGAGTGGTTATGGTAGTAATACTACAGAGATAGAGAGTGGTTAGGGTGGTAATACTACAGAGGTAGAGAGTGGTTAGGGTGGTAATACTACAGCGGTAGAGATAGAGAGTGGTTAGGGTGGTAATACTACAGAGATAGAGAGTGGTTAGGGTGGTAATACTACAGAGATAGAGAGTGGTTATGGTGGTAATACTACAGAGGTAGAGGTAGAGAGTGGTTATGGTGGTAATACTACAGAAGTAGAGAGTGGTTATGGTGGTAATACTACAGAGGTAGAGAGTGGTTATGGTGGTAATACTACAGAGATAGAGAGTGGTTATGGTGGTAATACTACAGAAGTAGAGAGTGGTTATGGTGGTAATACTACAGAGGTAGAGAGTGGTTAGGGTGGTAATACTACAGAGGTAGAGAGTGGTTAGGGTGGTAATACTACAGAGGTAGAGAGTGGTTAGGGTGGTAATACTACAGCGGTAGAGATAGAGAGTGGTTAGGGTGGTAATACTACAGAGATAGAGAGTGGTTAGGGTGGTAATACTACAGAGATAGAGAGTGGTTATGGTGGTAATACTACAGAGGTAGAGGTAGAGAGTGGTTATGGTGGTAATACTACAGAGATAGAGGTAGAGAGTGGTTATGGTGGTAATACTACAGAGGTAGAGAGTGGTTATGGTGGTAATACTACAGAGATAGAGAGTGGTTATGGTGGTAATACTACAGAAGTAGAGAGTGGTTATGGTGGTAATACTACAGAGGTAGAGAGTGGTTAGGGTGGTAATACTACAGAGGTAGAGAGTGGTTAGGGTGGTAATACTACAGAGGTAGAGAGTGGTTAGGGTGGTAATACTACAGAGATAGAGAGTGGTTAGGGTGCTAATACTACAGAGATAGAGAGTGGTTATGGTGGTAATACTACAGAGGTAGAGAGTGGTTATGGTGGTAATACTACAGAGATAGAGAGTGGTTATGATGGTAATACTACAGAGGTAGAGAGTGGTTATGGTGGTAATACTGCAGAGATAGAGAGTGGTTATGGTGGTAATACTACAGAGGTAGAGAGTGGTTATGGTGGTTATACTACAGAGATAGAGAGTGGTTATGGTGGTAATACTACAGAGGTAGAGAGTGGTTATGGTGGTAATACTACAGAGATAGAGAGTGGTTATGGTGGTAATACTACAGAGGTAGAGAGTGGTTATGGTGGTAATACTACAGAGATAGAGTGTGGTTATGGTGGTAATACTACAGAGATAGAGATAGAGAGTGGTTATGGTGGTAATACTACAGAGATAGAGAGTGGTTATGGTGGTAATACTACAGAGGTAGAGGTAGAGAGTGGTTATGGTGGTAATACTACAGAGGTAGAGGTAGAGAGTGGTTATGGTGGTAATACTACAGAGGTAGAGAGTGGTTAGGGTGGTAATACTACAGAGATAGAGAGTGGTTATGGTGGTAATACTACGAGAGATAGAGAGTGGTTATGGTAGTAATAATACAGAGATAGAGAGTATTTATGGTGGTAATACTAAAGAGATAGAGAGTGGTTATGGTGGTAATACTACAGAGATAGAGATAGAGAGTGGTTAGGGTGGTAATACTACAGAGGTAGAGAGTGGTTATGGTTGTAATACTACAGAGGTAGAGAGTGGTTATGGTGGTAATACTACAGAGATAGAGAGTGGTTATGGTGGTAATACTACAGAGATAGAGAGTGGTTATGGTGGTAATACTACAGAGATAGAGAGTGGTTATGGTGGTAATACTACAGAGGTAGAGAGTGGTTATGGTGGTAATACTACAGAGATAGAGAGTGGTTATGGTGGTAATACTACAGAGGTAGAGAGTGGTTAGGGTGGTAATACTACAGAGATAGAGAGCGGTTATGGTGGTAATACTACAGAGATAGAGAGTGGTTATGGTGGTAATACTACAGAGATAGAGAGTGGTTATGGTGGTAATACTACAGAGATAGAGAGTGGTTATGGTGGTAATACTTCAGAGATAGAGAGTGGTTATGGTGGTAATACTACAGAGGTAGAGGTAGAGAGTGGTTATGGTACTAATACTACAGAGGTAGAGAGTGGTTATGGTGGTAATACTACACAGGTAGAGAGTGGTTATGGTGGTAATACTACAGAGATAGAGAGTGGTTATGGTGGTAATACTACAGAGATAGAGATAGAGAGTGGTTATGGTGGTAATACTACAGAGATAGAGAGTGGTTATGGTGGTAATACTAAAGAGATAGAGAGTGGTTATGGTGGTAATACTACAGAGATAGAGATAGAGAGTGGTTAGGGTGGTAATACTACAGAGGTAGAGAGTGGTTATGGTAGTAATACTACAGAGATAGAGAGTGGTTATGGTGGTAATACTACAGAGATAGAGAGTGGTTATGGTGGTAATACTACAGAGATAGAGAGTGGTTATGGTGGTAATACTACAGAGGTAGAGAGTGGCTATGGTGGTAATACTACAGAGATAGAGGTTATGGTGGTAATACTACAGAGGTAGAGATAGAGAGTGGTTATGGTGGTAATACTACAGAGGTAGAGAGTGGTTATGGTGGTAATACTACAGAGGTAGAGGTAGAGAGTGGTTATGGTGGTAATACTACAGAGATAGAGAGTGGTTATGGTGGGATTACTACAGAGGTAGAGAGTGGTTATGGTGGTAATACTACAGAGATAGAGAGTGGTTATGGTGGTAATACTACAGAGATAGAGATAGAGAGTGGTTAGGGTGGTAATACTACAGAGGTAGAGAGTGGTTATGGTGGTAATACTACAGAGATAGAGAGTGGTTATGGTGGTAATACTACAGAGATAGAGAGTGGTTATGGTGGTAATACTACAGAGATAGAGAGTGGTTATGGTGGTAATACTACAGAGATAGAGGTTATGGTGGTAATACTACAGAGGTAGAGATAGAGAGTGGTTATGGTGGTAATACTACAGAGATAGAGAGTGGTTATGGTGGTAATACTACAGAGGTAGAGAGTGGTTATGGTGGTAATACTACAGAGATAGAGAGTGGTTATGGTGGTAATACTACAGAGATAGAGAGTGGTTATGGTGGTAATACTACAGAGATAGAGAGTGGTTAGGGTGGTAATACTACAGAGGTAGAGAGTGGTTATGGTGGTAATACTAAAGAGGTAGAGAGTGGTTAGGTTGGTAATACTACAGAGGTCGAGATAGAGAGTGGTTATGGTGGTAATATGACAGAGGTAAAGGTAGAGAGTGGTTATGGTGGTAATACTACAGAGGTAGAGAGTGGTTATGGTTGTAATACTACAGAGATAGAGAGTGGTTATGGTGGTAATACTACAGAGGTAGAGAGTGGTTATGGTGGTAATACTACAGAGATAGAGAGTGGTTATGGTGGTAATACTACAGAGGTAGAGAGTGGTTATGGTGGTTATACTACAGAGATAGAGAGTGGTTATGGTGGTAATACTACAGAGGTAGAGAGTGGTTAGGGTGGTAATACTACAGAGATAGAGAGCGGTTATGGTGGTAATACTACAGAGATAGAGAGTGGTTATGGTGGTAATACTACAGAGATAGAGAGTGGTTATGGTGGTAATACTACAGAGATAGAGAGTGGTTATGGTGGTAATACTTCAGAGATAGAGAGTGGTTATGGTGGTAATACTACAGAGGTAGAGGTAGAGAGTGGTTATGGTGGTAATACTACAGAGATAGAGAGTGGTTATGGTGGTAATACTACAGAGGTAGAGAGTGGTTATGGTGTAATACTACAGAGATAGAGTGTGGTTATGGTGGTAATACTACAGAGATAGAGATAGAGAGTGGTTATGGTAGTAATACTACAGAGATAGAGAGTGGTTATGGTGGTAATACTAAAGAGATAGAGAGTGGTTATGGTGGTAATACTACAGAGATAGAGATAGAGAGTGGTTAGGGTGGTAATACTACAGAGGTAGAGAGTGGTTATGGTAGTAATACTACAGAGATAGAGAGTGGTTATGGTGGTAATACTACAGAGATAGAGAGTGGTTATGGTGGTAATACTACAGAGATAGAGAGTGGTTATGGTGGTAATACTACAGAGATAGAGAGTGGTTATGGTGGTAATACTACAGAGATAGAGAGTGGTTATGGTGGTAATACTACAGAGGTAGAGATAGAGAGTGGTTATGGTGGTAATACTACAGAGGTAGAGAGTGGTTATGGTGGTAATACTACAGAGGTAGAGGTAGAGAGTGGTTATGGTGGTAATACTACAGAGATAGAGAGTGGTTATGGTGGTAATACTACAGAGATAGAGAGTGGTTATGGTGGTAATACTACAGAGATAGAGAGTGGTTATGGTGGTAATACTACAGAGATAGAGATAGAGAGTGGTTAGGGTGGTAATACTACAGAGGTAGAGAGTGGTTATGGTGGTAATACTACAGAGATAGAGAGTGGTTATGGTGGTAATACTACAGAGATAGAGAGTGGTTATGGTGGTAATACTACAGAGATAGAGAGTGGTTATGGTGGTAATACTACAGAGATAGAGAGTGGTTATGGTGGTAATACTACAGAGGTAGAGATAGAGAGTGGTTATGGTGGTAATACTACAGAGGTAGAGAGTGGTTATGGTGGTAATACTACAGAGATAGAGAGTGGTTATGGTGGTAATACTACAGAGATAGAGAGTGGTTATGGTGGTAATACTACAGAGATAGAGAGTGGTTATGGTGGTAATACTACAGAGATAGAGAGTGGTTAGGGTGGGAATACTACAGAGGTAGAGAGTGGTTATGGTGGTAATACTACAGAGGTAGAGAGTGGTTAGGTTGGTAATACTACAGAGGTCGAGATAGAGAGTGGTTATGGTGGTAATATAACAGAGGTAAAGGTAGAGAGTGGTTATGGTGGTAATACTACAGAGATAGAGAGTGGTTATGGTGGTAATACTACAGAGATAGAGATAGAGAGTGGTTAGGGTGGTAATACTACAGAGGTAGAGAGTGGTTATGGTGGTAATACTACAGAGGTAGATAGTGGTTAGGGTGGTAATACTACAGAGGTAGAGATAGAGAGTGGTTATGGTGGTAATATAACAGAGGTAGAGGTAGAGAGTGGTTATGGTGGTAATACTACAGAGATAGAGAGTGGTTATGGTGGTAATACTACAGAGATAGAGAGTGGTTATGGTGGTAATACTACAGAGATAGAGATAGAGAGTGGTTAGGGTGGTAATACTACAGAGGTAGAGAGTGGTTATGGTAGTAATACTAGAGAGATAGAGAGTGGTTATGGTGGTAATACTACAGAGGTAGAGAGTGGTTAGGGTGGTAATACTACAGAGATAGAGAGTGGTTATGGTGGTAATACTACAGAGATAGAGAGTGGTTATGGTGGTAATACTACAGAGATAGAGAGTGGTTATGGTGGTAATACTACAGAGATAGAGAGTGGTTATGGTGGTAATACTACAGAGATAGAGAGTGGTTATGGTGGTAATACTACAGAGAGAGGTAGAGAGTGGTTATGGTGGTAATACTACAGAGATAGAGAGTGGTTATGGTGGTAATACTACAGAGGTAGAGAGTGGTTATGGTGGTAATACTACAGAGATAGAGAGTGGTTAGGGTGGTAATACTACAGAGGTAGAGAGTGGTTATGGTGGTAATACTACAGAGATAGAGAGTGGTTATGGTGGTAATACTACAGAGATAGAGAGTGGTTATGGTGGTAATACTACAGAGATAGAGAGTGGTTATGGTGGTAATACTACAGAGATAGAGAGTGGTTATGGTGGTAATACTACAGAGATAGAGAGTGGTTATGGTGGTAATACTACAGAGATAGAGAGTGGTTATGGTGGTAATACTACAGAGATAGAGAGTGGTTATGGTGGTAATACTACAGAGATAGAGAGTGGTTATGGTGGTAATACTACAGAGATAGAGAGTGGTTATGGTGGTAATACTACAGAGATAGAGAGTGGTTATGGTGGTAATACTACAGAGGTAGAGAGAGTGGTTATGGTGGTAATACTACAGAGATAGAGAGTGGTTATGGTGGTAATACTACAGAGATAGAGAGTGGTTATGGTGGTAATACTACAGAGGTAGAGAGTGGTTATGGTGGTAATACTACAGAGATAGAGAGTGGTTATGGTGGTAATACTACAGAGGTAGAGAGAGTGGTTATGGTGGTAATACTACAGAGATAGAGAGTGGTTATGGTGGTAATACTACAGAGATAGAGAGTGGTTATGGTGGTAATACTACAGAGATAGAGAGTGGTTATGGTGGTAATACTACAGAGGTAGAGAGTGGTTAGGGTGGTAATACTACGAGAGAGATAGAGAGTGGTTATGGTGGTAATACTACAGAGATGAGAGAGTGGTTATGGTGGTAATACTACAGAGATAGAGAGTGGTTATGGTGGTAATACTACAGAGATAGAGAGTGGTTATGGTGGTAATACTACAGAGATAGAGAGTGGTTATGGTGGTAATACTACAGAGGTAGAGAGTGGTTATGGTGGTAATACTACAGAGATAGAGAGTGGTTATGGTGGTAATACTACAGAGGTAGAGAGTGGTTATGGTAGTAATACTACAGAGATAGAGAGTGGTTATGGTGGTAATACTACAGAGATAGAGAGTGGTTATGGTGGTAATACTACAGAGATAGAGAGTGGTTATGGTGGTAATACTACAGAGATAGAGATAGAGAGTGGTTATGGTGGTAATACTACAGAGATAGAGAGTGGTTATGGTAGTAATACTACAGAGATAGAGAGTGGTTATGGTGGTAATACTACAGAGATAGAGAGTGGTTATGGTGGTAATACTACAGAGATAGAGAGTGGTTATGGTGGTAATACTACAGCGATAGAGAGTGGCTATGGTGGTAATACTACAGAGATAGAGGTTATGGTGGTAATACTACAGAGGTAGAGATAGAGAGTGGTTATGGTGGTAATACTACAGAGGTAGAGAGTGGTTATGGTGGTAATACTACAGAGGTAGAGGTAGAGAGTGGTTATGGTGGTAATACTACAGAGATAGAGAGTGGTTATGGTGGGATTACTACAGAGGTAGAGAGTGGTTATGGTGGTAATACTACAGAGATAGAGAGTGGTTATGGTGGTAATAGTACAGAGATAGAGATAGAGAGTGGTTAGGGTGGTAATACTACAGAGGTAGAGAGTGGTTATGGTGGTAATACTACAGAGATAGAGAGTGGTTATGGTGGTAAGACTACAGAGATAGAGAGTGGTTATGGTGGTAATACTACAGAGATAGAGAGTGGTTATGGTGGTAATACTACAGAGATAGAGAGTGGTTATGGTGGTAATACTACAGAGATAGAGGTTATGGTGGTAATACTACAGAGGTAGAGATAGAGAGTGGTTATGGTGGTAATACTACAGAGGTAGAGAGTGGTTATGGTGGTAATACTACAGAGATAGAGAGTGGTTATGGTGGTAATACTACAGAGATAGAGAGTGGTTATGGTGGTAATACTACAGAGATAGAGAGTGGTTATGGTGGTAATACTACAGAGATAGAGAGTGGTTAGGGTGGGAATACTACAGAGGTAGAGAGTGGTTATGGTGGTAATACTACAGAGGTAGAGAGTGGTTAGGTTGGTAATTCTACAGAGGTCGAGATAGAGAGTGGTTATGGTGGTAATATAACAGAGGTAAAGGTAGAGAGTGGTTATGGTGGTAATACTACAGAGATAGAGAGTGGTTATGGTGGTAATACTACAGAGATAGAGATAGAGAGTGGTTAGGGTGGTAATACTACAGAGGTAGAGAGTGGTTATGGTGGTAATACTACAGAGGTAGAGAGTGGTTAGGGTGGTAATACTACAGAGGTAGAGATAGAGAGTGGTTATGGTGGTAATATAACAGAGGTAGAGGTAGAGAGTGGTTATGGTGGTAATACTACAGAGATAGAGAGTGGTTATGGTGGTAATACTACAGAGATAGAGAGTGGTTATGGTGGTAATACTACAGAGATAGAGATAGAGAGTGGTTAGGGTGGTAATACTACAGAGGTAGAGAGTGGTTATGGTAGTAATACTACAGAGATAGAGAGTGGTTATGGTGGTAATACTACAGAGGTAGAGAGTGGTTAGGGTGGTAATACTACAGAGATAGAGAGTGGTTATGGTGGTAATACTACAGAGATAGAGAGTGGTTATGTTGGTAATACTACAGAGATAGAGAGTGGTTATGGTGGTAATACTACAGAGATAGAGAGTGGTTATGGTGGTAATACTACAGAGGTAGAGAGTGGTTATGGTGGTAATACTACAGAGGTAGAGGTAGAGAGTGGTTATGGTGGTAATACTACAGAGATAGAGAGTGGTTATGGTGGTAATACTACAGAGGTAGAGAGTGGTTATGGTGGTAATACTACAGAGATAGAGAGTGGTTATGGTGGTAATACTACAGAGGTAGAGAGTGGTTAGGGTGGTAATACTACAGAGATAGAGAGTGGTTATGGTGGTAATACTACAGAGATAGAGAGTGGTTATGGTGGTAATACTACAGAGGTAGAGAGTGGTTATGGTGGTAATACTACAGAGATAGAGAGTGGTTATGGTGGTAATACTACAGAGATAGAGAGTGGTTATGGTGGTAATACTACAGAGATAGAGAGTGGTTATGGTGGTAATACTACAGCGATAGAGAGTGGCTATGGTGGTAATACTACAGAGATAGAGAGTGGTTATGGTGGTAATACTACAGAAGTAGAGATAGAGAGTGGTTATGGTGGTAATACTACAGAGGTAGAGAGTGGTTATGGTGGTAATACTACAGAGGTAGAGTGAGAGTGGTTATGGTGGTAATACTACAGAGATAGAGAGTGGTTATGGTGGTAATACTACAGAGATAGAGAGTGGTTATGGTGGTAATACTACAGAGATAGAGAGTGGTTATGGTGGTAATACTACAGAGATAGAGAGTGGTTATGGTGGTAATACTACGAAGAGATAGAGAGTGGTTATGGTGGTAATACTACAGAGGTAGAGAGTGGTTATGGTGGTAATACTACAGAGATAGAGAGTGGTTATGGTGGTAATACTACAGAGATAGAGAGTGGTTATGGTGGTAATACTACAGAGATAGAGAGTGGTTATGGTGGTAATACTACAGAGATAGAGAGTGGTTATGGTGGTAATACTACAGAGGTAGAGAGTGGTTATGGTGGTAATACTACAGAGGTAGAGAGTGGTTATGGTGGTAATACTACAGAGATGAGAGAGTGGTTATGGTGGTAATACTACAGAGATAGAGAGTGGTTATGGTGGTAATACTACAGAGATAGAGAGTGGTTATGGTGGTAATACTACAGAGATAGAGAGTGGTTATGGTGGTAATACTACAGAGATAGAGAGTGGTTATGGTGGTAATACTACAGAGATAGAGAGTGGTTATGGTGGTAATACTACAGAGATAGAGAGTGGTTATGGTGGTAATACTACAGAGATAGAGAGTGGTTATGGTGGTAATACTACAGAGATAGAGAGTGGTTATGGTGGTAATACTACAGAGATAGAGAGTGGTTATGGTGGTAATACTACAGAGATAGAGAGTGGTTATGGTGGTAATACTACAGAGATAGAGAGTGGTTATGGTGGTAATACTACAGAGGTAGAGAGTGGTTATGGTGGTAATACTACAGAGATGAGAGAGTGGTTATGGTGGTAATACTACAGAGATAGAGAGTGGTTATGGTGGTAATACTACAGAGATAGAGAGTGGTTATGGTGGTAATACTACAGAGATAGAGAGAGTGGTTATGGTGGTAATACTACAGAGGTAGAGAGTGGTTATGGTGGTAATACTACAGAGAGTAGAGAGTGGTTATGGTGGTAATACTACAGAGGTAGAGAGAGTGGTTATGGTGGTAATACTACAGAGATAGAGAGTGGTTATGGTGGTAATACTACAGAGATAGAGAGTGGTTATGGTGGTAATACTACAGAGATAGAGAGTGGTTATGGTGGTAATACTACAGAGATGAGAGAGTGGTTATGGTGGTAATACTACAGAGGTAGAGAGTGGTTATGGTGGTAATACTACAGAGATAGAGAGTGGTTATGGTGGTAATACTACAGAGATAGAGAGTGGTTATGGTGGTAATACTACAGAGATAGAGAGTGGTTATGGTGGTAATACTACAGAGATAGAGAGTGGTTATGGTGGTAATACTACAGAGATAGAGAGTGGTTATGGTGGTAATACTACAGAGGTAGAGAGTGGTTATGGTGGTAATACTACAGAGATAGAGAGTGGTTATGGTGGTAATACTACAGAGATAGAGAGTGGTTATGGTGGTAATACTACAGAGATAGAGAGTGGTTATGGTGGTAATACTACAGAGATAGAGAGTGGTTATGGTGGTAATACTACAGAGGTAGAGAGTGGTTATGGTGGTAATACTACAGAGATGAGAGAGTGGTTATGGTGGTAATACTACAGAGGTAGAGAGTGGTTATGGTGGTAATACTACAGAGATAGAGAGTGGTTATGGTGGTAATACTACAGAGATAGAGAGTGGTTATGGTGGTAATACTACAGAGATAGAGAGTGGTTATGGTGGTAATACTACAGAGATAGAGAGTGGTTATGGTGGTAATACTACAGAGGTAGAGAGTGGTTATGGTGGTAATACTACAGAGATAGAGAGAGAGTGGTTATGGTGGTAATACAACAGAGAGGTAGAGAGTGGTTATGGTGGTAATACTACAGAGATAGAGAGTGGTTATGGTGGTAATACTACAGAGATAGAGAGTGGTTATGGTGGTAATACTACAGAGATAGAGAGTGGTTATGGTGGTAATACTACAGAGGTAGAGAGTGGTTATGGTGGTAATACTACAGAGATGAGAAGAGTGGTTATGGTGGTAATACTACAGAGGTAGAGAAGAGAGTGGTTATGGTGGTAATACTACAGAGATAGAGAGTGGTTATGGTGGTAATACTACAGAGATAGAGAGTGGTTATGGTGGTAATACTACAGAGATAGAGAGAGTGGTTATGGTGGTAATACTACAGAGATAGAGAGTGGTTATGGTGGTAATACTACAGAGATAGAGAGTGGTTATGGTGGTAATACTACAGAGGTAGAGAGTGGTTATGGTGGTAATACTACAGAGATAGAGAGTGGTTATGGTGGTAATACTACAGAGATAGAGAGTGGTTATGGTGGTAATACTACAGAGATAGAGAGTGGTTATGGTGGTAATACTACAGAGATAGAGAGTGGTTATGGTGGTAATACTACAGAGATAGAGAGTGGTTATGGTGGTAATACTACAGAGGTAGGAGAGAGTGGTTATGGTGGTAATACTACAGAGATAGAGAGTGGTTATGGTGGTAATACTACAGAGGTAGAGAGTGGTTATGGTGGTAATACTACAGAGATAGAGAGTGGTTATGGTGGTAATACTACAGAGATAGAGAGTGGTTATGGTGGTAATACTACAGAGATAGAGAGTGGTTATGGTGGTAATACTACAGAGATAGAGAGTGGTTATGGTGGTAATACTACAGAGATAGAGAGTGGTTATGGTGGTAATACTACAGAGGTAGAGAGTGGTTATGGTGGTAATACTACAGAGATAGAGAGTGGTTATGGTGGTAATACTACAGAGATAGAGAGTGGTTATGGTGGTAATACTACAGAGATAGAGAGTGGTTATGGTGGTAATACTACAGAGATAGAGAGTGGTTATGGTGGTAATACTACAGAGGTAGAGAGTGGTTATGGTGGTAATACTACAGAGGTAGAGTAGAGAGTGGTTATGGTGGTAATACTACAGAGATAGAGAGTGGTTATGGTGGTAATACTACAGAGGTAGAGAGTGGTTATGGTGGTAATACTACAGAGATAGAGAGTGGTTATGGTGGTAATACTACAGAGATAGAGAGTGGTTATGGTGGTAATACTACAGAGATAGAGAGTGGTTATGGTGGTAATACTACAGAGGTAGAGAGTGGTTATGGTGGTAATACTACAGAGATAGAGAGTGGTTATGGTGGTAATACTACAGAGGTAGAGAGTGGTTATGGTGGTAATACTACAGAGATAGAGAGTGGTTATGGTGGTAATACTACAGAGATAGAGAGTGGTTATGGTGGTAATACTACAGAGGTAGAGAGTGGTTATGGTGGTAATACTACAGAGAGTAGAGAGTGGTTATGGTGGTAATACTACAGAGATAGAGAGTGGTTATGGTGGTAATACTACAGAGATAGAGAGTGGTTATGGTGGTAATACTACAGAGATAGAGAGAGTGGTTATGGTGGTAATACTACAGAGATAGAGAGTGGTTATGGTGGTAATACTACAGAGATAGAGAGTGGTTATGGTGGTAATACTACAGAGGTGAGAGAGTGGTTATGGTGGTAATACTACAGAGATAGAGAGTGGTTATGGTGGTAATACTACAGAGATAGAGAGTGGTTATGGTGGTAATACTACAGAGATAGAGAGTGGTTATGGTGGTAATACTACAGAGATAGAGAGTGGTTATGGTGGTAATACTACAGAGATAGAGAGTGGTTATGGTGGTAATACTACAGAGGTAGAGAGTGGTTATGGTGGTAATACTACAGAGATAGAGAGTGGTTATGGTGGTAATACTACAGAGGTGAGAGAGTGGTTATGGTGGTAATACTACAGAGATAGAGAGTGGTTATGGTGGTAATACTACAGAGATAGAGAGTGGTTATGGTGGTAATACTACAGAGATAGAGAGTGGTTATGGTGGTAATACTACAGAGATAGAGAGAGTGGTTATGGTGGTAATACTACAGAGATAGAGAGAGTGGTTATGGTGGTAATACTACAGAGGTAGAGAGTGGTTATGGTGGTAATACTACAGAGATAGAGAGTGGTTATGGTGGTAATACTACAGAGATAGAGAGTGGTTATGGTGGTAATACTACAGAGATAGAGAGTGGTTATGGTGGTAATACTACAGAGATAGAGAGTGGTTATGGTGGTAATACTACAGAGATAGAGAGTGGTTATGGTGGTAATACTACAGAGATAGAGAGTGGTTATGGTGGTAATACTACAGAGATAGAGAGTGGTTATGGTGGTAATACTACAGAGATAGAGAGTGGTTATGGTGGTAATACTACAGAGATAGAGAGTGGTTATGGTGGTAATACTACAGAGATAGAGAGTGGTTATGGTGGTAATACTACAGAGGTGAGAGAGTGGTTATGGTGGTAATACTACAGAGGTAGAGAGTGGTTATGGTGGTAATACTACAGAGATAGAGAGAGTGGTTATGGTGGTAATACTACAGAGATAGAGAGTGGTTATGGTGGTAATACTACAGAGATAGAGAGTGGTTATGGTGGTAATACTACAGAGATAGAGAGTGGTTATGGTGGTAATACTACAGAGATAGAGAGTGGTTATGGTGGTAATACTACAGAGGTAGAGAGTGGTTATGGTGGTAATACTACAGAGGTAGAGATAGAGAGTGGTTATGGTGGTAATACTACAGAGGATAGAGAGTGGTTATGGTGGTAATACTACAGAGATAGAGAGTGGTTATGGTGGTAATACTACAGAGATAGAGAGTGGTTATGGTGGTAATACTACAGGATAGAGATAGAGAGTGGTTATGGTGGTAATACTACAGAGGTAGAGAGTGGTTATGGTGGTAATACTACAGAGATAGAGAGTGGTTATGGTGGTAATACTACAGAGATAGAGAGTGGTTATGGTGGTAATACTACAGAGATAGAGAGTGGTTATGGTGGTAATACTACAGAGATAGAGAGTGGTTATGGTGGTAATACTACAGAGATAGAGAGTGGTTATGGTGGTAATACTACAGAGATAGAGAGTGGTTATGGTGGTAATACTACAGAGATAGAGAGTGGTTATGGTGGTAATACTACAGAGGTAGAAGAGAGTGGTTATGGTGGTAATACTACAGAGATAGAGAGTGGTTATGGTGGTAATACTACAGAGGTAGAGAGTGGTTATGGTGGTAATACTACAGAGATAGAGAGTGGTTATGGTGGTAATACTACAGAGGTAGAGAGTGGTTATGGTGGTAATACTACAGAGATAGAGAGTGGTTATGGTGGTAATACTACAGAGATAGAGAGTGGTTATGGTGGTAATACTACAGAGGTAGAGAGTGGTTATGGTGGTAATACTACAGAGATAGAGAGTGGTTATGGTGGTAATACTACAGAGATAGAGAGTGGTTATGGTGGTAATACTACAGAGATAGAGAGTGGTTATGGTGGTAATACTACAGAGATAGAGAGTGGTTATGGTGGTAATACTACAGAGATAGAGAGTGGTTATGGTGGTAATACTACAGAGGTAGAGAGAGAGTGGTTATGGTGGTAATACTACAGAGGTAGAGAGTGGTTATGGTGGTAATACTACAGAGTAGAGTAGAGAGTGGTTATGGTGGTAATACTACAGAGATAGAGAGTGGTTATGGTGGTAATACTACAGAGATAGAGAGTGGTTATGGTGGTAATACTACAGAGATAGAGAGTGGTTATGGTGGTAATACTACAGAGATAGAGAGTGGTTATGGTGGTAATACTACAGAGGTAGAGAGTGGTTATGGTGGTAATACTACAGAGGTAGGAGAGAGTGGTTATGGTGGTAATACTACAGAGATAGAGAGTGGTTATGGTGGTAATACTACAGAGATAGAGAGTGGTTATGGTGGTAATACTACAGAGATAGAGAGTGGTTATGGTGGTAATACTACAGAGATAGAGAGTGGTTATGGTGGTAATACTACAGAGGTAGAGAGTGGTTATGGTGGTAATACTACAGAGGTAGAGAGTGGTTATGGTGGTAATACTACAGAGGTAGAGATAGAGAGTGGTTATGGTGGTAATACAACAGAGGAGGTAGAGAGTGGTTATGGTGGTAATACTACAGAGATAGAGAGTGGTTATGGTGGTAATACTACAGAGATAGAGAGTGGTTATGGTGGTAATACTACAGAGGTAGAGAGTGGTTATGGTGGTAATACTACAGAGATAGAGAGTGGTTATGGTGGTAATACTACAGAGGTAGAGAGTGGTTATGGTGGTAATACTACAGAGATAGAGAGTGGTTATGGTGGTAATACCTACAGAGATAGAGAGTGGTTATGGTGGTAATACTACTAGAGATAGAGAGTGGTTATGGTGGTAATACTACAGAGATAGAGAGTGGTTATGGTGGTAATACTACAGAGGTAGAGAGTGGTTATGGTGGTAATACTACAGAGGTAGAGAGAGTGGTTATGGTGGTAATACAACAGAGGTAGAGGTAGAGAGTGGTTATGGTGGTAATACTACAGAGATAGAGAGTGGTTATGGTGGTAATACTACAGAGATGAGAGAGTGGTTATGGTGGTAATACTACAGAGATAGAGAGTGGTTATGGTGGTAATACTACAGAGGTAGAGAGTGGTTATGGTGGTAATACTACAGAGGTAGAGAGAGTGGTTATGGTGGTAATACTACAGAGGTAGAGAGAGTGGTTATGGTGGTAATACTACAGAGATAGAGAGTGGTTATGGTGGTAATACTACAGAGATAGAGAGTGGTTATGGTGGTAATACTACAGAGATAGAGATAGAGAGTGGTTATGGTGGTAATACTACAGAGATAGAGAGTGGTTATGGTGGTAATACTACAGAGATAGAGAGTGGTTATGGTGGTAATACTACAGAGATAGAGAGTGGTTATGGTGGTAATACTACAGAGATAGAGAGTGGTTATGGTGGTAATACTACAGAGATAGAGAGTGGTTATGGTGGTAATACTACAGAGATAGAGAGTGGTTATGGTGGTAATACTACAGAGGTAGAGAGTGGTTATGGTGGTAATACTACAGAGATAGAGAGTGGTTATGGTGGTAATACTACAGAGGTAGAGAGAGTGGTTATGGTGGTAATACTACAGAGATAGAGAGTGGTTATGGTGGTAATACTACAGAGATAGAGAGTGGTTATGGTGGTAATACTACAGAGATAGAGAGTGGTTATGGTGGTAATACTACAGAGATAGAGAGTGGTTATGGTGGTAATACTACAGAGGTAGAGAGTGGTTATGGTGGTAATACTACAGAGGTAGAGAGTGGTTATGGTGGTAATACTACAGAGATAGAGAGTGGTTATGGTGGTAATACTACAGAGATAGAGAGTGGTTATGGTGGTAATACTACAGAGATAGAGAGTGGTTATGGTGGTAATACTACAGAGATAGAGAGTGGTTATGGTGGTAATACTACAGAGATAGAGAGTGGTTATGGTGGTAATACTACAGAGATAGAGAGAGTGGTTATGGTGGTAATACTACAGAGGTAGAGAGTGGTTATGGTGGTAATACTACAGAGGAGATAGAGAGTGGTTATGGTGGTAATACTACAGAGATAGAGAGTGGTTATGGTGGTAATACTACAGAGGTAGAGAGTGGTTATGGTGGTAATACTACAGAGGTAGAGAGTGGTTATGGTGGTAATACTACAGAGATGAGAGAGTGGTTATGGTGGTAATACTACAGAGATAGAGAGTGGTTATGGTGGTAATACTACAGAGATAGAGAGTGGTTATGGTGGTAATACTACAGAGATAGAGAGTGGTTATGGTGGTAATACTACAGAGGTAGAGAGTGGTTATGGTGGTAATACTACAGAGATAGAGAGTGGTTATGGTGGTAATACTACAGAGATAGAGAGTGGTTATGGTGGTAATACTACAGAGGTAGAGAGTGGTTATGGTGGTAATACTACAGAGGTAGAGAGTGGTTATGGTGGTAATACTACAGAGATAGAGAGTGGTTATGGTGGTAATACTACAGAGGTAGAGAGTGGTTATGGTGGTAATACTACAGAGGTAGAGAGTGGTTATGGTGGTAATACTACAGAGATAGAGAGTGGTTATGGTGGTAATACTACAGAGATAGAGAGTGGTTATGGTGGTAATACTACAGAGATAGAGAGTGGTTATGGTGGTAATACTACAGGAGAGATAGAGAGTGGTTATGGTGGTAATACTACAGAGGTAGAGAGTGGTTATGGTGGTAATACTACAGAGATAGAGAGTGGTTATGGTGGTAATACTACAGAGATAGAGAGTGGTTATGGTGGTAATACTACAGAGGTAGAGAGTGGTTATGGTGGTAATACTACAGAGATAGAGAGTGGTTATGGTGGTAATACTACAGAGGTAGAGATAGAGAGTGGTTATGGTGGTAATACTACAGAGGTAGAGAGTGGTTATGGTGGTAATACTACAGAGGTAGAGGTAGAGAGTGGTTATGGTGGTAATACTACAGAGATAGAGAGTGGTTATGGTGGTAATACTACAGAGATGAGAGAGTGGTTATGGTGGTAATACTACAGAGATAGAGAGTGGTTATGGTGGTAATACTACAGAGGTAGAGAGTGGTTATGGTGGTAATACTACAGAGGTAGAGAGTGGTTATGGTGGTAATACTACAGAGATAGAGAGTGGTTATGGTGGTAATACTACAGAGATAGAGAGTGGTTATGGTGGTAATACTACAGAGATAGAG
The DNA here is from genome assembly GCF_905237065.1 of Salmo salar. Lineage (NCBI taxonomy): Eukaryota > Metazoa > Chordata > Actinopteri > Salmoniformes > Salmonidae > Salmo > Salmo salar. The sequence continues at coordinate 1,298,748 of NC_059442.1, forward strand.
AGTGGTTATGGTGGTAATACTACAGAGATAGAGAGTGGTTATGGTGGTAATACTACAGAGGTAGAGAGTGGTTATGGTGGTAATACTACAGAGGTAGAGAGTGGTTATGGTGGTAATACTACAGAGGTAGAGAGTGGTTATGGTGGTAATACTACAGAGATAGAGAGTGGTTATGGTGGTAATACTACAGAGATAGAGAGTGGTTATGGTGGTAATACTACAGAGATAGAGAGTGGTTATGGTGGTAATACTACAGAGGTAGAGAGTGGTTATGGTGGTAATACTACAGAGATAGAGAGTGGTTATGGTGGTAATACTACAGAGATAGAGAGTGGTTATGGTGGTAATACTACAGAGGTAGAGATAGAGAGTGGTTATGGTGGTAATACTACAGAGGTAGAGAGTGGTTATGGTGGTAATACTACGGTAGAGATAGAGAGTGGTTATGGTGGTAATACTACAGAGATAGAGATAGAGAGTGGTTATGGTGGTAATACTACAGAGATAGAGAGTGGTTATGGTGGTAATACTACAGAGATGAGAGAGTGGTTATGGTGGTAATACTACAGAGGTAGAGAGTGGTTATGGTGGTAATACTACAAGAGGTAGAGAGTGGTTATGGTGGTAATACTACAGAGGTAGAGAGAGTGGTTATGGTGGTAATACTACAGAGATGAGAGAGTGGTTATGGTGGTAATACTACAGAGATAGAGAGTGGTTATGGTGGTAATACTACAGAGGTAGAGAGTGGTTATGGTGGTAATACTACAGAGATGGAGAGAGTGGTTATGGTGGTAATACTACAGAGGTAGAGAGTGGTTATGGTGGTAATACTACAGAGGTAGAGAGTGGTTATGGTGGTAATACTACAGAGAGAGGTAGAGAGTGGTTATGGTGGTAATACTACAGAGATAGAGAGTGGTTATGGTGGTAATACTACAGAGGTAGAGAGTGGTTATGGTGGTAATACTACAGAGGTAGAGATAGAGAGTGGTTATGGTGGTAATACTACAGAGGTAGAGAGTGGTTATGGTGGTAATACTACAGAGGTAGAGAGTGGTTATGGTGGTAATACTACAGAGGTAGAGGTAGAGAGTGGTTATGGTACTAATACTACAGAGGTAGAGAGTGGTTATGGTGGTAATACTACAGAGGTAGAGAGTGGTTATGGTGTTAATACTACAGAGGTAGAGAGTGGTTATGGTGGTAATACTACAGAGGTAGAGATAGAGAGTGGTTATGGTGGTGATACTACAGAGATAGAGGTAGAGAGTGGTTATGGTGGTAATACTACAGAGATAGAGAGTGGTTATGGTGGTAACACTACAGAGGTAGAGAGTGGTTATGGTGGTAATACTACAGAGATAGAGAGTGGTTATGGTGGTAACACTACAGAGGTAGAGAGTGGTTATGGTAGTAATACTACAGAGGTAGAGAGTGGTTAGGGTGGTAATACTACAGAGATAGAGAGTGGTTATGGTGGTAATATAACAGAGATAGAGGTAGAGAGTGGTTATGGTGGTAATACTACAGAGATAGAGAGTGGTTATGGTGGTAATCCTACAGAGATAGAGAGTGGTTATGGTGGTAATCCTACAGAGGTAGAGAGTGGTTAGGGTGGTAATACTACAGAGGTAGAGAGTGGTTATGGTGGTAATACTACAGAGGTAGAGAGTGGTTATGGTAGTAATACTACAGAGATAGAGAGTGGTTATGGTGGTAATACTACAGAGGTAGAGAGTGGTTAGGTTGGTAAGACTACAAAGGTAGAGATAGAGAGTGGTTACGGTGGTAATACTACAGAGATAGAGATAGAGAGTGGTTATGGTGGTAATACTACAAAGATAGAGAGTGGTTAGGGTGGTAATACTACAGAGGTAGAGATAGAGATAGAGAGTGGTTACAATGGTAATACTACAGAGATAGAGGTAGAGAGTGGTTATGGTGGTAATACTACAGAAGTAGAGGTAGAGAGTGGTTATGGTACTAATACTACAGAGGTAGAGAGTGGTTATGGTGGTAATACTACAGAGGTAGAGATAGAGAGTGGTTATGGTGGTGATACTACAGAGATAGAGGTAGAGAGTGGTTATGGTGGTAATACTACAGAGGTAAAGGTAGAGAGTGGTTATGGTGGTGATACTACAGAGATAGAGGTAGAGAGTGGTTATGGTGGTAATACTACAGAGATAGAGATAGAGAGTGGTTATGGTGGTAATACTACAGAGGTAGAGAGTGGTGATGGTGGTAATACTACAGAGGTAGAGATAGAGATAGAGTGGTTACAATGGTAATACTACAGAGATAGAGGTAGAGAGTGGTAATGGTGGTAATACTACAGAGGTAGAGAGTGGTTAGCGTGGAAATACTACAGAGGTAGAGCGTGGTTATGGTGGTAATACTACAAAGATAGAGAGTGGTTAGGGTGGTAATACTACAGAGGTAGAGGTAGAGAGTGGTTATGGTGGTAATACTACAGAGGTAGAGAGTGGTTAGCGTGGAAATACTACAGAGGTAGAGAGTGGTTAGGGGAACTGGTGGGGGGAGGGAACTGGTAGGGGGAGGGGAACTGATGGGGGAGGGGAACAGGTGGGGGGAGGGGAACTGGTGGGGGGAGCGGAACTGAATGGGGAGGGGAACTGGTGGGGGGAGGGGAACTGGTGGGAGGAGGGGAACTGATGGGGGAGGGGAACTGATGGGGGGAGGGGAACTGGTGGGGGGAGGGGAACTGGTGGGGGAGGGAAACTGATGGGGGAGGGGAACTGGTGGGGGAGGGGAACTGATGGGGGAGGGGAACTGGTGGGGGAGGGGAACTGGTGGGGGAGCGGAACTGAATGGGGGAGGGGAACTGGTGGGGGGGGGGAACTGGTGGGAGGAGGGGAACTGATGGGGGAGGGGAACTGATGGGGGAGGGGAACTGGTGGGGGGAGGGGAACTGGTGGGGGAGGGAAACTGATGGGGGAGGGGAACTGATGGGGGAGGGGAACTGGTGGGGGAGGGGAACTGGTGGGGGGGAGGGGAACTGGTGGGGGAGGGGAACTGAAGGGGAGGGGAACTGGTGGGGGGAGGGGAACTGGTGGGGGAGGGGAACTGATGGGGGAGGGGAACTGATTGAACTGGTGGGGGGAGGGGAACTGGTGGGGGAGGGAAACTGGTGGGGGAGGGGCACTGGTGGGGGGGAGGGGAACTGGTGGGGGGAGGGGAACTGATGGGGGGAGGGGAACTGATGGGGGGGAGGGGAACTGGTGGGGGGGAGGGGAACTGGTGGGGGGAGGGGAACTGATGGGGGGAGGGGAACTGGTGGGAGGAGGGGAACTGGTGGGAGGAGGGGAACTGATCCAAAGTAGGCCAGTATGCACTAGGGTATGTACAGTAGGCTGGAGGGAGTAAGCATACTATGGTATGTAGAGTAGGCTGGAGGGAGGAAGCATACTATGGTATGTACAGTAGGCTGGAGGGAGGAAGCATACTATGGTATGTACAGTAGGCTGGAGGGAGTAAGCATACTATGGTATGCACAGTAGGCTGGAGGGAGGAAGCATACTATGGTATGTACAGTAGGCTGGAGGGAGGAAGCACACTATGGTATGCACAGTAGGCCGGAGGGAGGAAGCATACTATGGTATGTACAGTTGGCCAGAGGGAGGAAGCATACTATGGTATGTACAGTAGACCAGAGGGAGGAAGCATACTATGGTATGCACAGTAGGCTGGAGGGAGGAAGCATACTATGGTATGTACAGTAGGCTGGAGGGAGGAAGCATCTATGGTATGTACAGTAGCCTAGAGGGAGGAAGCATACTATGGTATGCACAGTAGGCTGGAGGGAGGAAGCATACTATGGTATGCACAGTAGGCTGGAGGGAGGAAGCATACTATGGTATGTACAGTAGGCCGGAGGGAGGAAGCATACTATGGTATGTAGAGTAGGCTGGAGGGAGGAAGCATACTATGGTATGTACAGTAGGCTGGAGGGAGTAAGCATACTATGGTATGCACAGTAGGCTGGAGGGAGGAAGCATACTATGGTATGTACAGTAGGCTGGAGGGAGGAAGCATCTATGGTATGTACAGTAGGCCAGAGGGAGGAAGCATACTATGGTATGTACAGTAGGCTGGAGGGAGGAAGCATACTATGGTATGCACAGTAGGCTGTAGGGAGGATGCACACTATGGTATGCACAGTAGGCTGCAGGGAGGAAGCACACTATGGTATGTACAGTTGGCTGGAGGGAGGAAGCACACTATGGTATGTACAGTAGGCTGGAGGGAGGAAGCATACTATGGTATGTACAGTAGGCTGGAGGGAGGAAGCATACTATGGTATGCACAGTAGGCTGGAGGGAGGAAGCATACTACGGTATGTACAGTAGGCTGGAGGGAGGAAGCACACTATGGTATGTACAGTAGGCTGGAGGGAGGAAGCATACTATGGTATGTACAGTAGGCTGGAGGGAGGAAGCATACTATGGTATGCACAGTAGGCTGGAGGGAGGAAGCATACTATGGTATGCACAGTAGGCTGGAGGGAGGAAGCATACTATGGTATGTACAGTCGGCCGGTATGCACAGTAGGCTGGAGGGAGGAAGCATACTATGGTATGCACAGTAGGCTGGAGGGAGGAAGCACACTTGGGTATGTACAGTAGGCTGGATGGAGGAAGCATACTATGGTATGTACAGTAGGCTGGAGGGAGGTAGCATACTATGGTATGTACTGTAGGCTGGAGGGAGGAAGCATACTATGGTATGTACAGTAGGCTGGTGGGAGGAAGCATACTATGGTATGTACAGTCGGCCGGTATGTACAGTAGGCTGGAGGGAGGAAGCATACTATGGTATGTACAGTAGGCTGGAGGGAGGAAGCATACTATGGTATGTACAGTAGGCTGGAGGGAGGAAGCATACTATGGTATGTACAGTAGCCTAGAGGGAGGAAGCATACTATGGTATGTACAGTAGGCCGGAGGGAGGAAGCATACTATGGTATGTACAGTAGGCTGGAGGGAGGAAGCATACTATGGTATGTACAGTAGGCTGGAGGGAGGAAGCATACTATGGTATGTACAGTAGGCTGGAGGGAGGAAGCATACTATGGTATGTACAGTAGCCTAGAGGGAGGAAGCATACTATGGTATGTACAGTAGGCTGCATTGAGGAAGCATACTATGGTATGTACAGTAGGCTGGTGGGAGGAAGCATACTATGGTATATACAGTAGGCTGGAGGGAGGAAGCATACTATGGTATGCACAGTAGGCTGGAGAGAGGAAGCATACTATGGTATGTACAGTAGGCTGGAGGGAGGAAGCATACTATGGTATGCACAGTAGGCTGGAGAGAGGAAGCATACTATGGTATGCACAGTAGGCTGGAGGGAGGAGGCATACTATGGTATGTACAGTAGGCTGGAGGGAGGAAGCATACTATGGTATGTACAGTAGGCTGGAGGGAGGAAGCATACTATGGTATGTACAGTAGGCTGGAGGGAGGAAGCATACTATGGTATGTACAGTAGGCCGGAGGGAGGAAGCATACTATGGTATGTACAGTAGCCTAGAGGGAGGAAGCATACTATGGTATGTACAGTAGGCTGCAGGGAGGAAGCATACTATGGTATGTACAGTAGGCTGGAGGGAGGAAGCATACTATGGTATGCACAGTAGGCTGGAGGGAGGAAGCATACTATGGTATGCACAGTAGGCTGGAGGGAGGAAGCATACTATGGTATGTACAGTCGGCCGGTATGCACAGTAGGCTGGAGGGAGGAAGCATACTATGGTATGCACAGTAGGCTGGAGGGAGGAAGCACACTTGGGTATGTACAGTAGGCTGGATGGAGGAAGCATACTATGGTATGTACAGTAGGCTGGAGGGAGGTAGCATACTATGGTATGTACTGTAGGCTGGAGGGAGGAAGCATACTATGGTATGTACAGTAGGCTGGTGGGAGGAAGCATACTATGGTATGTACAGTCGGCCGGTATGTACAGTAGGCTGGAGGGAGGAAGCATACTATGGTATGTACAGTAGGCTGGAGGGAGGAAGCATACTATGGTATGTACAGTAGGCTGGAGGGAGGAAGCATACTATGGTATGTACAGTAGGCCGGAGGGAGGAAGCAAACTATGGTATGTACAGTAGGCTGGAGGGAGGAAGCATACTATGGTATGTACAGTAGGCTGGAGGGAGGAAGCATACTATGGTATGTACAGTAGCCTAGAGGGAGGAAGCATACTATGGTATGTACAGTAGGCCGGAGGGAGGAAGCATACTATGGTATGTACAGTAGGCTGGAGGGAGGAAGCATACTATGGTATGTACAGTAGGCTGGAGGGAGGAAGCATACTATGGTATGTACAGTAGGCTGGAGGGAGGAAGCATACTATGGTATGTACAGTAGCCTAGAGGGTTGAAGCATACTATGGTATGTACAGTAGGCTGCAGGGAGGAAGCATACTATGGTATGTACAGTAGGCTGGTGGGAGGAAGCATACTATGGTATATACAGTAGGCTGGAGGGAGGAAGCATACTATGGTATGCACAGTAGGCTGGAGAGAGGAAGCATACTATGGTATGTACAGTAGGCTGGAGGGAGGAAGCATACTATGGTATGCACAGTAGGCTGGAGAGAGGAAGCATACTATGGTATGCACAGTAGGCTGGAGGGAGGAGGCATACTATGGTATGTACAGTAGGCTGGAGGGAGGAAGCATACTATGGTATGTACAGTAGGCCGGAGGGAGGAAGCATACTATGGTATGTACAGTAGGCTGGAGGGAGGAAGCATACTATGGTATGTACAGTAGGCTGGAGGGAGGAAGCATACTATGGTATGTACAGTAGGCTGGAGGGAGGAAGCATACTATGGTATGTACAGTAGCCTAGAGGGAGGAAGCATACTATGGTATGTACAGTAGGCTGCATTGAGGAAGCATACTATGGTATGTACAGTAGGCTGGTGGGAGGAAGCATACTATGGTATATACAGTAGGCTGGAGGGAGGAAGCATACTATGGTATGCACAGTAGGCTGGAGAGAGGAAGCATACTATGGTATGTACAGTAGGCTGGAGGGAGGAAGCATACTATGGTATGCACAGTAGGCTGGAGAGAGGAAGCATACTATGGTATGCACAGTAGGCTGGAGGGAGGAGGCATACTATGGTATGTACAGTAGGCTGGAGGGAGGAAGCATACTATGGTATGTACAGTAGGCTGGAGGGAGGAAGCATACTATGGTATGTACAGTAGGCTGGAGGGAGGAAGCATACTATGGTATGTACAGTAGGCCGGAGGGAGGAAGCATACTATGGTATGTACAGTAGCCTAGAGGGGAGGAAGCATACTATGGTATGTACAGTAGGCTGCAGGGAGGAAGCATACTATGGTATGTACAGTAGGCTGGAGGGAGGAAGCATACTATGGTATGCACAGTAGGCTGGAGGGAGGAAGCATACTATGGTATGCACAGTAGGCTGGAGGGAGGAAGCATACTATGGTATGTACAGTCGGCCGGTATGCACAGTAGGCTGGAGGGAGGAAGCATACTATGGTATGCACAGTAGGCTGGAGGGAGGAAGCACACTTGGGTATGTACAGTAGGCTGGATGGAGGAAGCATACTATGGTATGTACAGTAGGCTGGAGGGAGGTAGCATACTATGGTATGTACTGTAGGCTGGAGGGAGGAAGCATACTATGGTATGTACAGTAGGCTGGTGGGAGGAAGCATACTATGGTATGTACAGTCGGCCGGTATGTACAGTAGGCTGGAGGGAGGAAGCATACTATGGTATGTACAGTAGGCTGGAGGGAGGAAGCATACTATGGTATGTACAGTAGGCTGGAGGGAGGAAGCATACTATGGTATGTACAGTAGGCCGGAGGGAGGAAGCATACTATGGTATGTACAGTAGGCTGGAGGGAGGAAGCATACTATGGTATGTACAGTAGGCTGGAGGGAGGAAGCATACTATGGTATGTACAGTAGCCTAGAGGGAGGAAGCATACTATGGTATGTACAGTAGGCCGGAGGGAGGAAGCATACTATGGTATGTACAGTAGGCTGGAGGGAGGAAGCATACTATGGTATGTACAGTAGGCTGGAGGGAGGAAGCATACTATGGTATGTACAGTAGGCTGGAGGGAGGAAGCATACTATGGTATGTAAAGTAGCCTAGAGGGTTGAAGCATACTATGGTATGTACAGTAGGCTGCAGGGAGGAAGCATACTATGGTATGTACAGTAGCCTGGTGGGAGGAAGCATACTATGGTATATACAGTAGGCTGGAGGGAGGAAGCATACTATGGTATGCACAGTAGGCTGGAGAGAGGAAGCATACTATGGTATGTACAGTAGGCTGGAGGGAGGAAGCATACTATGGTATGCACAGTAGGCTGGAGAGAGGAAGCATACTATGGTATGCACAGTAGGCTGGAGGGAGGAGGCATACTATGGTATGTACAGTAGGCTGGAGGGAGGAAGCATACTATGGTATGTACAGTAGGCTGGAGGGAGGAAGCATACTATGGTATGTACAGTAGGCTGGAGGGAGGAAGCATACTATGGTATGTACAGTAGGCCGGAGGGAGGAAGCATACTATGGTATGTACAGTAGGCTGCAGGGAGGAAGCATACTATGGTATGTACAGTAGGCTGCAGGGAGGAAGCATACTATGGTATGTACAGTAGGCTGGAGGGAGGAAGCATACTATGGTATGTACAGTAGGCTGGTGGGAGGAAGCATACCATGGTATGTACAGTAGGCTGGAGGGAGGAAGCATACTATGGTATGTACAGTAGGCCGGAGGAAGGAAGCATACTATGGTATGCACAGTAGGCTGGAGAGAGGAAGCACACTAGGGTATGCACAGTAGGCTGGAGTGAGGAAGAGGAGTCAGTGAATGGATTAGGCAGGTGGGTGTTTGGAAGGGCAAAGTGGGATCAGTTTCAGGAGCTGAGTGAGCAGGTGATGGCTCGGGTGGATATGAGATGGGATGTGGATAGTATGAATAACTGGGTGAGAACAGCGTTAGTGGGGGCAGTTACTGAGGCAATACCTAAGAGTTCAGGGAGGAGGAGGAGGAAAGTAGTCCCATGGTGGACGGAGGAGCGTGGGGCAGCGGTGAGGAGTAGGAACAGGGCACTTAGAGTACTGATAAGGACACATACCTTCAGTATAAACTGGCCCAGGCCCTGTTGAGAAAAACTATCCCTCTGTCTGATTCAATATAAACTGGCCCAGGCCCTGTTGAGAAAAACTATCCCTCTGTCTGATTCAATATAAACTGGCCCAGGCCCTGGTGAGAAGAACTATCCCTCTGTCTGATTCAGTATAAACTGGCCCAGGACCTGGTGAGAAGAACTATCCCTCTGTCTGATTCAATATAAACTGGCCCAGGCCCTGGTGAGGAGAACTATCCGCCAGGCAAAGAGGTCATGTTGCCATCGGTTCTGTGATACCTTTGGTTGAGCGACAGTGTAGGGGGATGATCAAGAGGATAAATGGGGTCAGAAGGGAGTGGGATTATCCAGTGTTGATGAGTGGGGAGGATATGGCAGTAACAGAAGGGAGTGGGATTATCCAGTGTTGATGAGTGGGGAGGATATGAAAGTGACAGAAGGGGGTGGGATTATCCAGTGTTGATGAGTGGGGAGGATATGAAAGTGACAGAAGGGGGTGGGATTATCCAGTGTTGATGAGTGAGGAGGATATGAAAGTGACAGAAGGGGGTGGGATTATCCAGTGTTGACGAGTTTATTTTATTTATTTTACCTTTATTTAACTAGGCAAGTCAGTTAAGAACAAATTCTTATTTTCAATGACGTCCTAGGAACAGTGGGTTAACTGCCTTGTTCAGGGGCAGAACGACAGATTTTTACCTTGTCAGCTCGGGGATTCGATCCAGCAACCTTTCGGTTACCGGCCCATCTGGAAGGAGACAGTGGTGGGACCAAACAACTACCAGACAGCTGGAAGGAGACAGTAGTGGGACCAATAAACTACCAGCGAGATGGAAGAAGACAAGACGAGAACCGGCTGCCTCTAATTGGAGATCATCCCAACAACCCCAACATAGAAATAGAAACCTAGAAAAACAACATAGAAACAGAAAACACGAAAACCACCCAAAAACACCCCCTGTCACGCCCTGACCTACTCTACTATAGAAAATGACATCTTACAAGAGTCAGGACGTGACAGGCTCACTGTTTGTTGTTGGCATATGCTGCCTGAGTTTGCCCACTTTGCCAATGAAGTAATCATTAAAATAATTGGCAACATCAAATGATTTTGTGATGAATAAGCCATCTGATTCGATGAAAGATGGAGTTGAATCTGCCCGTAATTTCATTTAAAGTACTTTTTTTTTTTACATCATTCTTCATATCATTGATCTTGGCTTCATAATACAGTTTATTCTTCTTGTTGTTGAGTTTAGTCACATAATTTCTCAATTTGCAGTTAGTCAGCCAGTCAGATGTGCAGCCAGACTTATTAGCCACTCATTTTGCCCCCGTCTCTTTCAACCATCCAGGTTTTCATTTCCTCATCAATCCATGGAGCCTTAACAGTTCTAACAGTCAGTTTCTAAACAGGTTCATGTTTATCAATAATTGGAAGAAGCAATTTCATAAATTCATCAAGTGCAGAGTCTGGATGCTCCTCATTAATCACATCAGACCAACAAATATTTTTTAACATCATCCACATAAGAGTCACAGCAACATCTTTTGTATGATCTCTTATAAACTATTTTAGGCCCAGCTGTTGGAACTTTGGCTTTCCTGGATATAGCCACTATATTGTGATCACTGCGTCCAATGGGTACGGATACAGCTTCAGAACAAAGTTCTACAGTATTAGTAAAAATGTGATCGATACATGTGGATGATCTTGTTCCTGTAGTGTTTGTAAACACCCTGGTAGGTTGAATAATAACCTGAACCAGATTACAGGCACTGGTTACAGTGAGAAGCTTCCTCTTGAGAGGACAGCTTGATGAAAACCAGTCAATATTCAGGTCCACAAGAAAGTAGACCTCTCTGTTTACATCACATACACTACCAAGCATTTCACACACATTATTTAGATACTGACTGTTAGCACTTGGTGGCCTATAGCAACACCCCAAAAGAAAAGGCTTTAGATGTGCCAAGTGAACCTGCAACCACAACACTTCAATAACACTTGACATGAGATCTTCTCTAAGCATTACAGGGATATGGCTCTGAATATATACAGCAACACCTCCCCCATAAGCATTCCTGTCTCTTCTATAAATGTTATATCCTTGTATTGCTACTGATGTATCATCAAATTAATTATCTAAGTGAGTCTCAGAAATGGCTAATATATGAATGTTATCTGATGTTAGCAAGTTATTGATTTCATTAACTTAACCTTATTTGACGTAGCAAGATGGCGCCGACAGAGAGGGTCGCTTCGCTTTAGGAAACTAGAAAAGCAGTATTTTGTTTTTTTAATGTATTATTTCTTACATTGTTAGCCCAGAAATTCTTAAGTGTTATTATATACAGCCGGGAAGAACTATTGGATATAAGAGCGACGTCAACTTACCAACATTACGACCAGGAATATGACTTTCTTGAAGCGGGTCCTTTGTTCACACCACCACCCAGGGTGATCTGATTCCAGAGGCCGACCCAAAACAACGTCGCCGCAGAAGAGGTAGACGGAGCAGGTTCCTGGTCAGACTTCGGAGGCGTGCACACCACCCACCGCTTCCGAGTATATTACTCGCTAATGTCCCTAGATAACAAGGTCGACGAAATTAGGGGAAGTGTTGCTTTCCAGTGATTGTAACATACTCTGTTTCACGGAAACATGGCTTTCTCGGGATATGTCTCTCTCTCTCGAGATATGTTGTCGTGACAACAAAAATAAAGATCTCTCTGGGAAGAAGACGGGTGGGGGGGGGGTATGCTTCATGATTAACGACTTATGGTGTAATCGTAACAACATACAGTGAACAATAGGAAGTCCTTTTGTTCACCTGACCTAGAATTCCTCACAATCAAATGCCGACCATATTATCTCCCAAGAGAATTCTCCTTGGTTATAGTCACAGCCGTGTATATCCCCCCTCTAGCCAATACCATGACGGGTTAATTGGGTCCTTGACTTCCTGACAGGCCAATCCCAAGTGGTGAAGGTAGGAAACAACCTCTCCACTTCGCTGATCCTCAAAACTTAGGGCCCCACAAGGGTCCGTGCTCAGCCCCCTCCTGTACTCCCTGTTCACCCATGACTGCGTGGCCATGCACGCCTCCAACTCAATCATCAAGTTTGCAGACGACACTACAGTGGTAGGATTGATTACCAACAACGACGAGACAGCCTATAGGGAGGAGGTGAGGGCCCTCGGAGTGTGGTGTCAGGAAAACAACATCTCACTCAACGTCAACAAAACAAAGGAGATGATCGTGGACTTCAGGAAACAGCAGAGGGAACACCGCCTTATCCACATCGACGGGACAGCAGTGAAGGTGAAAAGTTTTAAGTTCCTCGGCGTACCCATCACGGACAAACTGAAATGGTCCACCCACACAGACAGTGTGGTGAAGAAGGCGCAACTGCGCCTCTTCAACCTCAGGAGGCTGAAGAATTTTGGCTTGTCACCGAAAACCCTCACAAACTTTTACAGATGCACAGTTGAGAGCATCCTTTCGGACTGTATCACCACCTGGTACGGCAACTGCACTGCCCTCAACCACAAGGCTCTCCAGAGGGTGGTGCGGTCTGCACAACGCATCACCGGGGGCAAACTACCTGCCCTCCAGGACACCTACAGCAGTCGTTGTCACAGGAAGGCCAAAAAGATCATCAAGGACAACAACCACCCGAGCCACTGCCTGTTCACAGGTGCGTCAAAGTTGGGACCGAGAGACTGAAAAATAGCTTCTCTCTCAAGGCCATCAGACTGTTAAACAGCCATCACTAGCACAGAGAGGCTGCTGCCTACATACAGACTTGAAATTATTGGCCACTTTAATAAATAGCTCACAAGTCACTTTAATAATGTTTACATATCTTCCATTACTCATCTCATATGTATATACTGTATTTTATACCAGCTATTGCATGTTGCCTATGCCGTTCAGTCATTGCTCATCCATATATTTATTGTCTGCTAAATGACTAAAATGTTTTTTAAATGTTTAAATATATTTATGTATATATTCTTATTCCATTCCTATACTTAGATTTGTGTGTATTAGGAAGTTGTTGTGGAATTGTTAGATTACTTGTTAGATATTACTGCACTGTCGGAACTAGAAACACAAGCATTTCGCTACACTCGCAATAGCATCTGCTAACCATGTATGTGACCAATACAATTTGATTTGATTTGATTTTTAAGGCTACATATTTTAATAACATGGGCTATTTTCAGCCATTTCCTGGGTAGCTTATCAGCGATAGACATAATATGGAAAAAGAGCGAACAAAGCAAGAGAAAATAAAAGTACATTCAGCACACCTGATCGGTTTCACCTGTCTTTGTGCTTATCTCCACCCCCCCCTCGACCAGGTGTCTCCAATCTTCCCCATTATCCGCCGTGTATTTTATACCTGCGTTTTTGGTTTGTCTGTTGCCAGTTCATCTTGTCAGCTCTAGTTTTTGTTCCCAGTTCTGGACCTTTCCTGTACCTGCCTGACTCTGATTTGGATTTACGACTCTTTGCCTGCCTTGACATACATTTTTGCCCCTTGTACTATAATAAACTTTGTGTACTTCCTTTTATCTGCATCTGGGCAGTCCATTAATCAGTTGGTGTGTGTGTGTGTGTGTGTGTGTGTGTGTGTGTGTGTGTGTGTGTGTCTGTGTGTGTCTGTTGTCGTGTCTCTGACTGATTAAATTATATTTACTAAATACCTAAATAATCACACAGAATTACATATATATATACACACAGGAGGGATCACACATCGATTACTAATCATGTCATGAAAAGCCCCCTAGTGGGCTCACTCGATATGACGGCTGGTTACACAAAGGAAGGGGGTTGGGTTTGAATGAAAGAGCAGGAAGACTGAGGGACAAAGGGAATGAATATCTATCGGACCTTGAGAAGCCTGAAACCCCACCTCTTTAAGGAATACCTGGGATACCTGGGATAGTAATCCTTCTACCCCCCCTAAAAGATTTAGATGCACTATTGTAAAGTGGTTGTTCCACTGGATATCATAAGGTGAATGCACCAATTTGTAAGTCGCTCTGGGCCCTCACCTCTGGATAAGAGCGTCTGCTAAATGACGTAAATGTAAATGTAAATGCATTCTAATAACCGCCCATTCGGAAGAGGAAAATGCAAGATATATATTTACTGTGAGCTGTGCTTCGATAGATGGGTCGAAGATGGAAGACTGGTTTACCCAGCAGAGATCGCCATTGTACTTTGAAGAATGTTTCTGGTCGTAGTGTTGCAGAGCGGATACGTTGAATTACCCTGTGGTTCTCAGGAGATTGTCTGTCCGTTTACAGCTGCAGCTGATAACTCGACGTCTAGGATGTACTTTAGTGAATAATCGTTCAAAGTTCATACCAAGTTGTCATAATCAGCTCGTGCTGTATTCTGGCTGGTCTAGTCGAAATTCACCAGTCCAGCGTGGTGATCGTCACCTCTCTCTCCTCTTCTACACCCAGGTTCTGTTATCTCAGGTCGTAAATTCCTGGAGGAGACCCTCTCCTCCTGGCCACGCAGTATACCGAGAGAGAGAGTTTCACAGTAGAACAAAGGAACTTCTTCTACATCATAGAACTTGAGAACTGAACAATATCCATGTTTTGGAGAAGCCCGGTCTGTTTTGTTTCATGTTTGTGACCTCATGAAAGACCAACAACCGCCGAAACATCTCTTCTATCAAAAACATTTCTGAAGTATCTATTCTAACCACAAAAGACTCCAGGGAAGCAGAAAGACGCTTGGATGAACTTTCCAACAGAAAGACGGACGATTGCAACAGAGATCACGATGACACACTGAGCGTAAATATATATTGATTGCATTTATTCCCGAATGAGTGAGCGTTCATGTGCAAAGGATTAGCATTTCAATTGTTAGAATTATCAACTTTGTAGTGTCTCTTTTGTCTTTCCTGCCCTTCTCAGTCCACACCCACTTCCCTTTGTCCACCAAGCCGTCATATCGGCTTAGCCCACTAGGGAACCTCCCCTATCATTTGCTTGTAACCATATCTACTGTTTGTTTGTTTATGCATTTCTGTGATTATTTAGTTAGTAAATAAATGATTAAGACAATTGATGTATGGATGAT
Source organism: Salmo salar (assembly GCF_905237065.1). Classification (NCBI taxonomy): domain Eukaryota; kingdom Metazoa; phylum Chordata; class Actinopteri; order Salmoniformes; family Salmonidae; genus Salmo; species Salmo salar. Next base: position 1,314,054 of record NC_059442.1, read on the forward strand.
TCATAGTACAGGCTGGGTTCGTGCAGATAACCAACAATTTACGACGTTTGGTATGAGACTAACGTGAGGTAAAGAATAATTAATTAATTAGAAGACTAATTGATCAGATATAAAAATATCTGAAGAGTTATATTAGGAAAATAATAACTTTGTAATCTGAAGATTTTCTTTGGTGCCCCGACTTCCTAGTTATTTACATGATTAGTTTAATCACGTAATAATAATTACAGAGAATTGATTTGATAAAAATAAGTCTTCAATTTAATGATGCCAAAGACACGACATTGTAATAACTGCTTGTAGAACTATTTTTGTTCGTTTTAAAAGATCCTTCACCTGTGATAGAGAGACACCACTGTCCTCAACGGTACTCACGCCGGATTTGGTCTTTGTCATTGTTATAAGGGCACAAGGCGAGACCCAGATACAGACACAGGAGGCAGATGGTTAGAGTCCACGATGTTTATTAATAATCCAAAAGGGAATAGGTAAGAGAATGGTCGTGGACAGGCAAAAAGGTCAAAACCAGTTCAGAGTTCCAGAGGTACAGAATGGCAGACAGGCTCGAGGTCAGGTCAGGCAGAACGGTCAGGCAGGCGGGAATGGAGTCCAGAGAAATAGGCAAAAGTCAAAACCGGGAGGACTAGTAAAAGAGAATAGAAAAGTAGGAACACGGGGAAAAAAACGCTGGTTGACTTGAACATATAAGACAAACAGGCACAGGGAGACAGGAAACACGGGGATAAATACACCGGGGAAAATAAGTGACACCTGGAGGGGGTGGAGACAATCACAAGGACAGGTGAAACAGATCAGGGCATGACAATGGTAACTAGCTACATAGGTTATGCTGTTACTCCTCTCGGTTCCAGACTGGACAGGTCGCAGGGAAGATTGAAAACAACAGCAAGCAGTAGGGATCTAGACAGCCACAAACCCGAGACAATCTGCAGTCCCAGCCACAATGGCTAACCGCTTCGCGGGCTAAGTTGAAGCCCTCAAGAAAACCCTGCTAGCTTGATAGGCAGCTAGCTAGCAGCTAAGCTAGCTACTACGCCAAACAGCTCCTCAGACACGGCCTTGTTCGGCAGGATCAATCGACAGACTTTTTCAAATATATATTTTTCATATATATATTTATGTTTGAAGATTAAAACACACAATCAACCTGCATTAAAGCCGCTCAACATTTACATTACATTCAATCATCTAACAGAATCCCATCCAGAGGGACCAACAGGAGCAACCAGGGTCAACGCCCTGCTCAAGGGCACATTGACAGATCTCCCACCAAGTCAAAACGGGGACCCGAACCAGCGACCTATCGGCCACCGGCCCAGGCTCCCAACCCCCAGGCCACCAACCATCCGTAACCCCCCCCCCCACAGCTCCCCGAGAGCTGCCCCTCAACCATCCATGACCCCCCCACACAGTTCCCCAAGAGCTGCCTCTCAACCATCCATGACCCCCCCCCACAGTTCCCCAAGAGCTGCACCTCAACCATCCATGACCCCCCCACAGTTCCCCAAGAGCTGCCCCTCAACCATCCATGACCCCCCCACAGTTCCCCAAGAGCTGCCCCTCAACCATCCATGACCCCCCCACAGTTCCCCGAGAGCTGCCTCTCAACCATCCATGACCCCCCCCACAGTTCCCCAAGAGCTGCCCCTCAACCATCCATGACCCCCCACACAGTTCCCCAAGAGCTGCCTCTCAACCATCCATGACCCCCCCCCACAGTTCCCCAAGAGCTGCCTCTCAACCATCCATGACCCCCCCCACAGTTCCCCAAGAGCTGCCCCTCAACCATCCATGACCCCCCCACACAGTTCCCCAAGAGCTGCCTCTCAACCATCCATGACCCCCCCACAGTTCCCCAAGAGCTGCCTCTCAACCATCCATGACCCCCCCACACAGTTCCCAGAGAGCTGCCCCTCAACCATCCGTGACCCCCCCCACAGTTCCCCAAGAGCTGCCTCTCAACCATCCATGACCCCCCACAGTTCCCCAAGAGCTGCCCCTCAACCATCCATGACCCCCCCCACAGTTCCCCAAGAGCTGCCTCTCAACCATCCGTGACCCCCCCCACAGTTCCCCAAGAGCTGCCCCTCAACCATCCATGACCCCCCCCTCACACAGTTCCCCAAGAGCTACCTCTCAACCATCCATGACCCCCCCCACAGTTCCCCAAGAGCTGCCTCTCAACCATCCGTGACCCCCCCACACAGTTCCCAGAGAGCTGCCTCTCAACCATCCGTGACCCCCCACACAGTTCCCAGAGAGCTGCCTCTCAACCATCCATGACCCCCCCACACAGTTCCCAGAGAGCTGCCCCTCAACCATCCATGACCCCCCCCACACAGTTCCCAGAGAGCTGCCCCTCAACCATCCATGACCCCCCCACACAGTTCCCAGAGAGCTGCCTCTCAACCATCCATGACCCCCCTCACACAGTTCCCAGAGAGCTGCCTCTCAACCATCCATGACCCCCCCACACAGTTCCCAGAGAGCTGCCTCTCAACCATCCATGACCCCCCCACACAGTTCCCAGAGAGCTGCCCCTCAACCATCCATGACCCCCCCCACACAGTTCCCAGAGAGCTGCCTCTCAACCATCCATGACCCCCCCACACAGTTCCCAGAGAGCTGCCCCTCAACCATCCGTGACCCCCCCCCACAGTTCCCAGAGAGCTGCCTCTCAACCATCCGTGATGTTTAGACATTTTTATATGACAACGGTTCCGCACATGGCCATGATGCCAGTTATGTTGGAAAAATATGCTTTGGTATTTTATTCTGTTATGTTTAATTATATTCTTAGTCTACTATAAAATGTATGTGGTTGACTGTGATCAGGGAAGCCTTAGTGTGCCTTGTCTGTTTAATTAACATAATTACTCATGATTTCATGTGCATGCCACAGCCATATAGGCTGCACAGACCAATAACATAACTCATCAACAAAAAATAACATTTTAATATTTCTATTTATTTTATTAGTCTTATAATGTTTCTTAGGATACTCTTTGATGGTGTATATTCTTAATGGATTTATTAAAATGGACGCCCACCCACAACTACTACCACTCATCCCCGGCATGCAGGAATGCGCACGGGAGGTATTAAAGGAGGTATTAAAGGAGGTATTAAAGGCGGTATTAAAGGAGGTATTAAAGGAGGTATTAAAGGAGGTATTAAAAGGAGGTATTAAAAGGAGGTTTAAAAGGAGGTATTAAAGGAGGTATTAAAGGAGGTATTAAATGAGGTATTAAATGAGGTATTAAAGGAGGTATTAAAGGAGGTATTAAAGGAGGTATTAAAAGGAGGTATTAAAGGAGGTATTAAAGGCGGTATTAAAGGAGGTATTAAAGGAGGTATTAAAGGAGGTATTAAAGGCGGTATTAAAGGCGGTATTAAAGGAGGTATTAAAGGAGGTATTAAAGGAGGTATTAAAGGAGGTATTAGAGGTATTTAAAGGAGGTGTTAAAGGAGGTGTTAAAGGAGGTATTAAAGGAGGTATTAAAGGGAGGTATTAAAAGGAGGTGTTAAAGGAGGTGTTAAAGGAGGTATTAAAGGAGGTATTAAAGGAGGTGTTAAAGGAGGTGTTAAAGGAGGTGTTAAAGGAGGTGTTAAAGGAGGTGTTAAAGGCGGTATTAAAGGCGGTATTAAAGGCGGTATTAAAGGCGGTATTAAAGGAGGTATTAAAGGCGGTATTAAAAGGCGGTATTAAAGGAGGTATTAAAGGAGGTATTAAAGGCGGTATTAAAGGCGGTATTAAAGGCGGTATTAAAGGAGGTATTAAAGGAGGTATTAAAGGAGGTATTAAAAGGAGGTGTTAAAGGAGGTGTTAAAGGAGGTATTAAAGGAGGTATTAAAGGAGGTATTAAAAGGAGGTATTAAAAGGAGGTATTAAAGGAGGTGTTAAAGGAGGTGTTAAAGGAGGTATTAAAGGAGGTATTAAAAGGAGGTATTAAAAGGAGGTATTAAAGGAGGTGTTAAAGGAGGTGTTAAAGGAGGTATTAAAGGAGGTATTAAAAGGAGGTGTTAAAGGAGGTGTTAAAGGAGGTATTAAAGGAGGTATTAAAGGAGGTATTAAAGGAGGTGTTAAAGGAGGTGTTAAAGGAGGTGTTAAAGGCGGTATTAAAGGCGGTATTAAAGGCGGTATTAAAGGCGGTATTAAAGGAGGTATTAAAGGCGGTATTAAAGGCGGTATTAAAAGGCGGTATTAAAGGAGGTATTAAAGGAGGTATTAAAGGCGGTATTAAAGGCGGTATTAAAGGCGGTATTAAAGGAGGTATTAAAGGAGGTATTAAAGGAGGTATTAAAAGGAGGTATTAAAGGAGGTATTAAAAGGAGGTATTAAAGGAGGTATTAAAGGAGGTATTAAAGGAGGTATTAAAGGAGGTGTTAAAGGAGGTATTAAAAGGAGGTATTAAAGGAGGTATTAAAAGGAGGTATTAAAAGGAGGTTTAAAAGGAGGTATTAAAGGAGGTATTAAAGGCGGTATTAAAGGAGGTGTTAAAGGAGGTGTTAAAGGAGGTATTAAAGGAGGTATTAAAGGCGGTATTAAAGGCGGTGTTAAAGGAGGTATTAAAGGAGGTATTAAAGGCGTATGCAAGACAAGAATGTCATAAAAATGGGCCTGTTTGTAAGACGGTCATATAAACATTGGCCTTTTTTCTTTTTTTTTACAGGCACAATACCGTAAATCGTATGTGAAATCAGTAATTGAGTACTGTTGCGTGAGTCCAACCCTCTCTGGACTAGGTCGAGTTGTTAGGTTTGAGAGTTTGGTTTGTAATGCTTAGCTTGTAGCTAATGTTAGCGCTATTGTTTGATCATGCATGCCTTTTCTATTGACGTATTATCATGAGCCTGCTGCGTTTCTACCTGTGTATTATCATTAGCCTACTACATTTCTACCTGTATCATCATTAGCCTACTGTTTCGCTACCTGTGTATTACCATTAGCCTACTGTTTTTCTACCTGTGTATTATCACTAGCCTGCTGCGATGCTACCTGTTTATTATCACTAGCCTGCTGCGATGCTACCTGTGTATTATCACTAGCCTGCTGCGATGCTACCTGTGTATTATCACTAGCCTGCTGCGATGCTACCTGTGTATTATCACTAGCCTGCTGCGATGCTACCTGTGTATTATCATTAGCCTGCTGCGTTGCTACCTGTGTATTATCACTAGCCTGCTGCGATGCTACCTGTGTATTATCATTAGCCTGCTGCGTTGCTACCTGTGTATTATCATTAGCCTGCTGCGTTGCTACCTGTGTATTATCACTAGCCTGCTGCGTTGCTACCTGTGTATTATCACTAGCCTGCTGCGATGCTACCTGTGTATTATCACTAGCCTGCTGCGTTTCTACCTGTGTATTACCACTAGCCTGCTGCGTTGCTACCTGTGTATTATCACTAGCCTGCTGCGATGCTACCTGTGTATTATCATTAGCCTGCTGCGATGCTACCTGTGTATTTCACTAGCCTGCTGCGTTTCTACCTGTGTATTATCACTAGCCTGCTGCGTTGCTACCTGTGTATTATCTCTAGCCTGCTGCGTTTCTACCTGTGTATTATCATTAGCCTGCTGCGTTGCTACCTGTGTATTATCATTAGCCTGCTGCGTTGCTACCTGTGTATTATCACTAGCCTGCTGCGTTGCTACCTGTGTATTATCACTAGCCTGCTGCGATGCTACCTGTGTATTATCACTAGCCTGCTGCGATGCTACCTGTGTATTATCACTAGCCTGCTGCGTTGCTACCTGTGTATTATCACTAGCCTGCTGCGATGCTACCTGTGTATTATCACTAGCCTGCTGCGATGCTACCTGTGTATTATCACTAGCCTGCTGCGATGCTACCTGTGTATTATCATTAGCCTGCTGCGTTGCTACCTGTGTATTATCACTAGCCTGCTGCGATGCTACCTGTGTATTATCCTTAGCCTGCTACATTGCTACCCCTGTAAAATCACTAGCCTGCTGCGTTGCTACCTGTGTATTATCACTAGCCTGCTGCGATGCTACCTGTGTATTATCACTAGCCTGCTGCGTTGCTACCTGTGTATTATCACTAGCCTGCTGCGATGCTACCTGTGTATTATCATTAGCCTGCTGCGTTGCTACCTGTGTATTATCACTAGCCTGCTGCGATGCTACCTGTGTATTATCATTAGCCTACTGTTTCGCTACCTGTGTATTATCATTAGCCTGCTGCGTTGCTACCTGTGTATTATCACTAGCCTGCTGCGATGCTACCTGTGTATTATCATTAGCCTACTGTTTCGCTACCTGTGTATTATCATTAGCCTGCTGCGATGCTACCTGTGTATTATCACTAGCCTGCTGCATTTCTACCTGTGTATTATCACTAGCCTTCTGCGATGCTACCTGTGTATTATCACTAGCCTGCTGCGTTGCTACCTGTGTATTATCACTAGCCTGCTGCGTTGCTACCTGTGTATTATCATTAGCCTGCTGCGTTGCTACCTGTGTATTATCACTAGCCTGCTGCGTTGCTACCTGTGTATTATCACTAGCCTGCTGCGATGCTACCTGTGTATTATCACTAGCCTGCTGCGTTGCTACCTGTGTATTATCACTAGCCTGCTCCGTTGCTACCTGTGTATTATCACTAGCCTGCTGCGTTGCTACCTGTGTATTATCACTAGCCTGCTGCGTTGCTACCTGTGTATTATCATTAGCCTGCTGCGTTGCTACCTGTGTATTATCACTAGCCTGCTGCGTTGCTACCTGTGTATTATCACTAGCCTGCTGCGATGCTACCTGTGTATTATCATTACCCTACAGCATTGCTACCTGTCTTATAATTTCTCTACTGCGTTGCTACCTGTATATTGAGTGTTGCAATTGACGTTGTATTAGTAGTGTCTATATCACATGTTACCACAATGATTTATATAGCTTTATACGGTGCGTTTATTAGCAGGCTGCCATTACGTAGTTTCTGTAACTTTCCAGCCCTATCTAGCCCGCCTTCAGATATCATCTAGCCCTAGCCAGGCAAGAGAGAGGGCTATAAAACTAACCCATGGCCTGCTAGTTTCTCTCTCTCTCTCTCTCTCTCTCTCTCTCTCTGGTAATATGTACAGTATTTCAGTATTCGTAGATGTGTCTGCAAAATTACTGCATTCCTTTTACTTAATGAGTTCTTTGGTATTGTCATTGGATATGTACAGTTGAAGTCGGAAGTTTACATCCACTTATGTTGGAGTCATTAAAAGTTGTTTTTCAACCATTCCACAAATTTCTTGTTAGCAAACTATAGTTTTGGCAAGTCGGTTAGGACATCTACTTTGTGCATGACACAAGTCATTTTTCCAACAATTGTTTACAGACAGATTATTTAACTTATAATTCACTGTATCGCAATTCCAGTGGGTCAGAGGTTTACATACACTAAGTTCACTGTGCCTTTAAACACCTTGGAAAATTCCATAAAATGATGTCATGGATTTAGAAGCTTCTGATAGGCTAATTGACATCCTTTGAGTCAATTGAAGGTGTACCTGTGGATGTATTTCAAGGCCTACCTTCAAAGTGCCTCTTTGCTTGACATCATGGGAAAATCAAAAGAAATCAGCCAAGACCTCAGAAAGAAAATTGTAGACCTCCACAAGTCTGGTTCATCCTTGGGAGCAATTTCCAAACGTCTGAAGGTACCACGTTCATCTGTAAAAACAATAGTATGCAAGTATAAACACCATGGGTGTCACGATCGTCATTGTAATCATACTCAGACCAAGGCGCAGCGTATGTAAAGTTCCACATCTTTATTAAATGAAACTCACAAAAACAATAAAGAGCAATGACCACGTGAAGCTATGGAGTGCTCACAGGCCACAACACATAAACAAGATCCCACAAAACACAGTGGGGAAGGTATTGGAGTGGCCATCACAAAGCCCTGACCTCAATCCTATAGAAAATGTGTGGGCTGAACTGAAAAAGCGTGTGTGAGCAAGGAAGCCTACAAACCTGACTCAGTTACACCAGCTCTGTCAGGAGGAATGGGCCAAAATTCACCCAACTTATTGTGGGAAGCTTGTGGAAGGCTACCTGAAACGTTTGACCCAAGTTAAACAATTTAAAGGCAATGCTACCAAATACTAATTGAGTGTATGTAAACTTCTGACCCACTGGGAATGTGATGAAAGAAATAAAAGCTGAAATAAATCATTCTCTCTACTATTATTCTGACATTTCACATTCTTAAAATAAAGTGGTGATCCTAACTGACCTAAGACAGGGAATTTTTACTAGGATTAAATGTCAGAAATTGTGGAAAACTGAGTTTAAATGTATTTGGCTAAGGTGTATGTAAACTTCTGACTTCAACTGTATATCCCTTTGCATTCATCATCTTGTAAATGCTCATTCCATTCATTGTTTGCCTGATCGTTGTATTTCCTATTTATCTAAGTATCTTCTAATGATTGTTTTACTCTGCCTTTTTCTGGAACTACAGAAGTATAGACAACATTTTCAAATGGAAGCAGCTGTGTGTGTGTGTGTGTGTGTGTGTGTGTGTGTGTGTGTGTGTGTGTGTGTGTGTGTGTGTGTGTGTGTGTGTGTGTGTGTGTGTGTGTGTGTGTGTTCGTTCTGACCGGACAGCCCTGTGATGGTGACTAAGAGCCAATCAAACTGGCTCAGCCAGACTGCCTGTAGTGAGTAGATCTAAGTCAATCAGTACATAAGCACATAGCAGGTGAAAGCTCAGAAGCCAAACCCTCATCAGATAAGTTCCAGCTAGCCGGGTTTTTTTCTTTCTTCTTCTTCCAGATACAATATTTGATTTCCATTAGTTAACATCCACAGCTATGAGGTCTTGGACCAGCAACACATAGTGATTCTCTGTAACGAATGAGTCTCGGTGAAGATCAAGAATTCACCCCAACACTCACTGAACAAAAGCATCCCGAATAGTATCCCTGCTGCGTTTTAGAACAGAGATGCAGAACGTTAGGCCAAACAAAATAAAAACTACTATTGTTATTTGATGGCTTTTGATGACTTTAAGGCTATCGAGTTAGTATTTATCCATCTGTAAATCAAGGACGAAGTCAGAATGCAGACAGAGGAAAGCATCGTACTCCTGGTTGTGGATCCAGTGTTTCCTGGTTGTGGCTCCAGTGTCTCCTGGTTGTGATTCCAGTGATTCCAGTGTCTCCTGGTTGTGATTCCAGTGATTCCAGTGTCTCCTGGTTGTGGTTCCAGTGTCTCCTGGTTGTGACTCCAGTGTCTCCTGGTTGTGGATCCAGTGTCTCCTGGTTGTGGATCCAGTGTCTCCTGGTTGTGGATCCAGTGTCTCCTGGTTGTGGATCCAGTGTCTCCTGGTTGTGACTCCAGTGTCTCCTGGTTGTGGCTCCAGTGTCTCCTGGTTGTGGCTCCAGTGTCTCCTGGTTGTGGCTCCAGTGTCTCCTGGTTGTGGATCCAGTGTCTCCTGGTTGTGGTTCCAGTGTCTCCTGGTTGTGGTTCCAGTGTCTCCTGGTTGTGGTTCCAGTGTCTCCTGGTTGTGGATCCAGTGTCTCCTGGTTGTGGATCCAGTGTCTCCTGGTTGTGGATCCAGTGTCTCCTGGTTGTGATTCCAGTGTCTCCTGGTTGTGGATCCAGTGTCTCCTGGTTGTGGATCCAGTGTCTCCTGGTTGTGGATCCAGTGTCTCCTGGTTGTGGATCCAGTGTCTCCTGGTTGTGGATCCAGTGTCTCCTGGTTGTGATTCCAGTGTCTCCTGGTTGTGGCTCCAGTGTCTCCTGGTTGTGGATCCAGTGTCTCCTGGTTGTGGATCCAGTGTCTCCTGGTTGTGGATCCAGTGTCTCCTGGTTGTGGCCCCAGTGTCTCCTGGTTGTGGATCCAGTGTCTCCTGGTTGTGATTCCAGTGTCTCCTGGTTGTGATTCCAGTGTCTCCTGGTTGTGACTCCAGTGTCTCCTGGTTGTGGATCCAGTGTCTCCTGGTTGTGATTCCAGTGATTCCAGTGTCTCCTGGTTGTGACTCCAGTGTCTCCTGGTTGTGGATCCAGTGTCTCCTGGTTGTGGATCCAGTGTCTCCTGGTTGTGGATCCAGTGTCTCCTGGTTGTGGCCCCAGTGTCTCCTGGTTGTGGATCCAGTGTCTCCTGGTTGTGATTCCAGTGTCTCCTGGTTGTGATTCCAGTGTCTCCTGGTTGTGACTCCAGTGTCTCCTGGTTGTGGATCCAGTGTCTCCTGGTTGTGGTTCCAGTGTCTCCTGGTTGTGGATCCAGTGTCTCCTGGTTGTGGATCCAGTGTCTCCTGGGCAAAATACACTGCAGTCTCTAGATTCAGTGATTAAACAGTAATGTTGATGGTTTGATACGCTTGGAGCAGAGTGAAGTTATAATGAATACGTACCAAATTATATCCTTATGGCTCTGGTCAAAAGAAGTGCATTATATAAGGACCAGGGTGCCATTTGGGACGCCCAGGTGATATACTGTATGTGATGATGTTTGGTATGTTTGTAGCAGAGTAGAGACACCGTTTCTTCAGGACTAGGTATGTTTGTAGTTGCTGCAAAACCTGATGTTGGCATTTCTGGGGTATCATGACTCTCATTCCCCACATCAAACATCCTTTGTACATTGTAATTTTGTTTCTCCGCTGGAAATACAGCTCCTTTCTGTCTGCAGCTGGCCATCCTGACATGTTGTAGGTGTATACTTTTGACAAGGTCACATCTTTCCTTGTCTCCCGTTTGATAACTGTGCTTGTGACATGTATTGCATCTAGCTGAGAGGTATGGAAAATGTCCCCTGCATTGTCTTTCTCTTGTACACGGCAGTCTGGATAATCTATCTGCATTTGTGTGGAGGGACGGCAGCTTAAACTCTATGTCATGCACATGACTGGCAAGGAACAAGGCGTATCGCTGTAACCTGGCCGCTGTCAGTGCCGGAATGCCTTTCTCTGGACTGAAAATGGAAAGCAACGGGCTGGTGATCCGTAACCAGTGTGAAACACACGCCATAAAGGTATGCGCGGAATTTCTTGACGCCCCCACACTAGCCCCAGTGCTTCTTAGTTGATTTGTGAGTAGCTCTTCTCTGCATTTTTCGTGACGTAAAAGGCCACTGGCCTCTCTCTGTGTGAACTTTCATAGCTACAGCAATTTCAACAGCCTTTGAGATGAGATCTGATTCTGTGTGAGCAAACATTTCTGAATGTGTTCATCTTTCAGTCCACAAACAAATCTATCCCTTAATGTGTCATTTAGGTTCTCTCCAAACTGGCAATGCTCGGACACTTTCTTCAACTCCGCTACAGATGTACGAACACCCTCAATCTAGTCTCTCTTGTGGAGACCAAAACGTTCTGCGATGAGGAGTGGTTTAGGTCATAAGTAATTTTTGCAATATCTCCACCATCTCTGTGAATGTTTTATTGGAGGGCTTCAGAGGGGCTGTCAGATCTCTTAGCAAACTGTACGTTTTTTGGGCCAATCAAACTCAACAACGCTGGTACTCTCTTGTTATCAGCAATGAAGTAGTGCTCCAGTCGTGCAATGTAAGTTGCCCAGTTTTCTTGCGCGTCATCAAAAACATATATTTTTCCCGACGCTAGCCATTCTCTTTACCTCCAGCTACGCGGGTCTTTGATCTGCCGCCTTGTTCTCGTCAGCACTCCCCTCGTCGCCACTGTTTGCGAGCTGCTGTGCTACAGGAAGAACGTCTTCCTCACTTTCTAAGATCTCCATTCGGGATGCACACTGTCGGTAATCACCCTCGTCGCCATTGTAGTGTCTTAGCTCTTATTACTAGTGAATGTATTAAGAAAGACTCTGAATACAAGGAAGTGAACTGGAGATTCACATTTACTAAATACTTAGTCCAAGAATAACATAGAACTGTACGTGATCAAGGGCGCTCCGTTCTTAAAGGGGACATCAGTAATTAACAGAACATAACAGGAGCGATAGCAGAGAGATAAATAACATAACTGGCTACGGCTTATTCTATATTCTATTTAACATACCTCTAGACTCCTCTATAGGGTGATGTTCTATTTAACATACCTCTAGACTCCTCTATAGGGCGATGTTCTATTTAACATACATCTAGACTCCTCTATAGGGCGATATTCTATTTAACATACCTCTAGACTCCCCTATAGGGCGATGTTCTATTTAACATACCTCTAGACTCCCCTATAGGGTGATGTTCTATTTAACATACCTCTAGACTCCCCTATGGGGTGATGTTCTATTTAACATACCTCTAGACTCCCCTATAGGGTGATGTTCTATTTAACATACCTCTAGACTCCCCTATGGGGTGATGTTCTATTTAACATACATCTAGACTTCCCTTTAGGGCGATGTTCTATTAAACATACATCTAGACTCCCCTATAGGGTGATGTTCTATTTAACATACATCTAGACTCCCTTGATGTTCTATTTAACATACATCTAGACTCCCTTATAGGGTGATGTTCTATTTAACATACATCTAGACTCCCTTATGGGGTGATGTTCTATTTAACATACATCTAGACTCCCCTTTAGGGCGATGTTCTATTTAACATACATCTAGACTCCCTTGATGTTCTATTTAACATACATCTAGACTCCCTTGATGTTCTATTTAACATACATCTAGACTCCTCTTTAGGGTGATGTTCTATTTAACATACCTCTAGACTCCTCTATAGGGTGATGTTCTATTTAACATACCTCTAGACTCCTCTATAGGGTGATATTCTATTTAACATACCTCTAGACTTCCCTTTAGGGCGATGTTCTATTTAACATACCTCTAGACTCCTCTATAGGGTGATGTTCTATTTAACATACCTCTAGACTCCTCTATAGGGTGATATTCTATTTAACATACCTCTAGACTTCCCTTTAGGGCGATGTTCTATTTAACATACATCTAGACTCCCCTATAGGGTGATGTTCTATTTAACATACCTCTAGACTCCTCTATAGGGTGATGTTCTATTTAACATACCTCTAGACTCCTCTATAGGGTGATGTTCTATTTAACATACCTCTAGACTCCTCTATAGGGTGATGTTCTATTTAACATACCTCTAGACTCCTCTATAGGGTGATATTCTATTTAACATACCTCTAGACTTCCCTTTAGGGTGATGTTCTATTTAACATACCTCTAGACTCCTCTATAGGGTGATGTTCTATTTAACATACCTCTAGACTCCTCTATAGGGTGATGTTCTATTTAACATACCTCTAGACTCCTCTATAGGGTGATGTTCTATTTAACATACCTCTAGACTCCTCTATAGGGTGATGTTCTATTTTCTTCAATCTATGGTCTATTTTTCTCCATTTCCGCCTGACTGACATGCCCATAGTAAACTGCCTGTTGTTCAGGCCCTGAAGCCAGGATATGCATATAATTGGTACCATTGGAAAGAAAACACTCTGAAGTTTGTGGAAATGTTAAAATAATGTAGGAGACTATAACACAATAGATGTGGTAGGAGAAAATCCAAAGAAAAAAAACCAACCAGAATTATTTGTTTTGAGAGCCCATGCTCTTCCACTAGAACGTAGAGGGGAAGAATTAAATCCAGCCCCCAGTATGCAATTCCTATGGCTTCCACTGGATGTCAGTAGTCCTTGTTCAAGGTTTCAGGCTGTTTCTTCCCAAACGAGGAAGAATTATGAGTTTTAGTACTGGGATACAGACTTGAAAATCAGTCTGTGCGCCCGCGACGAAGAGGACGCGCACCTGCTAATATCGTTTTCCTATTGAACATACATTTTCTGTATGAAATATTATAGTTTAATTACATTTTAGGGTACCTGAGGATTGAATAGAAATTTATTTTGACTTGTTTTAATAAAGTTTAGCGGTAGCTTTTTGGATTTCTTTCTCTGCATGTTGAATGAGTGGATTACTCAAATCGATGGCGCCAACTAAACTGATGTTTTGGGATATAAAGAAGGATTTTATCTAACAAACGACACTACATGTTGTAACTGGGACCCTTTGGATGACAAATCAGAGGGAGATTTTCAAAAGGCAAGTGAATATTTAATCGCTATTTGTGAATTTATGAAACCTGTACTGGAGGAAAAATATTTGGATGTGGGGCGCCGTCCTCAAACAATCGCATGGCATGCTATCACTGTAGAGCCTATTGTAAATTGGACAGTGCAGTTAGATTAACAAGAATTTAAGCGATGTAAGACATTTGTATGCTCTTAAATGTTTAATATCCATAATTTTTATGATTATTTATTTGAATTGCGCACCCTCCAGTTTCACCAGAAGATGTCCCTCTAGCGGGACGCCTAGTCTTAAGAACTTGTTTAGCATACCTGTAGACTCCCCTATAGTGTGATGTTCTATTTAACATACATCTAGACTCCCCTATAGTGTGATGTTCTATTTAACATACATCTAGACTCCCCTATAGGGTGATGTTCTATTTAACATACCTCTAGACTCCCCTATAGGGTGATGTTCTATTTAACATACCTCTAGACTCCCCTATAGGGTGATGTTCTATTTAACATACATCTAGACTCTCCAATAGGGTGATATTATATTTAGTGTAGAGGTAAGAGCCAGATGCAGACCGTGTCGAAGTAACAATGTCTATTACAGTTACAGGAGAAAAGGTACAGGACGGCAGTCAGGCTCAGGGTCAGGGGCAGGCAGAGTGCTCAGGTGGGTGGGTACAGGGTCAGGACAGGCAAGGGTCAACATGTTGCAAGCACCTGTGGGTGTTCCCTTGTCTTTGAGCTTCAGCCCTCCTCCTTCCCCTCGGATCGCTCCAAGATAGCCTACCTCATCACGCTGATGCCTGGGAGGGCTCTCACCTGTGGGAACAGCAGCTGGCCATTGCGCTAGTCTGGAGGGGTTCGTGGGAGAAGTGAGGAAGGTCTTTGATGCTCCATTCTCCGGGTGAGAGACGTCCGGAAGCTAATCCAGCCTCGGCAGGACTCCTTCAGTGTAGCTGATTATGTGGTAGATTTACGTACATCTGGAGGAGGTCAAGCTTGATTCCCTTTGACCATCCAGATTGATGGGCGATTACTGGAATGACGGAGGGATAGGAATTTGGATTTCGCTCGCACGCCCCAGGAATCCCACCTTGTCTTCGAGTCATCCTGGAAGCTCCCGACGGTCTCGCTGCGGAGAGAACCTGAGGCTTCCCGACATGCTCCGAGGGCTGCCGAAGACGGCCGAGTCACGCGCTTCCTGAGCCTATGCCACTAGGCAGAGCTGGGTGTTGCCAGAGGAATGGCAATACAGGATTGACACAAAGTTGTCTGTATTGTGGGACTCTTGGTCATTTCATGTCCTCTTGTCCTTTAAAGAAACCAGGCTCACCAGTAGGAGAAGTATTCTGGTGGGCCATATGGAGAACATTCCTGCCTCCCCTGCTCGCACCCCTTTTCATGACATTCTGCTGTGAAGAGACCAGTCCAAATCTCTCCGGGTTCTCATTGACTCTGGGGCCCGACGAGAGATGTTTGGACGAGCTGAACATCCCCACTCAGTCCCTCTCCATTCCCTTGGACGTTAGAGCACTGGACGGGCGCTCTAATAGGCCGAGTCATCCACTACACCACTCCATCAACCGACGGGTGTCGGGGAAACTCAGCGAGGCTATCCTACTCAGGGAATGGAGAGGGACTGTGTGGGGATGTTCAGCTCGTCCAAACATCAGGCTATCCTACTCATCAAGTCGCCTCTGATTCCCGTGGTATTGGGATTCTCCTGGCTCCAACGACACAAACAGCTCATTAACAGGTCTACTGGTACCATCATGGGCTGGAGCACATTCTGCCATGCCCATTGCCTGAAGTCAGCACAACCTGCCTCGGGACGTCTTCCTGGGGGCTCAAAAGGTGCCCCGGACCTTTCCGCCATTCCTGTGGAGTACCAGGACCTCTGGGAGGTGTTCAGCAAGGCCCAGACCACGTCGCTTCCGGCGCACCGACCCTATGACTGCAGGATTGACCTTCTCCCTAGCACCACGCCGCCACGGGGACGTCTGTACTCTCAGCGTATATCCCGCTAGCTGAATATCCATGTCGTCATTCAGCCACGATTCCGTGAAACATAGGATATTACAGTTTTTGATGTCCCGTTGGTAGGATATTCGTGATCGTACCTCGTCTAATTTATTGTCCAATGATTGCACGTTGGCGAGTAATATTGACGGTAATGGCAGCTTTCCTACTCGCCTTCTGCGGGTCCGGACGAGGCATCCAGCTCTTCGTTCTCTGCGTCACTTCCTTTTGCGAATAATTAGGATGTCTGCCCTGTGGGGTGTTTGGAGAATATCGTGTGAGTCCTGCTTGTTGTTGTTGTTGTTGTTGAAAGAATCTTTGTCTATGGTGAGTGATCGCTGTCCTGATATCCAGAAGCTCTTTTCTGCAACCAGATACATAATGTACAAAATAATTTACAAATATCGCAACAAAAAAAACACATAATAGCACAATTGGTTAGGAGGCCATCTCCGCCAGGCGCCATCTGACAGCAGGCCGGCGCCATCTACAAGACAGCAGGCAGGCTCAGGATCAGAGGCAGGCAGAGTGGTCAGGTGGGTGGGTATTGGGTCAGGACAGGCAAGGGTAAAAACAAAAAGGAGGACGAGAAAAGAGAGACTGGGGATAAGCAGGAGCTGACAAACAAGACGAACTGGCAAAAGACAAATAGAGAACACAGGTATAAATACACAGGGGGTATTGGGGAAGATGGGCGACAGCTGGAGGGGGGTGGAAGGTGAAACAGATCAGGGTGTGACAGTGCCTCAGTTTAGAAGTGAATTTCAAACACAGATTCAACTACAAAGACCAGGGAGGTTTTCCAGTGCCTCACAAAGAAGGGCACCGATTGATAGATTGGTAAAAATAAAAATAAACAGACAATGAATAACCCTTTGAGTATGGTGAAGTTATTAATTACACTTTGGATGGTTATCAATGCACCCAAGTTACTATAAAGATACAGGTGTGTGTGTGTGTGTGTGTGTGTGCATGAAAACCAAGCTACAGCAGTCCATTACACCCAGTACAGTAACATCCATGTTACAGCAGTACATTAAAGTCATTACAGACAGAGAGAGAGAGAGAGAGCGACACTCTGTTCTGTTCCGTTATCACCCAGGAGAGAGAGAGAGAGAGTATATGTTCTGTTCCGTTATCACCCAGGGTAGAGAGAGGGAGGCTCTGTTCTGTTATCACCCAGGAGAGAGAGGCTCTGTTCTGGTCTGTTATAACCCAGAGAGAGAGAGGCCCTGTTCTGGTCTGTTATCACCCAGAGAGAGAGGCCCTGTTCTGGTCTGTTATAACCCAGAGAGAGAGGCTCTGTTCTGGTCTGTTATCACCCAGAGAGAGAGAGGCTCTGTTCTGGTCTGTTATCACCCAGAGAGAGAGGCCCTGTTCTGGTCTGTTATCACCCAGAGAGAGAGGCTCTGTTCTGGTCTGTTATCACCCAGAGAGAGAGGCCCTGTTCTGGTCTGTTATCACCCAGAGAGAGAGAGGCTCTGTTCTGGTCTGTTATCACCCAGAGAGAGAGGCCCTGTTCTGGTCTGTTATCACCCAGAGAGAGAGGCCCTGGTCTGTTATCACCCAGAGGGAGAGAGGCCCTGTTCTGGTCTGTTATCACCCAGAGAGAGAGAGGCTCTGTTCTGGTCTGTTATCACCCAGAGAGAGGATCTGTTCTGGTCTGTTATCACCCAGAGAGAGAGAGGCTCTGTTCTGGTCTGTTATCACCCAGAGAGAGAGGCTCTGTTCTGGTCTGTTATCACCCAGAGAGAGAGAGGCTCTGTTCTGGTCTGTTATCACCCAGAGAGAGAGAGGCTCTGTTCTGGTCTGTTATCACCCAGAGAGAGAGAGGCTCTGTTCTGGTCTGTTATCACCCAGAGAGAGGATCTGTTCTGGTCTGTTATCACCCAGAGAGAGAGGCTCTGTTCTGGTCTGTTATCACCCAGAGAGAGAGGCTCTGTTCTGGTCTGTTATCACCCAGAGAGAGAGGCCCTGTTCTGGTCTGTTATCACCCAGAGAGAGAGGCTCTGTTCTGGTCTGTTATCACCCAGAGAGAGAGGCCCTGTTCTGGTCTGTTATCACCCAGAGAGAGAGAGGTCCTGTTCTGGTCTGTTATCACCCAGAGAGAGAGATCTGGTCTGTTATCACCCAGAGAGAGAGTTCTGGTCTGTTATCACCCAGAGAGAGAGGCTCTGTTCTGGTCTGTTATCACCCAGAGAGAGAGGCTCTGTTCTGGTCTGTTATCACCCAGAGAGAGAGAGAGAGACCCTGTTCTGGTCTGTTATCACCCAGAGAGAGAGGCTCTGTTCTGGTCTGTTATCACCCAGAGAGAGAGGCCCTGTTCTGGTCTGTTATCACCCAGAGAGAGAGGCTCTGTTCTGGTCTGTTATCACCCAGAGAGAGAGAGGCCCTGTTCTGGTCTGTTATCACCCAGAGAGAGAGGCCCTGTTCTGGTCTGTTATCACCCAGCAGAGAGAGAGGCTCTGTTCTGGTCTGTTATCACCCAGAGAGAGAGAGGCTCTGTTCTGGTCTGTTATCACCCAGAGAGAGGCTCTGTTCTGGTCTGTTATCACCCAGAGAGAGAGGCTCTGTTCTGGTCTGTTATCACCCAGAGAGAGAGAGAGAGGCTCTGTTCTGGTCTGTTATCACCCAGAGAGAGAGAGGCTCTGTTCTGGTCTGTTATCACCCAGAGAGAGAGAGGCTCTGTTCTGGTCTGTTATCACCCAGAGAGAGAGAGGCCCTGTTCTGGTCTGTTATCACCCAGAGAGAGAGAGGCTCTGTTCTGGTCTGTTATCACCCAGAGAGAGAGGCTCTGTTCTGGTCTGTTATCACCCAGAGAGAGAGAGGCTCTGTTCTGGTCTGTTATCACCCAGAGAGAGAGAGGCTCTGTTCTGGTCTGTTATCACCCAGAGAGAGAGACCCTGTTCTGGTCTGTTATCACCCAGAGAGAGAGAGGATCTGTTCTGGTCTGTTATCACCCAGAGAGAGCGGCCCTGTTCTGGTCTGTTATCACCCAGAGAGAGAGGCTCTGTTCTGGTCTGTTATCACCCAGAGAGAGAGAGAGAGGCCCTGTTCTGGTCTGTTATCACCCAGTAGAGAGAGAGGCTCTGTTCTGGTCTGTTATCACCCAGAGAGAGAGAGGCTCTGTTCTGGTCTGTTATCACCCAGAGAGAGGATCTGTTCTGGTCTGTTATCACCCAGAGAGAGAGGCCCTGTTCTGGTCTGTTATCACCCAGAGAGAGAGGCTCTGTTCTGGTCTGTTATCACCCAGAGAGAGGATCTGTTTCTGTTGTGCTGCTCTGGTCCTTTCTAAGGCCGTATGTAAATACCGTGGCTGTGACACTGACTGATCACATATTTGTGTGTGTGTGTGTGTGTGTGTGTGTGTGTGTGTGTGTGTGTGTGTGTGTGTGTGTGTGTGTGTGTGTGTGTGTGTGTGTGTGTGTGTGTGTGTGTGTGTGTGTGTGTGTGTGTGTGTGTGTGCTCCTGTGTGTGCGCATGTTTGTGGACGTTACTGTAGATTGTATCCCAGTCCAACAGGGCCGTCCTGTCTGTTACTGTAGATTGTATCCCAGTCCAACAGGGACGTCCTGCCTGTTACTGTAGATTGTATCCCAGTCCAACAGGGCCATCCTGTCTGTTACTGTAGATTGTATCCCAGTCCAACTGGGCCGTCCTGTCTGTTACTGTAGATTGTATCCCAGTCCAACAGGGCCGTCCTGCCTGTTACTGTAGATTGTATCCCAGTCCAACAGGGCCGTCCTGCCTGTTACTGTAGTCTGTTACTGTAGATTGTAACCCAGTCCAACAGGGCCGTCCTGCCTGTTACTGTAGTCTGTTACTGTAGATTGTATCCCAGTCCAACAGGGCCGTCCTGCCTGTTACTGTAGATTGTATCCCAGTCCAACAGGGCCGTCCTGTCTGTTACTGTAGATTGTATCCCAGTCCAACAGGGCCGTCCTGCCTGTTACTGTAGATTGTATCCCAGTCCAACAGGGCCGTCCTGCCTGTTACTGTAGATTGTATCCCAGTCCAACAGGGCCGTCCTGTCTGTTACTGTAGATTGTATCCCAGTCCAACAGGGCCGTCCTTTCTGTCCCTCTCCCCAGTGTTCAGTCATGAAGAGCATTACTCTAATGGAAAATGTTTGTTAAGATCTACTTGTCTGTGTGTGCAGAACATCAGAACATGACTGGTGTGTGTGTGTGTGTGTGTGTGTGTGTGTGTGTGTGTGTGTGTGTGTGTGTGTGTGTGTGTGTGTGTGTGTGTGTGTGTTTGTTTGTGTGCAGAACATCAGAACATGACTTGTGTGTGTGTGTGTGTGTGTGTGTGTGTGTGTGTTGAGGAAGAGAAAGGAGAGGAGGAGAAGGAGGGGAGAGAGGGGGGGCAGGAGAGAGATGAGGGAGAGGAGTGGGAGGAGGGGAGAGAGGGGGGACGGGAGAGAGAGGAGGGAGAGGAGTGGGAGGAGGGGAGAGAGGGGGGGCAGGAGAGAGAGGAGGAAGAGGAGGAAGAGGAGTGGGAGAGAGGGGGGCCAAAGTGACTGAGGGACAGGAGGGAGGGGAGAGAGAGAGATAGCTCACTCAGTCTGACCGGCCCCTGTGTTTCTGCTGCACACAGTAACATTATGAACACTGTTAACTGCACAATTAAGAGAAGCTTGCTTTCGATATAAATTAATTGATAAAATAAAATAATCATCTTTTAATAAGCAAAAAGTAGGATATAACTTCATCAAATGAGTGAAATCCCATAGCAGGTTCAACCATAGAGGTTCAACCTGTCAGTCTGAATAGCAGGTTCATCCTGTCAGTCTGTATAGCAGGTTCATCCATAGAGGTTCATCCTGTCAGTCTGTAAAGCAGGTTCAAACATAGAATTTCATCCTGTCAGTCTGTATAGCAGGTTCAACCATAGAGTTTCATCCTGTCAGTCTGTATAGCAGGTTCATCCTGTCGGTCTGTATAGCAGGTTCATCCTGTCAGTCTGTATAGCAGGTTCAACCATAGAGGTTCATCCTGTCAGTCTGTATAGCTGGTTCAACCTGTCAGTCTGTATAGCGGGTTCATCCATAGAGGTTCATCCTGTCAGTCTGTATAGCAGGTTCAAGCTGTCAGTCTGTATAGCAGGTTCAACCAATGAGGTTCATCCTGTCAGTCTGTACAGCAGGTTCACCTTGTCAGTCTGTATAGCAGGTTCAACCAATGAGGTTCATCCTGTCAGTCTGTATAGCAGGTTCATCCATAGAGTTTCATCCTGTCAGTCTGTATAGCAGGTTCAACCTGTCAGTCTGTATAGCAGGTTCATCCATAGAGGTTCATCCTGTCAGTCTGTATAGCAGATTCAACCTGTCAGTCTGTATTGCAGGTTCAACCTGTCAGTCTGTATAGCAGGTTCAACAATAGAGGTTCATCCTGTCAGTCTGTATAGCAGGTTCATCCTGTCAGTCTGTATAGCAGATTTATCCTGTCAGTCTGTATAGCAGGTTCAACCATAGAGGTTCATCCTGTCAGTCTGTATAGCAGGTTCATCCTGTCAGTCTGTATAGAAAATTCATCCTGTCAGTCTGTATAGCAGGTTCAACAATAGAGGTTCATCCTGTCAGTCTGTATAGCAGGTTTATCCTGTCAGTCTGTATAGCAGGTTCAACCATAGAGGTTCATCCTGTCAGTCTGTATAGCAGGTTCATCCTGTCAGTCTGTATAGAAAATTCATCCTGTCAGTCTGTATAGCAGGTTCAACAATAGAGGTTCATCCTGTCAGTCTGTATAGCAGGTTCATCCTGTCAGTCTGTATAGCAGGTTCAACAATAGAGGCTCATCCTGTCAGTCTGTATAGCAGGTTCAACCATAGAGTTTCATCCTGTCAGTCTGTATAGCAGGTTCATCCATAGAGGTTCAACCTGTTAGTCTGTATAGCAGGTTCATCCTGTCAGTCTGTATAGCAGGTTTATCCTGTCAGTCTCTATAGCAGGTTCAACCATAGAGGTTCATCCTGTCAGTCTGTATAGCAGGTTCAACCATAGAGGTTCATCCTGTCAGTCTGTATTGCAGGTTCAACCACAGGAATTCATCCCGTCAGTCTGTATAGCAGGTTCAAACATAGAGGTTCATCCTGTCAGTCTGTATAGCAGGTTCATCCTGTCAGTCTGTATAGCAGGTTCAACCATATAGGTTCATCCTGTCAGTCTGTATAGCAGGTTCAACCATAGAGGTTCACCCTGTCAGTCTGTATAGCAGGTTCATCCATAGGGGTTCATCCTGTCAGTCTGTTTAGCAGGTTCATCCTGTCATTATGTATAGCAGGTTCAACCATAGAGGTTCATTCTGTCAGTCTGTATAGCAGGTTCATCCATAGGGGTTCATCCTGTCAGTCTGTTTAGCAGGTTCATCCTGTCAGTCTGTATAGCAGGTTCAACCATAGAGGTTCATCCTGTCAGTCTGTATAGCAGGTTCAACCATAGAGGTTCATCCTGTCAGTCTGTATAGCAGGTTCATCCATAGAGGTTCATCCTGTCAGTCTGTATAGCAGGTTCATCCATAGAGGTTCATCCTGTCAGTCTGTATAGCAGGTTCATCCTGTCAGTCTGTATAGCAGGTTCAACCATAGAGTTTCATCCTGTCAGTCTGTGGGTTCATCCTGTCAGTCTGTATAGCAGGTTCATCCATAGAGGTTCATCCTGTCAGTCTGTATAGCAGGTTCAACCTGTCAGTCTGTATAGCAGGTTCAACAATAGAGGTTCATCCTGTCAGTCTGTATAGCAGGTTCATCCTGTCAGTCTGTATAGCAGATTTATCCTGTCAGTCTGTATAGCAGGTTCAACCATAGAGGTTCATCCTGTCAGTCTGTATAGCAGGTTCATCCTGTCAGTCTGTATAGAAAATTCATCCTGTCAGTCTGTATAGCAGGTTCAACAATAGAGGTTCATCCTGTCAGTCTGTATAGCAGGTTCATCCTGTCAGTCTGTATAGCAGGTTCAACCATAGAGGTTCATCCTGTCAGTCTGTATAGCAGGTTCATCCTGTCAGTCTGTATAGAAAATTCATCCTGTCAGTCTGTATAGCAGGTTCAACAATAGAGGTTCATCCTGTCAGTCTGTATAGCAGGTTCATCCTGTCAGTCTGTATAGCAGGTTCAACAATAGAGGCTCATCCTGTCAGTCTGTATAGCAGGTTCAACCATAGAGTTTCATCCTGTCAGTCTGTATAGCAGGTTCATCCATAGAGGTTCAACCTGTTAGTCTGTATAGCAGGTTCATCCTGTCAGTCTGTATAGCAGGTTCATCCTGTCAGTCTCTATAGCAGGTTCAACCATAGAGGTTCATCCTGTCAGTCTGTATAGCAGGTTCAACCATATAGGTTCATCCTGTCAGTCTGTATAGCAGGTTCAACCATAGAGGTTCACCCTGTCAGTCTGTATAGCAGGTTCATCCATAGGGGTTCATCCTGTCAGTCTGTTTAGCAGGTTCATCCTGTCAGTCTGTATAGCAGGTTCAACCATAGAGGTTCATCCTGTCAGTCTGTATAGCAGGTTCATCCATAGAGGTTCATCCTGTCAGTCTGTATAGCAGGTTCATCCATAGAGGTTCATCCTGTCAGTCTGTATAGCAGGTTCATCCTGTCAGTCTTTATAGCAGGTTCAACCATAGAGTTTCATCCTGTCAGTCTGTATAGCAGGTTCATCCTGTCAGTCTGTATAGCAGGTTCATCCATAGAGGTTCATCCTGTCAGTCTGTATAGCAGGTTCAACCTGTCAGTCTGTACAGCAGGTTCATCCATAGAGGTTCATCCTGTCAGTCTGTATAGCAGGTTCAACCTGTCAGTCTGTATTGCAGGTTCAACCTGTCAGTCTGTATAGCAGGTTCAACCAATGAGGTTCATCCTGTCAGTCTGTATAGCAGGTTCACCTTGTCAGTCTTTATAGCAGGTTCATCCAGAGAGGTTCATCCTGTCAGTCTGTATAGCAGGTTCAACCTGTCAGTCTGTATAGCAGGTTCAACCTGTCAGTCTGTATTGCAGGTTCAACCAATGAGGTTCATCCTGTCAGTCTGTACAGCAGATTCACCTTGTCAGTCTGTATAGCAGGTTCATCCTGTCAGTCTGTATAGCAGGTCCATCCTGTCAGTCTGTATAGCAGGTTCAACCATAGAGGTTCATCCTGTATGTCTGTATAGCAGGTTCAACTCTAAAGGTTCAACCTGTCAGACTGTATAGCAGGTTCAACCAAAGAGGTTAATCCTGTCAGTCTGTATAGCAGGTTCATCCTGTCAGTCTGTATAGAAGGTTCATCCTGTCAGTCTGTATAGAAGGTTCAACCATAGAGATTCATCCTGTCAGTCTGTATAGCAGGTTCATCCATAGAGGTTCATCCTGTCAGTCTGTATAGCAGGTTCAACCTGTCAGTCTGTATAGCAGGTTCATCCTGTCAGTGTGTATAGCAGGTTCAACCATAGAGATTCATCCTGTCAGTCTGTATAGCAGGTTCATCCTGTCAGTCTGTATAGCAGGTTCATCCTGTCAGTCTGTATAGAAGGTTCAACCATAGAGATTCATCCTGTCAGTCTGTATAGCAGGTTTATCCTGTCAGTCTGTATAGCAGGTTCAACCATAGAGGTTCATCCTGTCAGTCTGTATAGCAGGTTCATCCTGTCAGTCTGTATAGAAAATTCATCCTGTCAGTCTGTATAGCAGGTTCAACAATAGAGGTTCATCCTGTCAGTCTGTATAGCAGGTTCATCCTGTCAGTCTGTATAGCAGGTTCAACAATAGAGGCTCATCCTGTCAGTCTGTATAGCAGGTTCAACCATAGAGTTTCATCCTGTCAGTCTGTATAGCAGGTTCATCCATAGAGGTTCAACCTGTTAGTCTGTATAGCAGGTTCATCCTGTCAGTCTGTATAGCAGGTTTATCCTGTCAGTCTCTATAGCAGGTTCAACCATAGAGGTTCATCCTGTCAGTCTGTATAGCAGGTTCAACCATAGAGGTTCATCCTGTCAGTCTGTATTGCAGGTTCAACCACAGGAATTCATCCCGTCAGTCTGTATAGCAGGTTCAAACATAGAGGTTCATCCTGTCAGTCTGTATAGCAGGTTCATCCTGTCAGTCTGTATAGCAGGTTCAACCATATAGGTTCATCCTGTCAGTCTGTATAGCAGGTTCAACCATAGAGGTTCACCCTGTCAGTCTGTATAGCAGGTTCATCCATAGGGGTTCATCCTGTCAGTCTGTTTAGCAGGTTCATCCTGTCATTATGTATAGCAGGTTCAACCATAGAGGTTCATCCTGTCAGTCTGTATAGCAGGTTCATCCATAGGGGTTCATCCTGTCAGTCTGTTTAGCAGGTTCATCCTGTCAGTCTGTATAGCAGGTTCAACCATAGAGGTTCATCCTGTCAGTCTGTAAAGCAGGTTCAACCATAGAGGTTCATCCTGTCAGTCTGTATAGCAGGTTCATCCATAGAGGTTCATCCTGTCAGTCTGTATAGCAGGTTCATCCATAGAGGTTCATCCTGTCAGTCTGTATAGCAGGTTCATCCTGTCAGTCTGTATAGCAGGTTCAACCTGTCAGTCTGTATAGCAGGTTCAACCTGTCAGTCTGTATTGCAGGTTCAACCAATGAGGTTCATCCTGTCAGTCTGTACAGCAGATTCACCTTGTCAGTCTGTATAGCAGGTTCATCCTGTCAGTCTGTATAGCAGGTCCATCCTGTCAGTCTGTATAGCAGGTTCAACCATAGAGGTTCATCCTGTCAGTCTGTATAGCAGGTTCATCCTGTCAGTCTGTATAGAAAATTCATCCTGTCAGTCTGTATAGCAGGTTCAACAATAGAGGTTCATCCTGTCAGTCTGTATAGCAGGTTCATCCTGTCAGTCTGTATAGCAGGTTCAACAATAGAGGCTCATCCTGTCAGTCTGTATAGCAGGTTCAACCATAGAGTTTCATCCTGTCAGTCTGTATAGCAGGTTCATCCATAGAGGTTCAACCTGTTAGTCTGTATAGCAGGTTCATCCTGTCAGTCTGTATAGCAGGTTCATCCTGTCAGTCTCTATAGCAGGTTCAACCATAGAGGTTCATCCTGTCAGTCTGTATAGCAGGTTCAACCATATAGGTTCATCCTGTCAGTCTGTATAGCAGGTTCAACCATAGAGGTTCACCCTGTCAGTCTGTATAGCAGGTTCATCCATAGGGGTTCATCCTGTCAGTCTGTTTAGCAGGTTCATCCTGTCAGTCTGTATAGCAGGTTCAACCATAGAGGTTCATCCTGTCAGTCTGTATAGCAGGTTCATCCATAGAGGTTCATCCTGTCAGTCTGTATAGCAGGTTCATCCATAGAGGTTCATCCTGTCAGTCTGTATAGCAGGTTCATCCTGTCAGTCTTTATAGCAGGTTCAACCATAGAGTTTCATCCTGTCAGTCTGTATAGCAGGTTCATCCTGTCAGTCTGTATAGCAGGTTCATCCATAGAGGTTCATCCTGTCAGTCTGTATAGCAGGTTCAACCTGTCAGTCTGTACAGCAGGTTCATCCATAGAGGTTCATCCTGTCAGTCTGTATAGCAGGTTCAACCTGTCAGTCTGTATTGCAGGTTCAACCTGTCAGTCTGTATAGCAGGTTCAACCAATGAGGTTCATCCTGTCAGTCTGTATAGCAGGTTCACCTTGTCAGTCTTTATAGCAGGTTCATCCAGAGAGGTTCATCCTGTCAGTCTGTATAGCAGGTTCAACCTGTCAGTCTGTATAGCAGGTTCAACCTGTCAGTCTGTATTGCAGGTTCAACCAATGAGGTTCATCCTGTCAGTCTGTACAGCAGATTCACCTTGTCAGTCTGTATAGCAGGTTCATCCTGTCAGTCTGTATAGCAGGTCCATCCTGTCAGTCTGTATAGCAGGTTCAACCATAGAGGTTCATCCTGTATGTCTGTATAGCAGGTTCAACTCTAAAGGTTCAACCTGTCAGACTGTATAGCAGGTTCAACCAAAGAGGTTAATCCTGTCAGTCTGTATAGCAGGTTCATCCTGTCAGTCTGTATAGAAGGTTCATCCTGTCAGTCTGTATAGAAGGTTCAACCATAGAGATTCATCCTGTCAGTCTGTATAGCAGGTTCATCCATAGAGGTTCATCCTGTCAGTCTGTATAGCAGGTTCAACCTGTCAGTCTGTATAGCAGGTTCATCCTGTCAGTGTGTATAGCAGGTTCAACCATAGAGATTCATCCTGTCAGTCTGTATAGCAGGTTCATCCTGTCAGTCTGTATAGCAGGTTCATCCTGTCAGTCTGTATAGAAGGTTCAACCATAGAGATTCATCCTGTCAGTCTGTATAGCAGGTTTATCCTGTCAGTCTGTATAGCAGGTTCAACCATAGAGGTTCATCCTGTCAGTCTGTATAGCAGGTTCATCCTGTCAGTCTGTATAGAAAATTCATCCTGTCAGTCTGTATAGCAGGTTCAACAATAGAGGTTCATCCTGTCAGTCTGTATAGCAGGTTCATCCTGTCAGTCTGTATAGCAGGTTCAACAATAGAGGCTCATCCTGTCAGTCTGTATAGCAGGTTCAACCATAGAGTTTCATCCTGTCAGTCTGTATAGCAGGTTCATCCATAGAGGTTCAACCTGTTAGTCTGTATAGCAGGTTCATCCTGTCAGTCTGTATAGCAGGTTTATCCTGTCAGTCTCTATAGCAGGTTCAACCATAGAGGTTCATCCTGTCAGTCTGTATAGCAGGTTCAACCATAGAGGTTCATCCTGTCAGTCTGTATTGCAGGTTCAACCACAGGAATTCATCCCGTCAGTCTGTATAGCAGGTTCAAACATAGAGGTTCATCCTGTCAGTCTGTATAGCAGGTTCATCCTGTCAGTCTGTATAGCAGGTTCAACCATATAGGTTCATCCTGTCAGTCTGTATAGCAGGTTCAACCATAGAGGTTCACCCTGTCAGTCTGTATAGCAGGTTCATCCATAGGGGTTCATCCTGTCAGTCTGTTTAGCAGGTTCATCCTGTCATTATGTATAGCAGGTTCAACCATAGAGGTTCATCCTGTCAGTCTGTATAGCAGGTTCATCCATAGGGGTTCATCCTGTCAGTCTGTTTAGCAGGTTCATCCTGTCAGTCTGTATAGCAGGTTCAACCATAGAGGTTCATCCTGTCAGTCTGTATAGCAGGTTCAACCATAGAGGTTCATCCTGTCAGTCTGTATAGCAGGTTCATCCATAGAGGTTCATCCTGTCAGTCTGTATAGCAGGTTCATCCATAGAGGTTCATCCTGTCAGTCTGTATAGCAGGTTCATCCTGTCAGTCTGTATAGCAGGTTCAACCTGTCAGTCTGTATAGCAGGTTCAACCTGTCAGTCTGTATTGCAGGTTCAACCAATGAGGTTCATCCTGTCAGTCTGTACAGCAGATTCACCTTGTCAGTCTGTATAGCAGGTTCATCCTGTCAGTCTGTATAGCAGGTCCATCCTGTCAGTCTGTATAGCAGGTTCAACCATAGAGGTTCATCCTGTATGTCTGTATAGCAGGTTCAACTCTAAAGGTTCAACCTGTCAGACTGTATAGCAGGTTCAACCAAAGAGGTTAATCCTGTCGGTCTGTATAGCAGGTTCATCCTGTCAGTCTGTATAGAAGGTTCATCCTGTCAGTCTGTATAGAAGGTTCAACCATAGAGATTCATCCTGTCAGTCTGTATAGCAGGTTCATCCATAGAGGTTCATCCTGTCAGTCTGTATAGCAGGTTCAACCTGTCAGTCTGTATAGCAGGTTCATCCTGTCAGTGTGTATAGCAGGTTCAACCATAGAGATTCATCCTGTCAGTCTGTATAGCAGGTTCATCCTGTCAGTCTGTATAGCAGGTTCATCCTGTCAGTCTGTATAGAAGGTTCAACCATAGAGATTCATCCTGTCAGTCTGTATAGCAGGTTTATCCTGTCAGTCTGTATAGCAGGTTCAACCATAGAGGTTCATCCTGTCAGTCTGTATAGCAGGTTCATCCTGTCAGTCTGTATAGAAAATTCATCCTGTCAGTCTGTATAGCAGGTTCAACAATAGAGGTTCATCCTGTCAGTCTGTATAGCAGGTTCATCCTGTCAGTCTGTATAGCAGGTTCAACAATAGAGGCTCATCCTGTCAGTCTGTATAGCAGGTTCAACCATAGAGTTTAATCCTGTCAGTCTGTATAGCAGGTTCATCCATAGAGGTTCAACCTGTTAGTCTGTATAGCAGGTTCATCCTGTCAGTCTGTATAGCAGGTTTATCCTGTCAGTCTCTATAGCAGGTTCAACCATAGAGGTTCATCCTGTCAGTCTGTATAGCAGGTTCAACCATAGAGGTTCATCCTGTCAGTCTGTATTGCAGGTTCAACCACAGGAATTCATCCCGTCAGTCTGTATAGCAGGTTCAAACATAGAGGTTCATCCTGTCAGTCTGTATAGCAGGTTCATCCTGTCAGTCTGTATAGCAGGTTCAACCATATAGGTTCATCCTGTCAGTCTGTATAGCAGGTTCAACCATAGAGGTTCACCCTGTCAGTCTGTATAGCAGGTTCATCCATAGGGGTTCATCCTGTCAGTCTGTTTAGCAGGTTCATCCTGTCATTATGTATAGCAGGTTCAACCATAGAGGTTCATCCTGTCAGTCTGTATAGCAGGTTCATCCATAGGGGTTCATCCTGTCAGTCTGTTTAGCAGGTTCATCCTGTCAGTCTGTATAGCAGGTTCAACCATAGAGGTTCATCCTGTCAGTCTGTATAGCAGGTTCAACCATAGAGGTTCATCCTGTCAGTCTTTATAGCAGGTTCATCCATAGAGGTTCATCCTGTCAGTCTGTATAGCAGGTTCATCCATAGAGGTTCATCCTGTCAGTCTGTATAGCCGGTTCATCCTGTCAGTCTGTATAGCAGGTTCAACCATAGAGTTTCATCCTGTCAGTCTGTATAGCAGGTTCATCCTGTCAGTCTGTATAGCAGGTTCATCCATAGAGGTTCATCCTGTCAGTCTGTATAGCAGGTTCAACCTGTCAGTCTGTATAGCAGGTTCAACAATAGAGGTTCATCCTGTCAGTCTGTATAGCAGGTTCATCCTGTCAGTCTGTATAGCAGATTTATCCTGTCAGTCTGTATAGCAGGTTCAACCATAGAGGTTCATCCTGTCAGTCTGTATAGCAGGTTCATCCTGTCAGTCTGTATAGAAAATTCATCCTGTCAGTCTGTATAGCAGGTTCAACAATAGAGGTTCATCCTGTCAGTCTGTATAGCAGGTTCATCCTGTCAGTCTGTATAGCAGATTCAACCATAGAGGTTCATCCTGTCAGTCTGTATAGCAGGTTCATCCTGTCAGTCTGTATAGAAAATTCATCCTGTCAGTCTGTATAGCAGGTTCAACAATAGAGGTTCATCCTGTCAGTCTGTATAGCAGGTTCATCCTGTCAGTCTGTATAGCAGGTTCAACAATAGAGGCTCATCCTGTCAGTCTGTATAGCAGGTTCAACCATAGAGTTTCATCCTGTCAGTCTGTATAGCAGGTTCATCCATAGAGGTTCAACCTGTTAGTCTGTATAGCAGGTTCATCCTGTCAGTCTGTATAGCAGGTTCATCCTGTCAGTCTCTATAGCAGGTTCAACCATAGAGGTTCATCCTGTCAGTCTGTATAGCAGGTTCAACCATATAGGTTCATCCTGTCAGTCTGTATAGCAGGTTCAACCATAGGGGTTCATCCTGTCAGTCTGTTTAGCAGGTTCATCCTGTCAGTCTGTATAGCAGGTTCAACCATAGAGGTTCATCCTGTCAGTCTGTATAGCAGGTTCAACCATAGAGGTTCATCCTGTCAGTCTGTATAGCAGGTTCATCCATAGAGGTTCATCCTGTCAGTCTGTATAGCAGGTTCATCCATAGAGGTTCATCCTGTCAGTCTGTATAGCAGGTTCATCCTGTCAGTCTTTATAGCAGGTTCAACCATAGAGTTTCATCCTGTCAGTCTGTATAGCAGGTTCATCCTGTCAGTCTGTATAGCAGGTTCATCCATAGAGGTTCATCCTGTCAGTCTGTATAGCAGGTTCAACCTGTCAGTCTGTATAGCAGGTTCATCCATAGAGGTTCATCCTGTCAGTCTGTATAGCAGGTTCAACCTGTCAGTCTGTATTGCAGGTTCAACCTGTCAGTCTGTATAGCAGGTTCAACCAATGAGGTTCATCCTGTCAGTCTGTATAGCAGGTTCACCTTGTCAGTCTTTATAGCAGGTTCATCCAGAGAGGTTCATCCTGTCAGTCTGTATAGCAGGTTCAACCTGTCAGTCTGTATAGCAGGTTCAACCTGTCAGTCTGTATTGCAGGTTCAACCAAAGAGGTTCATCCTGTCAGTCTGTATAGCAGGTTCACCTTGTCAGTCTGTATAGCAGGTTCATCCTGTCAGTCTGTATAGCAGGTCCATCCTGTCAGTCTGTATAGCAGGTTCAACCATAGAGGTTCATCCTGTAAGTCTGTATAGCAGGTTCAACTCTAAAGGTTCAACCTGTCAGACTGTATAGCAGGTTCAACCAAAGAGGTTAATCCTGTCAGTCTGTATAGCAGGTTCATCCTGTCAGTCTGTATAGAAGGTTCATCCTGTCAGTCTGTATAGAAGGTTCAACCATAGAGGTTCATCCTGTCAGTCTGTATAGCAGGTTCATCCATAGAGGTTCATCCTGTCAGTCTGTATAGCAGGTTCAACCTGTCAGTCTGTATAGCAGGTTCATCCTGTCAGTGTGTATAGCAGGTTCAACCATAGAGATTCATCCTGTCAGTCTGTATAGCAGGTTCATCCTGTCAGTCTGTATAGCAGGTTCATCCTGTCAGTCTGTATAGAAGGTTCAACCATAGAGATTCATCCTGTCAGTCTGTATAGCAGGGTCATCCATAGAGGTTCATCATGTCAGTCTGAATAGCAGGTTCAACCTGTCAGTCTGTATAGCAGGTTCATCCTGTCAGTCTGTATAGCATGTTCAACCATAGAGGTTCATCCTGTCAGTCTGTATAGCAGGTTCATCCTGTCAGTCTGTATAGCAGGTTCAACCATAGAGGTTCATCCTGTCAGTCTGTATAGCAGGTTCATCCTGTCAGTCTGTATAGCAGGTTCATCCTGTCAGTCTGTATAGCAGGTTCAACCATAGAGGTTCATCCTGTCAGTCTGTATAGCAGGTTCAACCTGTCAGTCTGTATAGCAGGTTCATCCTGTCAGTCTGTATAGCATGTTCAACCATAGAGGTTCATCCTGTCAGTCTGTATAGCAGGTTCAACCTGTCAGTCTGTATAGCAGGTTCATCCTGTCAGTCTGTATAGCAGGTTCAACAATAGAGGTTCATCCTGTCAGTCTGTATAGCAGGTTCATCCATAGAGGTTCATCCTGTCAGTCTGTATAGCAGGTTCATCAATAGAGGTTCAACCTGTTAGTCTGTATAGCAGGTTCATCCTGTCAGTCTGTATAGCAGGTTCATCCTGTCAGTCTGTATAGCAGGTTCAACCATAGAGGTTCATCCTGTCAGTCTGTATAGCAGGTTCAACCTGTCAGTCTGTATAGCAGGTTCATCCTGTCAGTCTGTATAGCATGTTCAACCATAGAGGTTCATCCTGTCAGTCTGTATAGCAGGTTCAACCTGTCAGTCTGTATAGCAGGTTCATCCTGTCAGTCTGTATAGCAGGTTCAACAATAGAGGTTCATCCTGTCAGTCTGTATAGCAGGTTCAACCATAGAGTTTCATCCTGTCAGTCTGTATAGCAGGTTCATCAATAGAGGTTCAACCTGTTAGTCTGTATAGCAGGTTCATCCTGTCAGTCTGTATAGCAGGTTCATCCTGTCAGTCTCTATAGCAGGTTCAACCATAGAGGTTCATCCTGTCAGTCTGTATAGCAGGTTCAACCATAGAGTTTCATCCTGTCAGTCTGTATAGCAGGTTCATCCATAGAGGTTCATCCTGTCAGTCTGTTTAGCAGGTTCATCCTGTCAGTCTGTATAGCAGGTTCAACCTGTCAGTCTGTATTGCAGGTTCAACCAATGAGGTTCATCCTGTCAGTCTGTACAGCAGATTCACCTTGTCAGTCTGTATAGCAGGTTCATCCTGTCAGTCTGTATAGCAGGTCCATCCTGTCAGTCTGTATAGCAGGTTCAACCATAGAGGTTCATCCTGTCAGTCTGTATAGCAGGTTCATCCATAGAGGTTCATCCTGTCAGTCTGTATAGCAGGTTCATCCTGTCAGTCTTTATAGCAGGTTCAACCATAGAGTTTCATCCTGTCAGTCTGTATAGCAGGTTCATCCTGTCAGTCTGTATAGCAGGTTCATCCATAGAGGTTCATCCTGTCAGTCTGTATAGCAGGTTCAACCTGTCAGTCTGTATAGCAGGTTCATCCATAGAGGTTCATCCTGTCAGTCTGTATAGCAGGTTCAACCTGTCAGTCTGTATTGCAGGTTCAACCTGTCAGTCTGTATAGCAGGTTCAACCAATGAGGTTCATCCTGTCAGTCTGTATAGCAGGTTCACCTTGTCAGTCTGTATAGCAGGTTCATCCAGAGAGGTTCATCCTGTCAGTCTGTATAGCAGGTTCAACCTGTCAGTCTGTATAGCAGGTTCAACCTGTCAGTCTGTATTGCAGGTTCAACCAATGAGGTTCATCCTGTCAGTCTGTACAGCAGATTCACCTTGTCAGTCTGTATAGCAGGTTCATCCTGTCAGTCTGTATAGCAGGTCCATCCTGTCAGTCTGTATAGCAGGTTCAACCATAGAGGTTCATCCTGTAAGTCTGTATAGCAGGTTCAACTCTAGAGGTTCAACCTGTCAGACTGTATAGCAGGTTCAACCAAAGAGGTTAATCCTGTCAGTCTGTATAGCAGGTTCATCCTGTCAGTCTGTATAGAAGGTTCATCCTGTCAGTCTGTATAGAAGGTTCAACCATAGAGATTCATCCTGTCAGTCTGTATAGCAGGTTCATCCATAGAGGTTCATCCTGTCAGTCTGTATAGCAGGTTCAACCTGTCAGTCTGTATAGCAGGTTCATCCTGTCAGTGTGTATAGCAGGTTCAACCATAGAGATTCATCCTGTCAGTCTGTATAGCAGGTTCATCCTGTCAGTCTGTATAGCAGGTTCATCCTGTCAGTCTGTATAGAAGGTTCAACCAGAGAGATTCATCCTGTCAGTCTGTATAGCAGGGTCATCCATAGAGGTTCATCATGTCAGTCTGAATAGCAGGTTCAACCTGTCAGTCTGTATAGCAGGTTCATCCTGTCAGTCTGTATAGCATGTTCAACCATAGAGATTCATCCTGTCAGTCTGTATAGCAGGTTCATCCTGTCAGTCTGTATAGCAGGTTCAACCATAGAGGTTCATCCTGTCAGTCTGTATAGCAGGTTCATCCTGTCAGTCTGTATAGCAGGTTCATCCTGTCAGTCTGTATAGCATGTTCAACCATAGAGGTTCATCCTGTCAGTCTGTATAGCAGGTTCAACCTGTCAGTCTGTATAGCAGGTTCATCCTGTCAGTCTGTATAGCATGTTCAACCATAGAGGTTCATCCTGTCAGTCTGTATAGCAGGTTCAACCTGTCAGTCTGTATAGCAGGTTCATCCTGTCAGTCTGTATAGCAGGTTCAACAATAGAGGTTCATCCTGTCAGTCTGTATAGCAGGTTCAACCATAGAGTTTCATCCTGTCAGTCTGTATAGCAGGTTCATCAATAGAGGTTCAACCTGTTAGTCTGTATAGCAGGTTCATCCTGTCAGTCTGTATAGCAGGTTCATCCTGTCAGTCTGTATAGCATGTTCAACCATAGAGGTTCATCCTGTCAGTCTGTATAGCAGGTTCAACCTGTCAGTCTGTATAGCAGGTTCATCCTGTCAGTCTGTATAGCATGTTCAACCATAGAGGTTCATCCTGTCAGTCTGTATAGCAGGTTCAACCTGTCAGTCTGTATAGCAGGTTCATCCTGTCAGTCTGTATAGCAGGTTCAACAATAGAGGTTCATCCTGTCAGTCTGTATAGCAGGTTCAACCATAGAGTTTCATCCTGTCAGTCTGTATAGCAGGTTCATCAATAGAGGTTCATCCTGTCAGTCTGTATAGCAGGTTCATCCTGTCAGTCTGTATAGCAGGTTCATCCTGTCAGTCTGTATAGCAGGTTCAACCATAGAGGTTCATCCTGTCAGTCTGTATAGCAGGTTCAACCATAGAGTTTCATCCTGTCAGTCTGTATAGCAGGTTCATCCATAGAGGTTCATCCTGTCAGTCTGTTTAGCAGGTTCATCCTGTCAGTCTGTATAGCAGGTTCAACCTGTCAGTCTGTATTGCAGGTTCAACCAATGAGGTTCATCCTGTCAGTCTGTATAGCAGGTTCATCTTGTCAGTCTGTATAGCAGGTTCATCCTGTCAGTCTGTATAGCAGGTCCATCCTGTCAGTCTGTATAGCAGGTTCAACCATAGAGGTTCATCCTGTATGTCTGTATAGCAGGTTCAACTCTAAAGGTTCAACCTGTCAGACTGTATAGCAGGTTCAACCAAAGAGGTTAATCCTGTCAGTCTGTATAGCAGGTTCATCCTGTCAGTCTGTATAGAAGGTTCATCCTGTCAGTCTGTATAGAAGGTTCAACCATAGAGATTCATCCTGTCAGTCTGTATAGCAGGTTCATCCATAGAGGTTCATCCTGTCAGTCTGTATAGCAGGTTCAACCTGTCAGTCTGTATAGCAGGTTCATCCTGTCAGTGTGTATAGCAGGTTCAACCATAGAGATTCATCCTGTCAGTCTGTATAGCAGGTTCATCCTGTCAGTCTGTATAGCAGGTTCATCCTGTCAGTCTGTATAGAAGGTTCAACCATAGAGATTCATCCTGTCAGTCTGTATAGCAGGTTCATCCATAGAGGTTCATCATGTCAGTCTGAATAGCAGGTTCAACCTGTCAGTCTGTATAGCAGGTTCATCCTGTCAGTCTGTATAGCATGTTCAACCATAGAGATTCATCCTGTCAGTCTGTATAGCAGGTTCATCCTGTCAGTCTGTATAGCAGGTTCAACCATAGAGGTTCATCCTGTCAGTCTGTATAGCAGGTTCATCCTGTCAGTCTGTATAGCAGGTTCATCCTGTCAGTCTGTATAGCATGTTCAACCATAGAGGTTCATCCTGTCAGTCTGTATAGCAGGTTCAACCTGTCAGTCTGTATAGCAGGTTCATCCTGTCAGTCTGTATAGCATGTTCAACCATAGAGGTTCATCCTGTCAGTCTGTATAGCAGGTTCAACCTGTCAGTCTGTATAGCAGGTTCATCCTGTCAGTCTGTATAGCAGGTTCAACAATAGAGGTTCATCCTGTCAGTCTGTATAGCAGGTTCAACCATAGAGTTTCATCCTGTCATTCTGTATAGCAGGTTCATCAATAGAGGTTCAACCTGTTAGTCTGTATAGCAGGTTCATCCTGTCAGTCTGTATAGCAGGTTCATCCTGTCAGTCTGTATAGCATGTTCAACCATAGAGGTTCATCCTGTCAGTCTGTATAGCAGGTTCAACCTGTCAGTCTGTATAGCAGGTTCATCCTGTCAGTCTGTATAGCATGTTCAACCATAGAGGTTCATCCTGTCAGTCTGTATAGCAGGTTCAACCTGTCAGTCTGTATAGCAGGTTCATCCTGTCAGTCTGTATAGCAGGTTCAACAATAGAGGTTCATCCTGTCAGTCTGTATAGCAGGTTCAACCATAGAGTTTCATCCTGTCAGTCTGTATAGCAGGTTCATCAATAGAGGTTCAACCTGTTAGTCTGTATAGCAGGTTCATCCTGTCAGACTGTATAGCAGGTTCATCCTGTCAGTCTCTATAGCAGGTTCAACCATAGAGGTTCATCCTGTCAGTCTGTATAGCAGGTTCAACCATAGAGTTTCATCCTGTCAGTCTGTATAGCAGGTTCATCCATAGAGGTTCATCCTGTCAGTCTGTTTAGCAGGTTCATCCTGTCAGTCTGTATAGCAGGTTCAACCATAGAGGGTCATACTGTCAGTCTGTATAGCAGGTTCATCCATAGAGGTTCATCCTGTCAGTCTGTATAGCAGGTTCATCCATAGAGGTTCATCCTGTCAGTCTGTATAGCAGGTTCATCCTGTCAGTCTGTATAGCAGGTTCAACCATAGAGGTTCATCCTGTCAGTCTGTATAGCAGGTTCAACCATAGAGGTTCATCCTGTCAGTCTGTATAGCAGGTTCATCAAAAATAGTTCATCCTGTCAGTCTGTATAGCAGGTTCATCCATAGAGGTTCATCCTGTCAGTCTGTATAGCAGGTTCATCATGTCAGTCTGTATAGCAGGTTCAATCATAGAGTTTCATCCTGTCAGTCTGTATAGCAGGTTCATCCTGTCAGTCTGTATAGCAGGTTCATCCGTAGAGGTTCATCCTGTCAGTCTGTATAGCAGGTTCAACCTGTCAGTCTGTATAGCAGGTTCATCCATAGAGGTTCATCCTGTCAGTCTGTATAGCATGTTCAACCTGTCAGTCTGTATTGCAGGTTCAACCTGACAGTCTGTATAGCAGGTTCAACAATAGAGGTTCATCCTGTCAGTCTGTATAGCAGGTTCATCCTGTCAGTCTGTATAGCAGATTTATCCTGTCAGTCTGTATAGCAGGTTCAACCATAGAGGTTCATCCTGTCAGTCTGTATAGCAGGTTCATCCTTTCAGTCTGTATAGAAAATTCATCCTGTCAGACTGTATAGCAGGTTCAACAATAGAGGTTCATCCTGTCAGTCTGTATAGCAGGTTCATCCTGTCAGTCTGTATAGCAGGTTCAACCATAGAGGTTCATCCGGTCAGTCTGTATAGCAGGTTCATCCTGTCAGTCTGTATAGAAAATTCATCCTGTCAGTCTGTATAGCAGGTTCAACAATAGAGGTTCATCCTGTCAGTCTGTATAGCAGGTTCAACCATAGAGTTTCATCCTGTCAGTCTGTATAGCAGGTTCATCCATAGAGGTTCAACCTGTTAGTCTGTATAGCAGGTTCATCCTGTCAGTCTGTATAGCAGGTTCATCCTGTCAGTCTGTATAGCAGGTTCAACCATAGAGGTTCATCCTGTCAGTCTGTATAGCAGGTTCAACCATAGAGGTTCATCCTGTCAGTCTGTATAGCAGGTTCAACCATAGAGGTTCATCCTGTCAGTCTGTATAGCAGGTTCATCCTGTCAGTCTGTATAGCAGGTTCAACCATAGAGGTTCACCCTGTCAGTCTGTATAGCAGGTTCAACCTGTCAGTCTGTATAGCAGGTTCACCTCACCCTGTCAGTCTGTATAGCAGGTTCACCCTGTCAGTCTGTATAGCACGTTCAACCATAGAGGTTCATCCTGTCAGTCTGTATAGCAGGTTCATCCATAGGGGTTCATCCTGTCAGTCTGTTTAGCAGGTTCATCCTGTCAGTCTGTATAGCAGGTTCAACCATAGAGGATACTCCTGTCAGTCTGTATAGCAGGTTCATCCTTAGAGGTTCATCCTGTCAGTCTGTATAGCAGGTTCAACCATAGAGGTTCATCCGGTCAGTCTGTATAGCAGGTTCATCCTGTCAGTCTGTATAGAAAATTCATCCTGTCAGTCTGTATAGCAGGTTCAACAATAGAGGTTCATCCTGTCAGTCTGTATAGCAGGTTCAACCATAGAGTTTCATCCTGTCAGTCTGTATAGCAGGTTCATCCATAGAGGTTCAACCTGTTAGTCTGTATAGCAGGTTCATCCTGTCAGTCTGTATAGCAGGTTCATCCTGTCAGTCTGTATAGCAGGTTCAACCATAGAGGTTCATCCTGTCAGTCTGTATAGCAGGTTCAACCATAGAGGTTCATCCTGTCAGTCTGTATAGCAGGTTCAAACATAGAGGTTCATCCTGTCAGTCTGTATAGCAGGTTCATCCTGTCAGTCTGTATAGCAGGTTCAACCATAGAGGTTCACCCTGTCAGTCTGTATAGCAGGTTCACCCTGTCAGTCTGTATAGCAGGTTCACCTCACCCTGTCAGTCTGTATAGCAGGTTCACCCTGTCAGTCTGTATAGCACGTTCAACCATAGAGGTTCATCCTGTCAGTCTGTATAGCAGGTTCATCCATAGGGGTTCATCCTGTCAGTCTGTTTAGCAGGTTCATCCTGTCAGTCTGTATAGCAGGTTCAACCATAGAGGATACTCCTGTCAGTCTGTATAGCAGGTTCATCCTTAGAGGTTCATCCTGTCAGTCTGTATAGCAGGTTCATCCATAGAGGTTCATCCTGTCAGTCTGTATAGCAGGTTCATCCATAGAGGTTCAACCTGTCAGTCTGTATAGCAGGTTCATGCTGTCAGTCTGTATAGCAGGTTCAACCATAGAGGTTCATCCTGTCAGTCTGTATAGCAGGTTCAACCATAGAGGTTCATCCTGTCAGTCTGTATAGCAGGTTCATCCATAGAGGTTCATCCTGTCAGTCTGTATAGCAGGTTCATCCTGTCAGTCTGTATAGCAGGTTCATCCATAGAGGTTCATCCTGTCAGTCTGTATAGCAGGTTCATCCTGTCAGTCTGTATAGCAGGTTCATCCATAGAGGTTCATCCTGTCACTCTGTATAGCAGGTTCAACCTGTCAGTCTGTATAGCAGGTTCATCCATAGAGGTTCATGCTGTCAGTCTGTATAGCAGGTTCAACATGTCAGTCTGTATAGCAGGTTCAACCTGTCAGTCTGTATTGCAGGTTCAACCAATGAGGTTCATCCTGTCAGTCTGTACAGCAGATTCACCTTGTCAGTCTGTATAGCAGGTTCAACCAAAGAGGTTCATCCTGTCAGTCTGTATAGCAGGTCCATCCTGTCAGTCTGTATAGCAGAATCAACCATAGAGGTTCATCCTGTATGTCTGTATAGCAGGTTCATCCTGTCAGTCTGTATAGCAGGTTCATCCTGTCAGTCTGTATAGCAGGTTCAACCATAGAGATTCATCCTGTCAGTCTGTATAGCAGGTTCATCCATAGAGGTTCATCCTGTCAGTCTGTATAGCAGGTTCAACCTGTCAGTCTGTATAGCAGGTTCATCCTGTCAGTCTGTATAGCAGGTAAAGAGATTCATCCTGTCAGTCTGTATAGCAGGTTCATCCTGTCAGTCTGTATAGCAGGTTCAACCATAGAGGTTCATCCTGTCAGTCTGTATAGCAGGTTCATCCGGTCTGTATAGCAGGTTCATCCTGTCAGTCTGTATAGCATGTTCAACCATAGAGGTTCATCCTGTCAGTCTGTATAGCAGGTTCAACCTGTCAGTCTGTATAGCAGGTTCATCCTGTCAGTCTGTATAGCATGTTCAACCATAGAGGTTCATCCTGTCAGTCTGTATAGAAGGTTCAACCATAGAGGTTCATCCTGTCAGTCTGTATAGCAGGTTCATCCATAGAGGTTCATCCTGTCAGTCTGTATAGCAGGTTCAACCTGTCAGTCTGTATAGCAGGTTCATCCTGTAGGTCTGTATAGCAGGTTCAACCATAGAGATTCATCCTGTCAGTCTGTATAGCAGGTTCATCCATAGAGGTTCATCCTGTCAGTCTGTATAGCAGGTTCATCTGTAGAGGTTCATCCTGTCAGTCTGTATTGCAGGTTCATCCTGTCAGTCTGTATAGCAGATTCATCCTGTCAGTCTGTATAGCAGGTTCAACCATAGAGGTTCATCCTGTCATTCTGTATAGCAGGTTCATCCTGTCAGTCTGTATAGCAGATTCATCCTGTCAGTCTGTATAGCAGGTTCAACCATAGAGGTTCATCCTGTCAGTCTGTATAGCAGGTTCAACCTGTCAGTCTGTATAGCAGGTTCAACCTGTCAGTCTGTATAAAAGGTTCAACCATAGAGGTTCATCCTGTCAGTCTGTATAGCAGGTTCAACCATAGAGGTTCATCCTGTCAGTCTGTGTAGCAGGTTCATCCTGTCAGTCTGTATAGCAGGTTCATCCATAGAGGTTCATCCTGTCAGTCTGTATAGCAGGTTCATCCTGTCAGTCTGTATAGCAGGTTCAACAATAGAGGTTCATCCTGTCAGTCTGTATAGCAGGTTCATCCTGTCAGTCTGTATAGCAGGTTCAACAATAGAGGTTCATCCTGTCAGTTTGTATAGCAGGTTCAACCATAGAGTTTCATCCTGTCAGTCTGCATAGCAGGTTCATCCATAGAGGTTCAACCTGTCAGTCTGTATAGCAGATTCATCCTCTCAGTCTGTATAGCAGGTTCATCCTGCCAGTCTGTATATCAGGTTCATCCTGTCAGTCTGTATAGCATGATCAACCATAGAGGTTCATCTTCAGACTATCCATAGAGGTTCAACCTGTCAGTCTGTATAGCAGGTTCATCCGTAGAGCTTCATCCTGTCAGTCTGTATAGCAGGTTCATCCTGTCAGTCTGTATAGCAGGTGCATCCTGTCAGTCTGTATAGCAGGTTCATCCTGTCAGTCTGTATAGCAGGTTCAACCATAGAGGTTCATCCTGTCAGTCTGTATAGCAGGTTCACCCTGTCAGTCTGTATAGCAGGTTCATCCTGTCAGTCTATATATCAGGTTCAACCATAGAGGTTCATCCTGTCAGTCTGTATAGCAGGTTCAGCCTTAGAGGTTCACCCTGTCAATCTGTATAGCAGGTTCATCCTGTCAGTCTGAAAAGCAGGTTCATCCATAGAGGTTCATCCTGTCAGTCTGTATAGCAGGTTCAACCATAGAGGTTCATCATGTCAGTATGTAAAGCAGGTTCATCCTGTCAGTCTGTATAGCAGGTTCATCCTGTCAGTCTGTATAGCAGGTTCATCCTGTCAGTCTGTATAGCAGGTTCATCCTGTCAGTCTGTATAGCAGGTTCAACCATAGAGGTTCATCCTGTCAGTCTGTATAGCAGGTTCATCCTGTCAGTCTGTATAGCATGTTCAACCATAGAGGTACATCCTGTCAGTCTGTATAGCAGGTTCATCCTGTCAGTCTGTATAGCAGTTTCATCCATAGAGGTTCATCCTGTCAGTTTGTATAGCAGGTTCATCCGTAGAGGTTCATCCTGTCAGTCTGTATAGCAGGTTCATCCATAGAGGTTCATCCTGTCAGTCTGTATAGCAGGTTCAACCTGTCAGTCTGTATAGCAGGTTCATCCTGTCAGTCTGTATAGCAGGTTCAACCATAGAGGTTCATCCTGTCAGTCTGTATAGCAGGTTCATCCTGTCAGTCTGTATAGCAGGTTCAACCATAGAGGTTCATCCTGTCAGTCTGTATAGCAGGTTCATCCTGTCAGTCTGTATAGCAGGTTCATCCTGTCAGTCTGTATAGCAGGTTCAACCATAGAGGTTCATCCTGTCAGTCTGTATAGAAGGTTCAACAGCTGTATAGCAGATTCATCCTGTCAGTCTGTATAGCAGGTTCATCCATAGAGGTTCATCCTGTCAGTCTGTATAGCAGGTTCAACCTGTCAGTCTGTATAGCAGGTTCATCCTGTCAGTCTGTATAGAAGGTTCAACCATAGAGGTTCATCCTGTCAGTCTGTATAGCAGGTTCAACCATAGAGGTTCATCCTGTCAGTCTGTATAGCAGGTTCATCCATAGAGGTTCATCCTGTCAGTCTGTATAGCAGGTTCATCCTGTCAGTCTGTATAGCAGGTTCAACAATAGAGGTTCATCCTGTCAGTCTGTATAGCAGGTTCATCCTGTCAGTCTGTATAGCAGGTTCAACAATAGAGGTTCATCCTGTCAGTTTGTATAGCAGGTTCAACCATAGAGTTTCATCCTGTCAGTCTGCATAGCAGGTTCATCCATAGAGGTTCAACCTGTCAGTCTGTATAGCAGATTCATCCTCTCAGTCTGTATAGCAGGTTCATCCTGTCAGTCTGTATATCAGGTTCATCCTGTCAGTCTGTATAGCATGTTCAACCATAGAGGTTCATCCTGTCAGTCTGTATAGTAGGTTCATCCTGTCAGTCTGTATAGCAGTTTCATCCATAGAGGTTCAACCTGTCAGTCTGTATAGCAGGTTCATCCGTAGAGCTTCATCCTGTCAGTCTGTATAGCAGGTTCATCCTGTCAGTCTGTATAGCAGGTGCATCCTGTCAGTCTGTATAGCAGGTTCATCCTGTCAGTCTGTATAGCAGGTTCAACCATAGAGGTTCATCCTGTCAGTCTGTATAGCAGGTTCACCCTGTCAGTCTGTATAGCAGGTTCATCCTGTCAGTCTATATATCAGGTTCAACCATAGAGGTTCATCCTGTCAGTCTGTATAGCAGGTTCATCCATAGAGGTTCACCCTGTCAATCTGTATAGCAGGTTCATCCTGTCAGTCTGAAAAGCAGGTTCATCCATAGAGGTTCATCCTGTCAGTCTGTATAGCAGGTTCAACCATAGAGGTTCATCATGTCAGTATGTAAAGCAGGTTCATCCTGTCAGTCTGTATAGCAGGTTCATCCTGTCAGTCTGTATAGCAGGTTCATCCTGTCAGTCTGTATAGCAGGTTCATCCTGTCAGTCTGTATAGCAGGTTCAACCATAGAGGTTCATCCTGTCAGTCTGTATAGCAGGTTCATCCTGTCAGTCTGTATAGCATGTTCAACCATAGAGGTACATCCTGTCAGTCTGTATAGCAGGTTCATCCTGTCAGTCTGTATAGCAGTTTCATCCATAGAGGTTCATCCTGTCAGTTTGTATAGCAGGTTCATCCGTAGAGGTTCATCCTGTCAGTCTGTATAGCAGGTTCAACCTGTCAGTCTGTATAGCAGGTTCATCCTGTCAGTCTGTATAGCAGGTTCACCCTGTCAGTCTGTATAGCAGGTTCAACCATAGAGGTTCATCCTGTCAGTCTGTATTGCAGGTTCATCCTGTCAGTCTGTATAGCATGTTCAACCATAGAGGTTCATCCTGTCAGTCTGTATAACATGTTCATCCTGTCAGTCTGTATAGCAGGTTCATCCTGTCAG
Source organism: Salmo salar (assembly GCF_905237065.1). Lineage (NCBI taxonomy): Eukaryota > Metazoa > Chordata > Actinopteri > Salmoniformes > Salmonidae > Salmo > Salmo salar. The sequence continues at coordinate 1,357,969 of NC_059442.1, forward strand.
TCTGTATAGCAGGTTCAACCATAGAGGTTCATCCTGTCAGTCTGTATAGCAGGTTAATCCTGTCAGTCTGTATAGCAGGTTCATCCTGTCAGTCTGTTTAGCAGGTTCATCCTGTCAGTCTGTATAGCAGGTTCAACCATAGAGGATAATCCTATCAGTCTGTATAGCAGGTTCATCCTTAGAGGTTCATCCTGTCAGTCTGTATAGCAGGTTCATCCATAGAGGTTCATCCTGTCAGTCTGTATAGCAGGTTCATCCATAGAGGTTCATCCTGTCAGTCTGTATAGCAGGTTCATCCTGTCAGTCTGTATAGCAGGTTCAACCATAGAGGTTCATCCTGTGTGTCTGTATAGCAGGTTCAACCATAGAGGATGATCCTGTCAGTCTGTATAGCAGGTTCAACCATAGAGGATCATCCTGTCAGTCTGTATAGCAGGTTCATTCATAGAGGTTCATCCTGTCAGTCTGTATAGCAGGTTCATCCATAGAGGTTCATCCTGTCAGTCTGTATAGCAGGTTCATCCTGTCAGTCTGTATAGCAGGTTCAACCATAGAGGTTCATCCTGTCAGTCTGTATAGCAGGTTCATCCATAGAGGTTCAACCTGTCAGTCTGTATAGCAGATTCATCCAGGATAGAGGTTCAACCTGTCAGTCTGTATAGCAGGTTCATCCTGTCAGTCTGTATAGCAGAACCATAGAGGTTCATCCTGTCAGTCTGTATAGCAGGTTCATCCTGTCAGTCTGTATAGCAGTTTCAACCATAGAGGTTCATCCTGTCAGTCTGTATAGCAGGTTCATCCGTAGAGGTTCATCCTGTCAGTCTGTACAGCAGGTTCATCCTGTCAGTCTGTATAGCAGGTGCATCCTGTCAGTCTGTATAGCAGGTTCATCCTGTCAGTCTGTATAGCAGGTTCAACCATAGAGGTTCATCCTGTCAGTCTGTATAGCAGGTTCACCCTTTCAGTCTGTATAGCAGGTTCATCCTGTCAGTCTATATATCAGGTTCAACCATAGAGGTTCATCCTGTCAGTCTGTATAGCAGGTTCATCCATAGAGGTTCACCCTGTCAATCTGTATAGCAGGTTCATCCTGTCAGTCTGAAAAGCAGGTTCATCCATAGAGGTTCATCCTGTCAGTCTGTATAGCAGGTTCAACCATAGAGGTTCATCATGTCAGTCTGTAAAGCAGGTTCATCCTGTCAGTCTGTATAGCAGGTTCATCCTGTCAGTCTGTATAGCAGGTTCATCCTGTCAGTCTGTATAGCAGGTTCATCCTGTCAGTCTGTATAGCAGGTTCAACCATAGAGGTTCATCCTGTCAGTCTGTATAGCAGGTTCATCCTGTCAGTCTGTATAGCATGTTCAACCATAGAGGTTCATCCTGTCAGTCTGTATAGCAGGTTCATCCTGTCAGTCTGTATAGCAGTTTCATCCATAGAGGTTCATCCTGTCAGTTTGTATAGCAGGTTCATCCGTAGAGGTTCATCCTGTCAGTCTGTATAGCAGGTTCATCCTGTCAGTCTGTATAGCAGGTTCATCCTGTCAGTCTGTATAGCAGGTTCACCCTGTCAGTCTGTATAGCAGGTTCAACCATAGAGGTTCATCCTGTCAGTCTGTATTGCAGGTTCATCCTGTCAGTCTGTATAGCATGTTCAACCATAGAGGTTCATCCTGTCAGTCTGTATAACAGGTTCATCCTGTCAGTCTGTATAGCAGGTTCATCCTGTCAGTCTGTATAGCAGGTTCAACCATAGAGGTTCATCCTGTCAGTCTGTATAGCAGGTTCATCCTGTCAGTCTGTATAGCAGGTTCATCCTGTCAGTCTGTTTAGCAGGTTCATCCTGTCAGTCTGTATAGCAGGTTCAAATAATCCTGTCAGTCTGTATAGCAGGTTCAACCATAGAGGTTCATCCTGTCAGTCTGTATAGCAGGTTCAACCATAGAGGTTCATCCTGTCAGTCTGTATAGCAGGTTCAACCATAGAGGTTCATCCTGTCAGTCTGTATAGCAGGTTCAACCTGTCAGTCTGTATAGTAGGTTCATCCTGTCAGTCTGTATAGCAGGTTCAACCATAGAGGTTCATCCTGTCAGTCTGTATAGCAGGTTCATCCATAGAGGTTCATCCTGTCAGTCTGTATAGCAGGTTCATCCATAGAGGTTCATCCTGTCAGTCTGTATAGCAGTTACATAGAGGTTCATCCTGTCAGTCTGTATAGCAGGTTCATCCTGTCAGTCTGTATAGCAGGTTCAACCATAGAGTTTCATCCTGTCAGTCTGTATAGCAGGTTCATCCTGTCAGTCTGTATAGCAGGTTCATCCATAGAGGTTCATCCTGTATGTCTGTATAGCAGGTTCAACTCTAGAGGTTCAACCTGTCAGTCTGTATAGCAGGTTCAACCAAAGAGGTTAATCCTGTCAGACTGTATAGCAGGTTCATCCTGTCAGTCTGTATAGCAGGTTCATCCTGTCAGTCTGTATAGAAGGTTCAACCATAGAGATTCATCCTGTCAGTCTGTATAGCAGGTTCATCCATAGAGGTTCATCCTGTCAGTCTGTATAGCAGGTTCAACCTGTCAGTCTGTATAGCAGGTTCATCCTGTCAGTCTGTATAGCAGGTTCAACCATAGAGATTCATCCTGTCAGTCTGTATAGCAGGTTCATCCTGTCAGTCTGTATAGCAGGTTCAACCATAGAGGTTCATCCTGTCAGTCTGTATAGCAGGTTCATCCTGAGTCTGTATAGCAGGTTCATCCTGTCAGTCTGTATAGCATGTTCAACCATAGAGGTTCATCCTGTCAGTCTGTATAGCAGGTTCAACCTGTCAGTCTGTATAGCAGGTTCATCCTGTCAGTCTGTATAGCAGGTTGAACCATAGAGATTCATCCTGTCAGTCTGTATAGCATGTTCATCCATAGAGGTTCATCCTGTCAGTCTGTATAGCAGGTTCATCCATAGAGGTTCATCCTGTCAGTCTGTATAGCAGGTTCAACCTGTCAGTCTGTATAGCAGGTTCATCCTGTCAGTCTGTATAGCAGGTTCAACCATAGAGATTCATCCTGTCAGTCTGTATAGCAGGTTCATCAGTAGAGGTTCATCCTGTCAGTCTGTATAGCAGGTTCATCTGTAGAGGTTCATCCTGTCAGTCTGTATAGCAGGTTCATCCTGTCAGTCTGTATAGCAGGTTCATCCTGTCAGTCTGTATAGCAGGTTCACCCTGTCAGTCTGTATAGCAGGTTCAACCATAGAGATTCATCCTGTCAGTCTTTATTGCAGGTTCATCCTGTCAGTCTGTATAGCATGTTCAACCATAGAGGTTCATCCTGTCAGTCTGTATAGCAGGTTCATCCTGTCAGTCTGTATAGCAGGTTCATCCTGTCAGTCTGTATAGCAGGTTCAACCATAGAGGTTCATCCTGTCAGTCTGTATAGCAGGTTCATCCTGTCAGTCTGTTTAGCAGGTTCATCCTGTCAGTCTGTATAGCAGGTTCAACCATAGAGGATAATCCTGTCAGTCTGTATAGCAGGTTCAACCATAGAGTTTCATCCTGTCAGTCTGTATAGCAGGTTCATCCTGTCAGTCTGTATAGCAGGTTCATCCATAGAGGTTCATCCTGTATGTCTGTATAGAAGGTTCAACCTAGTCTGTATAGCAGGTTCATCCTGTCAGTCTGTATAGCAGGTTCAACCATAGAGGTTCATCCTGTCAGTCTGTATAGCAGGTTCAACCTGTCAGTCTGTATAGCAGGTTCATCCTGTCAGTCTGTATAGCAGGTTGAACCATAGAGATTCATCCTGTCAGTCTGTATAGCATGTTCATCCATAGAGGTTCATCCTGTCAGTCTGTATAGCAGGTTCATCCATAGAGGTTCATCCTGTCAGTCTGTATAGCAGGTTCAACCTGTCAGTCTGTATAGCAGGTTCATCCTGTCAGTCTGTATAGCAGGTTCATCCATAGAGGTTCATCCTGTCAGTCTGTATAGCAGGTTCATCTGTAGAGGTTCATCCTGTCAGTCTGTATTGCAGGTTCATCCTGTCAGTCTGTATAGCAGATTCATCCTGTCAGTCTGTATAGCAGGTTCAACCATAGAGGTTCATCCTGTCATTCTGTATAGCAGGTTCATCCTGTCAGTCTGTATAGCAGATTCATCCTGTCAGTCTGTATAGCAGATTCAACCATAGAGGTTCATCCTGTCAGTCTGTATAGCAGGTTCAACCTGTCAGTCTGTATAGCAGGTTCAACCTGTCAGTCTGTATAGCAGGTTCAACCATAGAGGTTCATCCTGTCAGTCTGTATAGCAGGTTCAACCATAGAGGTTCATCCTGTCAGTCTGTGTAGCAGGTTCATCCTGTCAGTCTGTATAGCAGGTTCAACCATAGAGGTTCATCCTGTCAGTCTGTATAGCAGGTTCATCCTGTCAGTCTGTATAGCAGGTTCAACAATAGAGGTTCATCCTGTCAGTCTGTATAGCAGGTTCATCCTGTCAGTCTGTATAGCAGGTTCAACAATAGAGGTTCATCCTGTCAGTTTGTATAGCAGGTTCAACCATAGAGTTTCATCCTGTCAGTCTGCATAGCAGGTTCATCCATAGAGGTTCAACCTGTCAGTCTGTATAGCAGATTCATCCTCTCAGTCTGTATAGCAGGTTCATCCTGTCAGTCTGTATATCAGGTTCATCCTGTCAGTCTGTATAGCATGATCAACCATAGAGGTTCATCCTGTCAGTCTGTATAGCAGGTTCATCCGTAGAGGTTCATCCTGTCAGTCTGTACAGCAGGTTCATCCTGTCAGTCTGTATAGCAGGTGCATCCTGTCAGTCTGTATAGCAGGTTCATCCTGTCAGTCTGTATAGCAGGTTCAACCATAGAGGTTCATCCTGTCAGTCTGTATAGCAGGTTCACCCTTTCAGTCTGTATAGCAGGTTCATCCTGTCAGTCTATATATCAGGTTCAACCATAGAGGTTCACCCTGTCAATCTGTATAGCAGGTTCATCCTGTCAGTCTGAAAAGCAGGTTCATCCATAGAGGTTCATCCTGTCAGTCTGTATAGCAGGTTCAACCATAGAGGTTCATCATGTCAGTCTGTAAAGCAGGTTCATCCTGTCAGTCTGTATAGCAGGTTCATCCTGTCAGTCTGTATAGCAGGTTCATCCTGTCAGTCTGTATAGCAGGTTCATCCTGTCAGTCTGTATAGCAGGTTCATCCTGTCAGTCTGTATAGCATGTTCAACCATAGAGGTTCATCCTGTCAGTCTGTATAGCAGGTTCATCCTGTCAGTCTGTATAGCAGTTTCATCCATAGAGGTTCATCCTGTCAGTTTGTATAGCAGGTTCATCCGTAGAGGTTCATCCTGTCAGTCTGTATAGCAGGTTCATCCTGTCAGTCTGTATAGCAGGTTCAACCATAGAGATTCATCCTGTCAGTCTGTATAGCAGGTTCAACAGTAGAGGTTCATCCTGTCAGTCTGTATAGCAGAGGTTCATCCTGTCAGTCTGTATAGCAGGAAAGGTTCATCCTGTCAGTCTGTATAGCAGGTTCATCCTGTCAGTCTGTATAGCAGGTTCACCCTGTCAGTCTGTATAGCAGGTTCAACCATAGAGGTTCATCCTGTCAGTCTGTATTGCAGGTTCATCCTGTCAGTCTGTATAGCAGGTTCAACCATAGAGGTTCATCCTGTCAGTCTGTATAGCAGGTTAACCGTAGAGGTTCATCCTGTCAGTCTGTATAGCAGGTTCATCCTGTCAGTCTGTATAGCAGGTTCAACCATAGAGATTCATCCTGTCAGTCTGTATAGCAGGTTCATCAGTAGAGGTTCATCCTGTCAGTCTGTATAGCAGTTTCATCTGTAGAGGTTCATCCTGTCAGTCTGTATAGCAGGTTCATCCTGTCAGTCTGTATAGCAGGTTCATCCTCTCAGTCTGTATAGCAGGTTCATCCTATCAGTCTGTATAGCATGTTCAACCATAGAGGTTCATCCTGTCAGTCTGTATAGCAGGTTCATCCGTAGAGGTTCATCCTGTCAGTCTGTACAGCAGGTTCATCCTGTCAGTCTGTATAGCAGGTGCATCCTGTCAGTCTGTATAGCAGGTTCATCCTGTCAGTCTGTATAGCAGGTTCAACCATAGAGGTTCATCCTGTCAGTCTGTATAGCAGGTTCATCCTGAGTCGTATAGCAGGTTCATCCTGTCAGTCTGTATAGCAGGTTCAACCATAGAGGTTCACCCTGTCAATCTGTATAGCAGGTTCATCCTGTCAGTCTGTATAGCAGGTTCAACCATAGAGGTTCATCCTGTCAGTCTGTATAGCAGGTTCAACCATAGAGGTTCATCATGTCAGTCTGTAAAGCAGGTTCATCCTTAGTTGTATAGCAGGTTCATCCTGTCAGTCTGTATAGCAGGTTCATCCTGTCAGTCTGTATAGCAGGTTCATCCTGTCAGTCTGTATAGCATGTTCAACCATAGAGGTTCATCCTGTCAGTCTGTATAGCAGGTTCATCCTGTCAGTCTGTATAGCAGTTTCATCCATAGAGGTTCATCCTGTCAGTTTGTATAGCAGGTTCATCCGTAGAGGTTCATCCTGTCAGTCTGTATAGCAGGTTCATCCTGTCAGTCTGTATAGCAGGTTCAACCATAGAGATTCATCCTGTCAGTCTGTATAGCAGGTTCATCAGTAGAGGTTCATCCTGTCAGTCTGTATAGCAGGTTCATCTGTAGAGGTTCATCCTGTCAGTCTGTATAGCAGGTTCATCCTGTCAGTCTGTATAGCAGGTTCATCCTGTCAGTCTGTATAGCAGGTTCACCCTGTCAGTCTGTATAGCAGGTTCAACCATAGAGGTTCATCCTGTCAGTCTGTATTGCAGGTTCATCCTGTCAGTCTGTATAGCAGTTTCATCCATAGAGGTTCATCCTGTCAGTCTGTATAGCAGGTTCATCCGTAGAGGTTCATCCTGTCAGTCTGTATAGCAGGTTCATCCTGTCAGTCTGTATAGCAGGTTCAACCATAGAGATTCATCCTGTCAGTCTGTATAGCAGGTTCATCAGTAGAGGTTCATCCTGTAAGTCTGTATAGCAGTTTCAACTGTAGAGGTTCATCCTGTCAGTCTGTATAGCAGGTTCATCCTGTCAGTCTGTATAGCAGGTTCATCCTGTCAGTCTGTATAGCAGGTTCACCCTGTCAGTCTGTATAGCAGGTTCAACCATAGAGGTTCATCCTGTCAGTCTGTATTGCAGGTTCATCCTGTCAGTCTGTATAGCATGTTCAACCATAGAGGTTCATCCTGTCAGTCTGTATAACAGGTTCATCCTGTCAGTCTGTATAGCAGGTTCATCCTGTCAGTCTGTATAGCAGGTTCAACCATAGAGGTTCATCCTGTCAGTCTGTATAGCAGGTTCATCCTGTCAGTCTGTATAGCAGGTTCAACCATAGAGGTTCATCCTGTCAGTCTGTATAGCAGGTTCATCCTGTCAGTCTGTATAGCAGGTTCATCCTGTCAGTCTGTATAGCATGTTCAACCATAGAGGTTCATCCTGTCAGTCTGTATAGAAGGTTCAACCATAGAGATTCATCCTGTCAGTCTGTATAGCAGGTTCATCCATAGAGGTTCATCCTGTCAGTCTGTATAGCAAGTTCAACCTGTCAGTCTGTATAGCAGGTTCATCCTGTCAGTCTGTATAGCAGGTTCAACCATAGAGATTCATCCTGTCAGTCTGTATAGCAGGTTCATCCATAGAGGTTCATCCTGTCAGTCTGTATAGCAGGTTCATCTGTAGAGGTTCATCCTGTCAGTCTGTATTGCAGGTTCATCCTGTCAGTCTGTATAGCAGATTCATCCTGTCAGTCTGTATAGCAGGTTCAACCATAGAGGTTCATCCTGTCATTCTGTATAGCAGGTTCATCCTGTCAGTCTGTATAGCAGATTCATCCTGTCAGTCTGTATAGCAGGTTCAACCATAGAGGTTCATCCTGTCAGTCTGTATAGCAGGTTCAACCTGTCAGTCTGTATAGCAGGTTCAACCTGTCAGTCTGTATAGCAGGTTCAACCATAGAGGTTCATCCTGTCAGTCTGTATAGCAGGTTCAACCATAGAGGTTCATCCTGTCAGTCTGTATAGCAGGTTCATCCTGTCAGTCTGTATAGCAGGTTCATCCATAGAGGTTCATCCTGTATGTCTGTATAGCAGGTTCAACTCTAGAGGTTCAACCTGTCAGTCCGTATAGCAGGTTCAACCAAAGAGGTTAATCCTGTCAGACTGTATAGCAGGTTCATCCTGTCAGTCTGTATAGCAGGTTCATCCTGTCAGTCTGTATAGAAGGTTCAACCATAGAGATTCATCCTGTCAGTCTGTATAGCAGGTTCATCCATAGAGGTTCATCCTGTCAGTCTGTATAGCAGGTTCAACCTGTCAGTCTGTATAGCAGGTTCATCCTGTCAGTCTGTATAGCAGGTTCAACCATAGAGATTCATCCTGTCAGTCTGTATAGCAGGTTCATCCTGTCAGTCTGTATAGCAGGTTCAACCATAGAGGTTCATCCTGTCAGTCTGTATAGCAGGTTCATCCTGTCAGTCTGTATAGCAGGTTCATCCTGTCAGTCTGTATAGCATGTTCAACCATAGAGGTTCATCCTGTCAGTCTGTATAGCAGGTTCAACCTGTCAGTCTGTATAGCAGGTTCATCCTGTCAGTCTGTATAGCAGGTTGAACCATAGAGATTCATCCTGTCAGTCTGTATAGCATGTTCATCCATAGAGGTTCATCCTGTCAGTCTGTATAGCAGGTTCATCCATAGAGGTTCATCCTGTCAGTCTGTATAGCAGGTTCAACCTGTCAGTCTGTATAGCAGGTTCATCCTGTCAGTCTGTATAGCAGGTTCAACCATAGAGATTCATCCTGTCAGTCTGTATAGCAGGTTCATCAGTAGAGGTTCATCCTGTCAGTCTGTATAGCAGGTTCATCTGTAGAGGTTCATCCTGTCAGTCTGTATAGCAGGTTCATCCTGTCAGTCTGTATAGCAGGTTCATCCTGTCAGTCTGTATAGCAGGTTCACCCTGTCAGTCTGTATAGCAGGTTCAACCATAGAGGTTCATCCTGTCAGTCTGTATTGCAGGTTCATCCTGTCAGTCTGTATAGCATGTTCAACCATAGAGGTTCATCCTGTCAGTCTGTATAACAGGTTCATCCTGTCAGTCTGTATAGCAGGTTCATCCTGTCAGTCTGTATAGCAGGTTCAACCATAGAGGTTCATCCTGTCAGTCTGTATAGCAGGTTCATCCTGTCAGTCTGTATAGCAGGTTCATCCTGTCAGTCTGTTTAGCAGGTTCATCCTGTCAGTCTGTATAGCAGGTTCAACCATAGAGGATAATCCTGTCAGTCTGTATAGCAGGTTCATCCATAGAGGTTCATCCTGTCAGTCTGTATAGCAGGTTCATCCATAGAGGTTCATCCTGTCAGTCTGTATAGCAGGTTCATCCTGTCAGTCTGTATAGCAGGTTCAACCATAGAGGTTCATCCTGTCAGTCTGTATAGCAGGTTCAACCATAGAGGTTCATCCTGTCAGTCTGTATAGCAGGTTCATCCATAGAGGTTCATCCTGTCAGTCTGTATAGCAGGTTCATCCATAGAGGTTCATCCTGTCAGTCTGTATAGCAGGTTCATCCTGTCAGTCTGTATAGCAGGTTCAACCATAGAGTTTCATCCTGTCAGTCTGTATAGCAGGTTCATCCTGTCAGTCTGTATAGCAGGTTCATCCATAGAGGTTCATCCTGTATGTCTGTATAGCAGGTTCAACTCTAGAGGTTCAACCTGTCAGTCTGTATAGCAGGTTCAACCAAAGAGGTTAATCCTGTCAGACTGTATAGCAGGTTCATCCTGTCAGTCTGTATAGCAGGTTCATCCTGTCAGTCTGTATAGAAGGTTCAACCATAGAGATTCATCCTGTCAGTCTGTATAGCAGGTTCATCCATAGAGGTTCGTCCTGTCAGTCTGTATAGCAGGTTCAACCTGTCAGTCTGTATAGCAGGTTCATCCTGTCAGTCTGTATAGCAGGTTCAACCATAGAGATTCATCCTGTCAGTCTGTATAGCAGGTTCATCCTGTCAGTCTGTATAGCAGGTTCAACCATAGAGGTTCATCCTGTCAGTCTGTATAGCAGGTTCATCCTGTCAGTCTGTATAGCAGGTTCATCCTGTCAGTCTGTATAGCAGGTTCAACCATAGAGGTTCATCCTGTCAGTCTGTATAGCAGGTTCAACCTGTCAGTCTGTATAGCAGGTTCATCCTGTCAGTCTGTATAGCAGGTTCAACCATAGAGATTCATCCTGTCAGTCTGTATAGCATGTTCAACCATAGAGGTTCATCCTATCTGTATAGCAGGTTCATCCAAAGGTCACTTGTCAGTCTGTATAGCAGGTTCAACCTGTCAGTCTGTATAGCATTACAAGAGGTTCATCCTGTCAGTCTGTATAGCAGGTTCAACCATAGAGGTTCATCCTGTCAGTCTGTATAGCAGGTTCATCCTGTCAGTCTGTATAGCAGGTTCAACCATAGAGGTTCATCCTGTCAGTCTGTATAGCAGGTTCAACCTGTCAGTCTGTATAGCAGGTTCAACCATAGAGGTTCATCCTGTCAGTCTGTATAGCAGGTTCAACCATAGAGGTTCAACCTGTCAGTCTGTATAGCAGGTTCATCCTGTCAGTCTGTATAGCAGGTTCAACCTGTCAGTCTGTATAGCAGGTTCAACCTGTCAGTCTGTATAGCAGGTTCAACCTGTCAGTCTGTATAGCAGGTTCAACCTGTCAGTCTGTATAGCAGGTTCAACCATAGAGGTTCATCCTGTCAGTCTGTATAGCAGGTTCAACCTGTCAGTCTGTATAGCAGGTTCAACCATAGAGGTTCATCCTGTCAGTCTGTATAGCAGGTTCATCCTGTCAGTCTGTATAGCAGGTTCATCCTGTCAGTCTGTATAGCAGGTTCAACAATAGAGGTTCATCCTGTCAGTCTGTATAGCAGGTTCAACCTGTCAGTCTGTATAGCAGGTTCATCCTGTCAGTCTGTATAGCAAGTTCAACCTGTCAGTCTGTATAGCAGGTTCAACCATAGAGGTTCATCCTGTCAGTCTGTATAGCAGGTTCATCCTGTCAGTCTGTATAGCAGGTTCATCCATAGAGGTTCATCCTGTCAGTCTGTATAGCAGGTTAAACCTGTCAGTCTGTATAGCAGGTTCAACCATAGAGGTTCATCCTGTCAGTCTGTATAGCAGGTTCATCCTGTCAGTCTGTATAGCAGGTTCATCCTGTCAGTCTGTATAGCAGGTTCATCCTGTCAGTCTGTATAGCAGGTTCAACCATAGAGGTTCATCCTGTCAGTCTGTATAGCAGGTTCAACCATAGAGGTTCAACCTGTCAGTCTGTATAGCAGGTTCATCCTGTCAGTCTCAATAGCAGGTTCATCCATAGAGGTTCATCCTGTCAGTCTGTATAGCAGGTTCAACCATAGAGGTTCATCATGTCAGTCTGTATAGCAGGTTCATCCTGTCAGTCTGTATAGCAGGTTCATCCTGTCAGTCTGTATAGCAGGTTCATCCTGTCAGTCTGTATAGCAGGTTCATCCTGTCAGTCTGTATAGCAGGTTCAACCATAGAGGTTCATCCTGTCAGTCTGTATAGCAGGTTCATCCGTAGAGGTTCATCCTGTCAGTCTGTATAGCAGGTTCATCCTGTCAGTCTGTATAGCAGGTTCATCCTGTCAGTCTGTATAGCAGGTTCATCCTGTCAGTCTGTATAGCAGGTTCAACCATAGAGGTTCATCCTGTCAGTCTGTATAGCAGGTTCATCCTGTCAGTCTGTATAGCATGTTCAACCATAGAGGTTCATCCTGTCAGTCTGTATAGCAGGTTCATCCTGTCAGTCTGTATAGCAGGTTCATCCTGTCAGTCTGTATAGCAGGTTCAACCATAGAGGTTCATCCTGTCAGTCTGTATTGCAGGTTCATCCTGTCAGTCTGTATAGCAGGTTCATCCTGTCAGTCTGTATAGCAGGTTCATCCATAGAGGTTCATCCTGTCAGTCTGTATAGCAGGTTTAACCATAGAGGTTCATCCTGTCAGTCTGTATAGCAGGTTCATCCTGTCAGTCTGTATAGCAGGTTCAACCATAGAGGTTCATCCTGTCAGTCTGTATAGCAGGTTCAACCTGTCAGTCTGTATAGCAGGTTCAACCATAGAGGTTCATCTTGTCAGTCTGTATAGCAGGTTCAACCATAGAGGTTCAACCTGTCAGTCTGTATAGCAGGTTCATCCTGTCAGTCTGTATAGCAGGTTCAACCTGTCAGTCTGTATAGCAGGTTCAACCTGTCAGTCTGTATGGCAGGTTCAACCTGTCAGTCTGTATAGCAGGTTCATCCTGTCAGTCTGTATAGCAGGTTCAACCATAGAGGTTCATCCTGTCAGTCTGTATAGCAGGTTCAACCTGTCAGTCTGTATAGCAGGTTCAACCATAGAGGATCATCCTGTCAGTCTGTATAGCAGGTTCATCCTGTCAGTCTGTATAGCAGGTTCATCCTGTCAGTCTGTATAGCAGGTTCAACAATAGAGGTTCATCCTGTCAGTCTGTATAGCAGGTTCAACCTGTCAGTCTGTATAGCAGGTTCATCCTGTATTGTATAGCAGGTTCAACCTGTCAGTCTGTATAGCAGGTTCAACCATAGAGGTTCATCCTGTCAGTCTGTATAGCAGGTTCATCCTGTCAGTCTGTATAGCAGTTTCAACCATAGAGGTTCATCCTGTCAGTCTGTATAGCAGGTTCAACCTGTCAGTCTGTATAGCAGGTTCAACCATAGAGGTTCATCCTGTCAGTCTGTATAGCAGGTTCATCCTGTCAGTCTGTATAGCAGGTTCACCCTGTCAGTCTGTATAGCAGGATTCATCCTGTCAGTCTGTATAGCAGGTTCAACCATAGAGGTTCATCCTGTCAGTCTGTATAGCAGGTTCATCCATAGAGGTTCAACCTGTCAGTCTGTATAGCAGGTTCATCCTGTCAGTCTGTATAGCAGGTTCAACCATAGAGGTTCATCCTGTCAGTCTGTATAGCAGGTTCAACCATAGAGTTTCATCATGTCAGTCTGTAAAGCAGGTTCATCCTGTCAGTCTGTATAGCAGGTTCATCCTGTCAGTCTGTATAGCAGGTTCATCCTGTCAGTCTGTATAGCAGGTTCATCCTGTCAGTCTGTATAGCAGGTTCAACCATAGAGGTTCATCCTGTCAGTCTGTATAGCAGGTTCATCCTGTCAGTCTGTATAGCAGTTTCATCCATAGAGGTTCATCCTGTCAGTCTGTATAGCAGGTTCATCCGTATAGGTTCATCCTGTCAGTCTGTATAGCAGGTTCATCCTGTCAGTCTGTATAGCAGGTTCATCCTGTCAGTCTGTATAGCAGGTTCATCCTGTCAGTCTGTATAGCAGGTTCAACCATAGAGGTTCATCCTGTCAGTCTGTATTGCAGGTTCATCCTGTCAGTCTGTATAGCATGTTCAACCATAGAGGTTCATCCTGTCAGTCTGTATAACAGGTTCATCCTGTCAGTCTGTATAGCAGGTTCATCCTGTCAGTCTGTATAGCAGGTTCAACCATAGAGGTTCATCCTGTCAGTCTGTATAGCAGGTTCATCCAGTCTGTATAGCAGGTTCATCCTGTCAGTCTGTATAGCAGGTTCATCCATAGAGGTTCATCCTGTCAGTCTGTATAGCAGGTTCAACCATAGAGGTTCATCCTGTCAGTCTGTATAGCAGGTTCATCCTGTCAGTCTGTATAGCAGGTTCAACCATAGAGGTTCATCCTGTCAGTCTGTATAGCAGGTTCAACCTGTCAGTCTGTATAGCAGGTTCAACCATAGAGGTTCATCCTGTCAGTCTGTATAGCAGGTTCAACCATAGAGGTTCATCCTGTCAGTCTGTATAGCAGGTTCATCCTGTCAGTCTGTATAGCAGGTTCAACCTTATAGTAGGTTCAACCTGTCAGTCTGTATAGCAGGTTCAACCTGTCAGTCTGTATAGCAGGTTCAACCTGTCAGTCTGTATAGCAGGTTCAACCATAGAGGTTCATCCTGTCAGTCTGTATAGCAGGTTCAACCTGTCAGTCTGTATAGCAGGTTCAACCATAGAGGATCATCCTGTCAGTCTGTATAGCAGGTTCAACCTGTCAGTCTGTATAGCAGGTTCATCCTGTCAGTCTGTATAGCAGGTTCAACAATAGAGGTTCATCCTGTCAGTCTGTATAGCAGGTTCAACCTGTCAGTCTGTATAGCAGGTTCATCCTGTCAGTCTGTATAGCAGGTTCAACCTGTCAGTCTGTATAGCAGGTTCAACCATAGAGGTTCATCCTGTCAGTCTGTATAGCAGGTTCATCCTGTCAGTCTGTATAGCAGTTTCAACAATAGAGGTTCATCATGTCAGTCTGTATAGCAGGTTAAACCTGTCAGTCTGTATAGCAGGTTCAACCATAGAGGTTCATCCTGTCAGTCTGTATAGCAGGTTCATCCTGTCAGTCTGTATAGCAGGTTCATCCTGTCAGTCTGTATAGCAGGTTCATCCTGTCAGTCTGTATAGCAGGTTCAACCATAGAGGTTCATCCTGTCAGTCTGTATAGCAGGTTCAACCATAGAGGTTCAACCTGTCAGTCTGTATAGCAGGTTCATCCTGTCAGTCTGTATAGCAGGTTCATCCATAGAGGTTCATCCTGTCAGTCTGTATAGCAGGTTCAACCATAGAGGTTCATCATGTCAGTCTGTAAAGCAGGTTCATCCTGTCAGTCTGTATAGCAGGTTCATCCTGTCAGTCTATATAGCAGGTTCATCCTGTCAGTCTGTATAGCAGGTTCATCCTGTCAGTCTGTATAGCAGGTTCAACCATAGAGGTTCATCCTGTCAGTCTGTATAGCAGGTTCATCCTGTCAGTCTGTATAGCAGGTTCAACCATAGAGGTTCATCCTGTCAGTCTGTATAGCAGGTTCAACCATAGAGGTTCATCCTGTCATTCTGTATAGCAGGTTCATCCTGTCAGTCTGTATAGCAGGTTCATCCTGTCAGTCTGTATAGCAGGTTCACCCTGTCAGTCTGTATAGCAGGTTCAACCATAGAGGTTCATCCTGTCAGTCTGTATTGCAGGTTCATCCTGTCAGTCTGTATAGCATGTTCAACCATAGAGGTTCATCCTGTCAGTCTGTATAACAGGTTCATCCTGTCAGTCTGTATAGCAGGTTCATCCTGTCAGTCTGTATAGCAGGTTCAACCATAGAGGTTCATCCTGTCAGTCTGTAATGCAGGTTCATCCTGTCAGTCTGTATAGCAGGTTCATCCTGTCAGTCTGTATAGCAGGTTCAACCATAGAGGTTCATCCTGTCAGTCTGTATAGCAGGTTCATCCTGTCAGTCTGTATAGCAGTTTGAGGTTCATCCTGTCAGTCTGTATAGCAGGTTCAACCATAGAGGTTCATCCTATCAGTCTGTATAGCAGGTTCAACCATAGAGTTTCATCCTGTCAGTCTGTATAGCAGGTTCATCCTGTCAGTCTGTATAGCAGGTTCATCCATAGAGGTTCATCCTGTCAGTCTGTATAGCAGGTTCATCCTGTCAGTCTGTATAGCAGGTTCAACCGTAGAGGTTCATCCTGTCAGTCTGTATAGCAGGTTCAACCATAGAGGTTCATCCTGTCAGTCTGTCTAACAGGTTCATCCTGTCAGTCTGTATAGCAGGTTCATCCTGTCAGTGTGTATAGCAGGTTCATCCTGTCAGTCTGTATAGCAGGTTCATCCTGTCAGTCTGTATATCAGGTTCAACCATAGAGGTTCATCCTGTCAGTCTGTATAGCAGGTTCATCCATAGAGGTTCAACCTGTCAATCTGTATAGCAGGTTCATCCTGTCAGTCTGTAAAGCAGGTTCATCCATAGAGGTTCATCCTGTCAGTCTGTATAGCAGGTTCAACCATAGAGGTTCATCATGTCAGTCTGTAAAGCAGGTTCATCCTGTCAGTCTGTATAGCAGGTTCATCCTGTCAGTCTGTATAACAGGTTCATCCTGTCAGTCTGTATAGCAGGTTCTTCCTGTCAGTCTGTATAGCAGGTTCAACCATAGAGGTTCATCCTGTCAGTCTGTATAGCAGGTTCATCCTGTCAGTCTGTATAGCAGTTTCATCCATAGAGGTTCATCCTGTCAGTCTGTATAGCAGGTTCATCCGTAGAGGTTCATCCTGTCAGTCTGTATAGCAGGTTCATCCTGTCAGTCTGTATAGCAGGTTCATCCTGTCAGTCTGTATAGCAGGTTCACCCTGTCAGTCTGTATAGCAGGTTCAACCATAGAGGTTCATCCTGTCAGTCTGTATAGCAGGTTCATCCTGTCAGTCTGTATAGCATGTTCAACCATAGAGGTTCATCCTGTCAGTCTGTATAGCAGGTTCATCCTGTCAGTCTGTATAGCAGGTTCATCCTGTCAGTCTGTATAGCAGGTTCAACCATAGAGGTTCATCCTGTCAGTCTGTAATGCAGGTTCATCCTGTCAGTCTGTATAGCAGGTTCATCCTGTCAGTCTGTATAGCAGATTCATCCATAGAGGTTCATCCTGTCAGTCTGTATAGCAGGTTTAACCATAGAGGTTCATCCTGTCAGTCTGTATAGCAGGTTCATCCTGTCAGTCTGTATAGCATGTTCAACCATAGAGGTTCATCCTGTCAGTCTGTATAGCAGGTTCAACCTGTCAGTCTGTATAGCAGGTTCAACAATAGAGGTTCATCCTGTCAGTCTGTATAGCAGGTTCAACCATAGAGGTTCATCCTGTCAGTCTGTATAGCAGGTTCATCCTGTCAGTCTGTATAGCAGGTTCAACCTGTCAGTCTGTATAGTAGGTTCAACCTGTCAGTCTGTATAGCAGGTTCAACCTGTCAGTCTGTATAGCAGGTTCAACCTGTCAGTCTGTATAGCAGGTTCAACCATAGATGTTCATCCTGTCAGTCTGTATAGCAGGTTCAACCTGTCAGTCTGTATAGCAGGTTCAACCATAGAGGATCATCCTGTCAGTCTGTATAGCAGGTTCATCCTGTCAGTCTGTATAGCAGGTTCATCCTGTCAGTCTGTATAGCAGGTTCAACAATAGAGGTTCATCCTGTCAGTCTGTATAGCAGGTTCAACCTGTCAGTCTGTATAGCAGGTTCATCCTGTCATTCTGTATAGCAAGTTCAACCTGTCAGTCTGTATAGCAGGTTCAACCATAGAGGTTCATCCTGTCAGTCTGTATAGCAGGTTCATCCTGTCAGTCTGTATAGCAGTTTCAACAATAGAGGTTCATCCTGTCAGTCTGTATAGCAGGTTAAACCTGTCAGTCTGTATAGCAGGTTCAACCATAGAGGTTCATCCTGTCAGTCTGTATAGCAGGTTCATCCTGTCAGTCTGTATAGCAGGTTCATCCTGTCAGTCTGTATAGCAGGTTCATCCTGTCAGTCTGTATAGCAGGTTCAACCATAGAGGTTCATCCTGTCAGTCTGTATAGCAGGTTCAACCATAGAGGTTCAACCTGTCAGTCTGTATAGCAGGTTCATCCTGTCAGTCTCAAAAGCAGGTTCATCCATAGAGGTTCATCCTGTCAGTCTGTATAGCAGGTTCAACCATAGAGGTTCATCATGTCAGTCTGTAAAGCAGGTTCATCCTGTCAGTCTGTATAGCAGGTTCATCCTGTCAGTCTGTATAGCAGGTTCATCCTGTCAGTCTGTATAGCAGGTTCATCCTGTCAGTCTGTATAGCAGGTTCAACCATAGAGGTTCATCCTGTCAGTCTGTATAGCAGGTTCATCCTGTCAGTCTGTATAGCAGGTTCAACCATAGAGGTTCATCCTGTCAGTCTGTATAGCAGGTTCAACCATAGAGGTTCATCCTGTCATTCTGTATAGCAGGTTCATCCTGTCAGTCTGTATAGCAGGTTCATCCTGTCAGTCTGTATAGCAGGTTCAACCATAGAGGTTCATCCTGTCAGTCTGTATAGCAGGTTCATCCTGTCAGTCTGTATAGCATGTTCAACCATAGAGGTTCATCCTGTCAGTCTGTATAACAGGTTCATCCTGTCAGTCTGTATAGCAGGTTCATCCTGTCAGTCTGTATAGCAGGTTCAACCATAGAGGTTCATCCTGTCAGTCTGTAATGCAGGTTCATCCTGTCAGTCTGTATAGCAGGTTCATCCTGTCAGTCTGTATAGCAGGTTCAACCATAGAGATTCATCCTGTCAGTCTGTATAGCAGGTTCATCCTGTCAGTCTGTATAGCAGTTTATATAGAGGTTCATCCTGTCAGTCTGTATAGCAGGTTCAACCATAGAGGTTCATCCTATCAGTCTGTATAGCAGGTTCAACCATAGAGTTTCATCCTGTCAGTCTGTATAGCAGGTTCATCCTGTCAGTCTGTATAGCAGGTTCATCCATAGAGGTTCATCCTGTCAGTCTGTATAGCAGGTTCATCCTGTCAGTCTGTATAGCAGGTTCAACCATAGAGGTTCATCCTGTCAGTCTGTATAGCAGGTTCAACCATAGAGGTTCATCCTGTCAGTCTGTATAGCAGGTTCATCCTGTCAGTCTGTATAGCAGGTTCATCCTGTCAGTCTGTATAGCAGGTTCATCCTGTCAGTCTGTATAGCAGGTTCATCCTGTCAGTCTGTATAGCAGGTTCAACCATAGAGGTTCAACCTGTCAATCTGTATAGCAGGTTCATCCTGTCAGTCTGAAAAGCAGGTTCATCCATAGAGGTTCATCCTGTCAGTCTGTATAGCAGGTTCAACCATAGAGGTTCATCATGTCAGTCTGTAAAGCAGGTTCATCCTGTCAGTCTGTATAGCAGGTTCATCCTGTCAGTCTGTATAACAGGTTCATCCTGTCAGTCTGTATAGCAGGTTCTTCCTGTCAGTCTGTATAGCAGGTTCAACCATAGAGGTTCATCCTGTCAGTCTGTATAGCAGGTTCATCCTGTCAGTCTGTATAGCAGTTTCATCCATAGAGGTTCATCCTGTCAGTCTGTATAGCAGGTTCATCCGTAGAGGTTCATCCTGTCAGTCTGTATAGCAGGTTCATCCTGTCAGTCTGTATAGCAGGTTCATCCTGTCAGTCTGTATAGCAGGTTCATCCTGTCAGTCTGTATAGCAGGTTCAACCATAGAGGTTCATCCTGTCAGTCTGTATAGCAGGTTCATCCTGTCAGTCTGTATAGCATGTTCAACCATAGAGGTTCATCCTGTCAGTCTGTATAACAGGTTCATCCTGTCAGTCTGTATAGCAGGTTCATCCTGTCAGTCTGTATAGCAGGTTCAACCATAGAGGTTCATCCTGTCAGTCTGTAAAGCAGGTTCATCCTGTCAGTCTGTATAGCAGGTTCATCCTGTCAGTCTGTATAGCAGGTTCAACCATAGAGGTTCATCCTGTCAGTCTGTATAGCAGGTTTAACCATAGAGGTTCATCCTGTCAGTCTGTATAGCAGGTTCATCCTGTCAGTCTGTATAGCAGGTTCATCCATAGAGGTTCATCCTGTCAGTCTGTATAGCAGGTTCAACCTGTCAGTCTGTATAGCAGGTTCAACCATAGAGGTTCATCCTGTCAGTCTGTATAGCAGGTTCAACCATAGAGGTTCAACCTGTCAATCTGTATAGCAGGTTCATCCATAGATGTTCATCCTGTCAGTCTGTATAGCAGGTTCAACCATAGAGGTTCATCATGTCAGTCTGTAAAGCAGGTTCATCCTGTCAGTCTGTATAGCAGGTTCATCCTGTCAGTCTGTATAACAGGTTCATCCTGTCAGTCTGTATAGCAGGTTCATCCTGTCAGTCTGTATAGCAGGTTCAACCATAGAGGTTCATCCTGTCAGTCTGTATGGCAGGTTCATCCTGTCAGTCTGTATAGCAGTTTCATCCATAGAGGTTCATCCTGTCAGTCTGTATAGCAGGTTCATCCGTAGAGGTTCATCCTGTCAGTCTGTATAGCAGGTTCATCCTGTCAGTCTGTATAGCAGGTTCATCCTGTCAGTCTGTATAGCAGGTTCATCCTGTCAGTCTGTATAGCAGGTTCAACCATAGAGGTTCATCCTGTCAGTCTGTATAGCAGGTTCATCCTGTCAGTCTGTATAGCATGTTCAACCATAGAGGTTCATCCTGTCAGTCTGTATAACAGGTTCATCCTGTCAGTCTGTATAGCAGGTTCATCCTGTCAGTCTGTATAGCAGGTTCAACCATAGAGGTTCATCCTGTCAGTCTGTAATGCAGGTTCATCCTGTCAGTCTGTATAGCAGGTTCATCCTGTCAGTCTGTATAGCAGGTTCAACCATAGAGGTTCATCCTGTCAGTCTGTATAGCAGGTTCATCCTGTCAGTCTGTATAGCAGTTTATCCATAGAGGTTCATCCTGTCAGTCTGTATAGCAGGTTCAACCATAGAGGTTCATCCTGTCAGTCTGTATAGCAGGTTCAACCATAGAGTTTCATCCTGTCAGTCTGTATAGCAGGTTCATCCTGTCAGTCTGTATAGCAGGTTCAACCATAGAGGTTCATCCTGTCAGTCTGTATAGCAGGTTCATCCTGTCAGTCTGTATAGCAGGTTATCCATAGAGGTTCATCCTGTCAGTCTGTATAGCAGGTTCAACCATAGAGGTTCATCCTGTCAGTCTGTATAGCAGGTTCATCCTGTCAGTCTGTATAGCAGGTTCATCCTGTCAGTGTGTATAGCAGGTTCATCCTGTCAGTCTGTATAGCAGGTTCAACCATAGAGGTTCATCCTGTCAGTCTGTATAGCAGGTTCATCCAAAGAGGTTCATCTTGTCAGTCTGTATAGCAGGTTCATCCTGTCAGTCTGTATAGCAGATTCATCCATAGAGGTTCATCCTGTCAGTCTGTATAGCAGGTTCAACCATAGAGGTTCATCCTGTCAGTCTGTATAGCAGGTTCATCCTGTCAGTCTGTATAGCAGGTTCATCCATAGAGGTTCATCCTGTCAGTCTGTATAGCAGGTTCAACCTGTCAGTCTGTATAGCAGGTTCATCCTGTCAGTGTGTATAGCAGGTTCATCCTGTCAGTCTGTATAGCAGGTTCAACCATAGAGGTTCATCCTGTCAGTCTGTATAGCAGGATCATCCAAAGAGGTTCATCTTGTCAGTCTGTATAGCAGGTTCATCCTGTCAGTCTGTATAGCAGATTCATCCATAGAGGTTCATCCTGTCAGTCTGTATAGCAGGTTTAACCATAGAGGTTCATCCTGTCAGTCTGTATAGCAGGTTCATCCAAAGAGGTTCATCTTGTCAGTCTGTATAGCAGGTTCATCCTGTCAGTCTGTATAGCAGATTCATCCATAGAGGTTCATCCTGTCAGTCTGTATAGCAGGTTTAACCATAGAGGTTCATCCTGTCAGTCTGTATAGCAGGTTCATCCTGTCAGTCTGTATAGCAGGTTCATCCATAGAGGTTCATCCTGTCAGTCTGTATAGCAGGTTCAACCTGTCAGTCTGTATAGCAGGTTCAACCATAGAGGTTCATCTTGTCAGTCTGTATAGCAGGTTAAACCTGTCAGTCTGTATAGCAGGTTCAACCATAGAGGTTCATCCTGTCAGTCTGTATAGCAGGTTCATCCTGTCAGTCTGTATAGCAGGTTCAACCTGTCAGTCTGTATAGCAGGTTCAACCTGTCAGTCTGTATAGCAGGTTCAACCATAGAGGTTCATCCTGTCAGTCTGTATAGCAGGTTCAACCATAGAGGTTCATCCTGTCAGTCTGTATAGCAGGTTCATCCTGTCAGTCTGTAAAGCAGGTTCAACCATAGATGTTCATCCTGTCAGTCTGTATAGCAGGTTCAACCATAGAGGTTCATCATGTCAGTCTGTAAAGCAGGTTCATCCTGTCAGTCTGTATAGCAGGTTCATCCTGTCAGTCTGTATAGCAGGTTCATCCTGTCAGTCTGTATAGCAGGTTCACCCTGTCAGTCTGTATAGCAGGTTCAACCATAGAGGTTCATCCTGTCAGTCTGTATAGCAGGTTCATCCTGTCAGTCTGTATAGCAGTTTCATCCATAGAGGTTCATCCTGTCAGTCTGTATAGCAGGTTCATCCGTAGAGGTTCATCCTGTCAGTCTGTATAGCAGGTTCATCCTGTCAGTCTGTATAGCAGGTTCATCCTGTCAGTCTGTATAGCAGGTTCAACCATAGAGGTTCATCCTGTCAGTCTGTATAGCAGGTTCATCCTGTCAGTCTGTATAGCATGTTCAACCATAGAGGTTCATCCTGTCAGTCTGTATAGCAGGTTCATCCTGTCAGTCTGTATAGCAGGTTCATCCTGTCAGTCTGTATAGCAGGTTCAACCATAGAGGTTCATCCTGTCAGTCTGTAATGCAGGTTCATCCTGTCAGTCTGTATAGCAGGTTCATCCTGTCAGTCTGTATAGCATGTTCAACCATAGAGATTCATCCTGTCAGTCTTTATAGCAGGTTCATCCTGTCAGTATAGCAGTTTCATCCATAGAGGTTCATCCTGTCAGTCTGTATAGCAGGTTCAACCATAGAGGTTCATCCTATCAGTCTGTATAGCAGGTTACACCATAGACTTTCATCCTGTCAGTCTGTATTGCAGGTTCATCCTGTCAGTCTGTATAGCAGGTTCATCCATTGAGGTTCATCCTGTCAGTCTGTATAGCAGGTTCATCCTGTCAGTCTGTATAGCAGGTTCATCCGTAGAGGTTCATCCTGTCAGTCTGTATAGCAGGTTCAACCATAGAGGTTCATCCTGTCAGTCTGTATAACAGGTTCATCCTGTCAGTCTGTATAGCAGGTTCATCCTGTCAGTGTGTATAGCAGGTTCATCCTGTCAGTCTGTATAGCAGGTTCATCCTGTCAGTCTGTATAGCAGCTTCATCCATAGAGGTTCAACCTGTCAATCTGTATAGCAGGTTCATCCTGTCAGTCTGAAAAGCAGGTTCATCCATAGATGTTCATCCTGTCAGTCTGTATAGCAGGTTCAACCATAGAGGTTCATCATGTCAGTCTGTAAAGCAGGTTCATCCTGTCAGTCTGTATAGCAGGTTCATCCTGTCAGTCTGTATAGCAGGTTCAACCTGTCAGTGTATAGCAGGTTCATCCTGTCAGTCTGTATAGCAGGTTCAACCATAGAGGTTCATCCTGTCAGTCTGTATAGCAGGTTCAACCTGTCAGTCTGTATAGCAGTTTCAACCATAGAGGTTCATCCTGTCAGTCTGTATAGCAGGTTCAACCGTAGAGGTTCATCCTGTCAGTCTGTATAGCAGGTTCATCCTGTCAGTCTGTATAGCAGGTTCATCCTGTCAGTCTGTATAGCAGGTTCATCCTGTCAGTCTGTATAGCAGGTTCATCCATAGAGGTTCATCCTGTCAGTCTGTATAGCAGGTTCATCCTGTCAGTCTGTATAGCAGGTTCAACCATAGAGGTTCATCCTGTCAGTCTGTATAGCAGGTTCATCCTGTCAGTCTGTATAGCAGGTTCATCCTGTCAGTCTGTATAGCAGGTTCAACCATAGAGGTTCATCCTGTCAGTCTGTAAAGCAGGTTCATCCTGTCAGTCTGTATAGCAGGTTCATCCCGTCAGTCTGTATAGCAGATTCATCCATAGAGGTTCATCCTGTCAGTCTGTATAGCAGGTTCAACCATAGAGGTTCATCCTGTCAGTCTGTATAGCAGGTTCATCCTGTCAGTCTGTATAGCAGGTTCATCCATAGAGGTTCATCCTGTCAGTCTGTATAGCAGGTTCAACCTGTCAGTCTGTATAGCAGGTTCAACCATAGAGGTTCATCTTGTCAGTCTGTATAGCAGGTTCAACCATAGAGGTTCAACCTGTCAGTCTGTATAGCAGGTTCATCCATAGATGTTCATCCTGTCAGTCTGTATAGCAGGTTCAACCATAGAGGTTCATCCTGTCAGTCTGTAAAGCAGGTTCAACCTGTCAGTCTGTATAGCAGGTTCATCCTGTCAGTCTGTATAACAGGTTCATCCTGTCAGTCTGTATAGCAGGTTCATCCTGTCAGTCTGTATAGCAGGTTCAACCATAGAGGTTCATCCTGTCAGTCTGTATAGCAGGTTCATCCTGTCAGTCTGTATAGCAGGTTCAACCATAGAGGTTCATCCTGTCAGTCTGTATAGCAGGTTCAACCATAGAGTTTCATCCTGTCAGTCTGTAAAGCAGGTTCATCCTGTCAGTCTGTATAGCAGGTTCATCCTGTCAGTCTGTATAGCAGGTTCATCCTGTCAGTCTGTATAGCAGGTTCAACCATAGAGGTTCATCCTGTCAGTCTGTATAGCAGGTTCATCCTGTCAGTCTGTATAGCATGTTCAACCATAGAGGTTCATCCTGTCAGTCTGTATAGCAGGTTCATCCTGTCAGTCTGTATAGCAGGTTCATCCTGTCAGTCTGTATAGCAGGTTCAACCATAGAGGTTCATCCTGTCAGTCTGTAATGCAGGTTCATCCTGTCAGTCTGTATAGCAGGTTCATCCTGTCAGTCTGTATAGCATGTTCAACCATAGAGATTCATCCTGTCAGTCTGTATAGCAGGTTCATCCTGTCAGTCTGTATAGCAGTTTCATCCATAGAGGTTCATCCTGTCAGTCTGTATAGCAGGTTCAACCATAGAGGTTCATCCTATCAGTCTGTATAGCAGGTTCAACCATAGAGTTTCATCCTGTCAGTCTGTATAGCAGGTTCATCCTGTCAGTCTGTATAGCAGGTTCATCCATAGAGGTTCATCCTGTCAGTCTGTATAGCAGGTTCATCCTGTCAGTCTGTATAGCAGGTTCATCCGTAGAGGTTCATCCTGTCAGTCTGTATAGCAGGTTCAACCATAGAGGTTCATCCTGTCAGTCTGTATAACAGGTTCATCCTGTCAGTCTGTATAGCAGGTTCATCCTGTCAGTGTGTATAGCAGGTTCATCCTGTCAGTCTGTATAGCAGGTTCAACCATAGAGGTTCATCCTGTCAGTCTGTATAGCAGGTTCATCCAAAGAGGTTCATCTTGTCAGTCTGTATAGCAGGTTCATCCTGTCAGTCTGTATAGCAGATTCATCCATAGAGGTTCATCCTGTCAGTCTGTATAGCAGGTTTAACCATAGAGGTTCATCTTGTCAGTCTGTATAGCAGGTTCATCCTGTCAGTCTGTATAGCAGGTTCATCCATAGAGGTTCATCCTGTCAGTCTGTATAGCAGGTTCAACCTGTCAGTCTGTATAGCAGGTTCATCCTGTCAGTGTGTATAGCAGGTTCATCCTGTCAGTCTGTATAGCAGGTTCATCCATAGAGGTTCATCCTGTCAGTCTGTATAGCAGGATCATCTATAGAGGTTCATCTTGTCAGTCTGTATAGCAGGTTCATCCTGTCAGTCTGTATAGCAGATTACATAGAGGTTCATCCTGTCAGTCTGTATAGCAGGTTCAACCATAGAGGTTCATCCTGTCAGTCTGTATAGCAGGTTCATCCAACTGTCAGTCTGTATAGCAGGTTCATCCTGTCAGTCTGTATAGCAGATTCAACCATAGAGGTTCATCCTGTCAGTCTGTATAGCAGGTTTAACCATAGAGGTTCATCCTGTCAGTCTGTATAGCAGGTTCAACCTGTCAGTCTGTATAGCAGGTTCAACCATAGAGGTTCATCCTGTCAGTCTGTATAGCAGGTTCAACCTGTCAGTCTGTATAGCAGGTTCAACCATAGAGGTTCATCTTGTCAGTCTGTATAGCAGGTTCAACCATAGAGGTTCAACCTGTCAGTCTGTATAGCAGGTTCATCCTGTCAGTCTGTATGGCAGGTTCAACCTGTCAGTCTGTATAGTAGGTTCAACCTGTCAGTCTGTATAGCAGGTTCAACCTGTCAGTCTGTATAGCAGGTTCAACCTGTCAGTCTGTATAGCAGTTTCAACCATAGATGTTCATCCTGTCATTCTGTATAGCAGGTTCAACCTGTCAATCTGTATAGCAGGTTCAACCATAGAGGATCATCCTGTCAGTCTGTATAGCATGTTCATCCTGTCAGTCTGTATAGCAGGTTCATCCTGTCAGTCTGTATAGCAGGTTCAACAATAGAGGTTCATCCTGTCAGTCTGTATAGCAGGTTCAACCTGTCAGTCTGTATAGCAGGTTCATCCTGTCATTCTGTATAGCAAGTTCAACCTGTCAGTCTGTATAGCAGGTTCAACCATAGAGGTTCATCCTGTCAGTCTGTATAGCAGGTTCATCCTGTCAGTCTGTATAGCAGTTTCAACAATAGAGGTTCATCCTGTCAGTCTGTATAGCAGGTTAAACCTGTCAGTCTGTATAGCAGGTTCAACCATAGAGGTTCATCCTGTCAGTCTGTATAGCAGGTTCATCCTGTCAGTCTGTATAGCAGGTTCATCCTGTCAGTCTGTATAGCAGGTTCATCCTGTCAGTCTATATATCAGGTTCAACCATAGAGGTTCATCCTGTCAGTCTGTATAGCAGCTTCATCCATAGAGGTTCAACCTGTCAATCTGTATAGCAGGTTCATCCTGTCAGTCTGAAAAGCAGGTTCATCCATAGATGTTCATCCTGTCAGTCTGTATAGCAGGTTCAACCATAGAGGTTCATCATGTCAGTCTGTAAAGCAGGTTCATCCTGTCAGTCTGTATAGCAGGTTCATCCTGTCAGTCTGTATAACAGGTTCATCCTGTCAGTCTGTATAGCAGGTTCATCCTGTCAGTCTGTATAGCAGGTTCAACCATAGAGGTTCATCCTGTCAGTCTGTATAGCAGGTTCATCCTGTCAGTCTGTATAGCAGGTTCATCCATAGAGGTTCATCCTGTCAGTCTGTATAGCAGGTTCATCCGTAGAGGTTCATCCTGTCAGTCTGTATAGCAGGTTCATCCTGTCAGTCTGTATAGCAGGTTCATCCTGTCAGTCTGTATAGCAGGTTCAACCATAGAGGTTCATCCTGTCAGTCTGTATAGCAGGTTCATCCTGTCAGTCTGTATAGCATGTTCAACCATAGAGGTTCATCCTGTCAGTCTGTATAGCAGGTTCATCCTGTCAGTCTGTATAGCAGGTTCATCCTGTCAGTCTGTATAGCAGGTTCAACCATAGAGGTTCATCCTGTCAGTCTGTAATGCAGGTTCATCCTGTCAGTCTGTATAGCAGGTTCATCCTGTCAGTCTGTATAGCAGATTCATCCATAGAGGTTCATCCTGTCAGTCTGTATAGCAGGTTTAACCATAGAGGTTCATCCTGTCAGTCTGTATAGCAGGTTCATCCTGTCAGTCTGTATAGCAGGTTCATCCATAGAGGTTCATCCTGTCAGTCTGTATAGCAGGTTCAACCTGTCAGTCTGTATAGCAGGTTCAACAATAGAGGTTCATCTTGTCAGTCTGTATAGCAGGTTCAACCATAGAGGTTCAACCTGTCAGTCTGTATAGCAGGTTCATCCTGTCAGTCTGTATGGCAGGTTCAACCTGTCAGTCTGTATAGTAGGTTCAACCTGTCAGTCTGTATAGCAGGTTCAACCTGTCAGTCTGTATAGCAGGTTCAACCTGTCAGTCTGTATAGCAGGTTCAACCATAGATGTTCATCCTGTCATTCTGGATAGCAGGTTCAACCTGTCAGTCTGTATAGCAGGTTCAACCATAGAGGATCATCCTGTCAGTCTGTATAGCATGTTCATCCTGTCAGTCTGTATAGCAGGTTCATCCTGTCAGTCTGTATAGCAGGTTCAACAATAGAGGTTCATCCTGTCAGTCTGTATAGCAGGTTCAACCTGTCAGTCTGTATAGCAGGTTCATCCTGTCATTCTGTATAGCAAGTTCAACCTGTCAGTCTGTATAGCAGGTTCAACCATAGAGGTTCATCCTGTCAGTCTGTATAGCAGGTTCATCCTGTCAGTCTGTATAGCAGTTTCAACAATAGAGGTTCATCCTGTCAGTCTGTATAGCAGGTTAAACCTGTCAGTCTGTATAGCAGGTTCAACCATAGAGGTTCATCCTGTCAGTCTGTATAGCAGGTTCATCCTGTCAGTCTGTATAGCAGGTTCACCCTGTCAGTCTGTATAGCAGGTTCATCCTGTCAGTCTGTATAGCAGGTTCAACCATAGAGGTTCATCCTGTCAGTCTGTATAGCAGCTTCATCCATAGAGGTTCAACCTGTCAATCTGTATAGCAGGTTCATCCTGTCAGTCTGAAAAGCAGGTTCATCCATAGATGTTCATCCTGTCAGTCTGTATAGCAGGTTCAACCATAGAGGTTCATCATGTCAGTCTGTAAAGCAGGTTCATCCTGTCAGTCTGTATAGCAGGTTCATCCTGTCAGTCTGTATAACAGGTTCATCCTGTCAGTCTGTATAGCAGGTTCATCCTGTCAGTCTGTATAGCAGGTTCAACCATAGAGGTTCATCCTGTCAGTCTGTATAGCAGGTTCATCCTGTCAGTCTGTATAGCAGTTTCATCCATAGAGGTTCATCCTGTCAGTCTGTATAGCAGGTTCAACCGTAGAGGTTCATCCTGTCAGTCTGTATAGCAGGTTCATCCTGTCAGTCTGTATAGCAGGTTCATCCTGTCAGTCTGTATAGCAGGTTCATCCTGTCAGTCTGTATAGCAGGTTCAACCATAGAGGTTCATCCTGTCAGTCTGTATAGCAGGTTCATCCTGTCAGTCTGTATAGCATGTTCAACCATAGAGGTTCATCCTGTCAGTCTGTATAACAGGTTCATCCTGTCAGTCTGTATAGCAGGTTCATCCTGTCAGTCTGTATAGCAGGTTCAACCATAGAGGTTCATCCTGTCAGTCTGTAA
Organism: Salmo salar; assembly: GCF_905237065.1. NCBI lineage: Eukaryota > Metazoa > Chordata > Actinopteri > Salmoniformes > Salmonidae > Salmo > Salmo salar. The sequence continues at coordinate 1,386,745 of NC_059442.1, forward strand.
TGCAGGTTCATCCTGTCAGTCTGTATAGCAGGTTCATCCTGTCAGTCTGTATAGCAGATTCATCCATAGAGGTTCATCCTGTCAGTCTGTATAGCAGGTTTAACCATAGAGGTTCATCCTGTCAGTCTGTATAGCAGGTTCATCCTGTCAGTCTGTATAGCAGGTTCATCCATAGAGGTTCATCCTGTCAGTCTGTATAGCAGGTTCAACCTGTCAGTCTGTATAGCAGGTTCAACAATAGAGGTTCATCTTGTCAGTCTGTATAGCAGGTTCAACCATAGAGGTTCAACCTGTCAGTCTGTATAGCAGGTTCATCCTGTCAGTCTGTATGGCAGGTTCAACCTGTCAGTCTGTATAGTAGGTTCAACCTGTCAGTCTGTATAGCAGGTTCAACCTGTCAGTCTGTATAGCAGGTTCAACCTGTCAGTCTGTATAGCAGTTTCAACCATAGATGTTCATCCTGTCATTCTGTATAGCAGGTTCAACCTGTCAATCTGTATAGCAGGTTCAACCATAGAGGATCATCCTGTCAGTCTGTATAGCATGTTCATCCTGTCAGTCTGTATAGCAGGTTCATCCTGTCAGTCTGTATAGCAGGTTCAACAATAGAGGTTCATCCTGTCAGTCTGTATAGCAGGTTCAACCTGTCAGTCTGTATAGCAGGTTCATCCTGTCATTCTGTATAGCAAGTTCAACCTGTCAGTCTGTATAGCAGGTTCAACCATAGAGGTTCATCCTGTCAGTCTGTATAGCAGGTTCATCCTGTCAGTCTGTATAGCAGTTTCAACAATAGAGGTTCATCCTGTCAGTCTGTATAGCAGGTTAAACCTGTCAGTCTGTATAGCAGGTTCAACCATAGAGGTTCATCCTGTCAGTCTGTATAGCAGGTTCATCCTGTCAGTCTGTATAGCAGGTTCACCCTGTCAGTCTGTATAGCAGGTTCATCCTGTCAGTCTATATATCAGGTTCAACCATAGAGGTTCATCCTGTCAGTCTGTATAGCAGGTTCATCCATAGAGGTTCAACCTGTCAATCTGTATAGCAGGTTCATCCTGTCAGTCTGAAAAGCAGGTTCATCCATAGATGTTCATCCTGTCAGTCTGTATAGCAGGTTCAACCATAGAGGTTCATCATGTCAGTCTGTAAAGCAGGTTCATCCTGTCAGTCTGTATAGCAGGTTCATCCTGTCAGTCTGTATAACAGGTTCATCCTGTCAGTCTGTATAGCAGGTTCATCCTGTCAGTCTGTATAGCAGGTTCAACCATAGAGGTTCATCCTGTCAGTCTGTATAGCAGGTTCATCCTGTCAGTCTGTATAGCAGTTTCATCCATAGAGGTTCATCCTGTCAGTCTGTATAGCAGGTTCATCCGTAGAGGTTCATCCTGTCAGTCTGTATAGCAGGTTCATCCTGTCAGTCTGTATAGCAGGTTCATCCTGTCAGTCTGTATAGCAGGTTCATCCTGTCAGTCTGTATAGCAGGTTCAACCATAGAGGTTCATCCTGTCAGTCTGTATAGCAGGTTCATCCTGTCAGTCTGTATAGCATGTTCAACCATAGAGGTTCATCCTGTCAGTCTGTATAGCAGGTTCATCCTGTCAGTCTGTATAGCAGGTTCATCCTGTCAGTCTGTATAGCAGGTTCAACCATAGAGGTTCATCCTGTCAGTCTGTAAAGCAGGTTCATCCTGTCAGTCTGTATAGCAGGTTCATCCTGTCAGTCTGTATAGCAGGTTCAACCATAGAGGTTCATCCTGTCAGTCTGTATAGCAGGTTCATCCTGTCAGTCTGTATAGCAGTTTCATCCATAGAGGTTCATCCTGTCAGTCTGTATAGCAGGTTCAACCATAGAGGTTCATCCTATCAGTCTGTATAGCAGGTTCAACCATAGAGTTTCATCCTGTCAGTCTGTATAGCAGGTTCATCCTGTCAGTCTGTATAGCAGGTTCATCCATAGAGGTTCATCCTGTCAGTCTGTATAGCAGGTTCATCCTGTCAGTCTGTATAGCAGGTTCATCCGTAGAGGTTCATCCTGTCAGTATGTATAGCAGGTTCAACCATAGAGGTTCATCCTGTCAGTCTGTATAACAGGTTCATCCTGTCAGTCTGTATAGCAGGTTCATCCTGTCAGTGTGTATAGCAGGTTCATCCTGTCAGTCTGTATAGCAGGTTCATCCTGTCAGTCTATATATCAGGTTCAACCATAGAGGTTCATCCTGTCAGTCTGTATAGCAGCTTCATCCATAGAGGTTCAACCTGTCAATCTGTATAGCAGGTTCATCCTGTCAGTCTGAAAAGCAGGTTCATCCATAGATGTTCATCCTGTCAGTCTGTATAGCAGGTTCAACCATAGAGGTTCATCATGTCAGTCTGTAAAGCAGGTTCATCCTGTCAGTCTGTATAGCAGGTTCATCCTGTCAGTCTGTATAACAGGTTCATCCTGTCAGTCTGTATAGCAGGTTCTTCCTGTCAGTCTGTATAGCAGGTTCAACCATAGAGGTTCATCCTGTCAGTCTGTATAGCAGGTTCATCCTGTCAGTCTGTATAGCAGTTTCAACCATAGAGGTTCATCCTGTCAGTCTGTATAGCAGGTTCATCCGTAGAGGTTCATCCTGTCAGTCTGTATAGCAGGTTCATCCTGTCAGTCTGTATAGCAGGTTCATCCTGTCAGTCTGTATAGCAGGTTCATCCTGTCAGTCTGTATAGCAGGTTCAACCATAGAGGTTCATCCTGTCAGTCTGTATAGCAGGTTCATCCTGTCAGTCTGTATAGCATGTTCAACCATAGAGGTTCATCCTGTCAGTCTGTATAACAGGTTCATCCTGTCAGTCTGTATAGCAGGTTCATCCTGTCAGTCTGTATAGCAGGTTCAACCATAGAGGTTCATCCTGTCAGTCTGTATAGCAGGTTCATCCTGTCAGTCTGTATAGCAGGTTCAACCTGTCAGTCTGTATAGCAGGTTCAACCATAGAGGTTCATCCTGTCAGTCTGTATAGCAGGTTTAACCATAGAGGTTCATCCTGTCAGTCTGTATAGCAGGTTCATCCTGTCAGTCTGTATAGCAGGTTCAACCATAGAGGTTCATCCTGTCAGTCTGTATAGCAGGTTCAACCTGTCAGTCTGTATAGCAGGTTCAACAATAGAGGTTCATCTTGTCAGTCTGTATAGCAGGTTCAACCATAGAGGTTCAACCTGTCAGTCTGTATAGCAGGTTCATCCTGTCAGTCTGTATGGCAGGTTCAACCTGTCAGTCTGTATAGTAGGTTCAACCTGTCAGTCTGTATAGCAGGTTCAACCTGTCAGTCTGTATAGCAGGTTCAACCTGTCAGTCTGTATAGCAGGTTCAACCATAGATGTTCATCCTGTCATTCTGTATAGCAGGTTCAACCTGTCAATCTGTATAGCAGGTTCAACCATAGAGGATCATCCTGTCAGTCTGTATAGCAGGTTCATCCTGTCAGTCTGTATAGCAGGTTCATCCTGTCAGTCTGTATAGCAGGTTCAACAATAGAGGTTCATCCTGTCAGTCTGTATAGCAGGTTCAACCTGTCAGTCTGTATAGCAGGTTCATCCTGTCATTCTGTATAGCAAGTTCAACCTGTCAGTCTGTGTAGCAGGTTCAACCATAGAGGTTCATCCTGTCAGTCTGTATAGCAGGTTCATCCTGTCAGTCTGTATAGCAGTTTCAACAATAGAGGTTCATCCTGTCAGTCTGTATAGCAGGTTAAACCTGTCAGTCTGTATAGCAGGTTCAACCATAGAGGTTCATCCTGTCAGTCTGTATAGCAGGTTCATCCTGTCAGTCTGTATAGCAGGTTCACCCTGTCAGTCTGTATAGCAGGTTCATCCTGTCAGTCTATATATCAGGTTCAACCATAGAGGTTCATCCTGTCAGTCTGTATAGCAGCTTCATCCATAGAGGTTCAACCTGTCAATCTGTATAGCAGGTTCATCCTGTCAGTCTGAAAAGCAGGTTCATCCATAGATGTTCATCCTGTCAGTCTGTATAGCAGGTTCAACCATAGAGGTTCATCATGTCAGTCTGTAAAGCAGGTTCATCCTGTCAGTCTGTATAGCAGGTTCATCCTGTCAGTCTGTATAGCAGGTTCATCCTGTCAGTCTGTATAGCAGGTTCATCCTGTCAGTCTGTATAGCATGTTCAACCATAGAGGTTCATCCTGTCAGTCTGTATAGCAGGTTCATCCTGTCAGTCTGTATAGCAGTTTCATCCATAGAGGTTCATCCTGTCAGTCTGTATAGCAGGTTCATCCGTAGAGGTTCATCCTGTCAGTCTGTATAGCAGGTTCATCCTGTCAGTCTGTATAGCAGGTTCATCCTGTCAGTCTGTATAGCAGGTTCATCCTGTCAGTCTGTATAGCAGGTTCAACCATAGAGGTTCATCCTGTCAGTCTGTATAGCAGGTTCATCCTGTCAGTCTGTATAGCAGGTTCAACCATAGAGGTTCATCCTGTCAGTCTGTATAGCAGGTTCATCCTGTCAGTCTGTATAGCAGGTTCATCCTGTCAGTCTGTATAGCAGGTTCAACCATAGAGGTTCATCCTGTCAGTCTGTAATGCAGGTTCATCCTGTCAGTCTGTATAGCAGGTTCATCCTGTCAGTCTGTATAGCATGTTCAACCATAGAGATTCATCCTGTCAGTCTGTATAGCAGGTTCATCCTGTCAGTCTGTATAGCAGACCATAGAGGTTCATCCTGTCAGTCTGTATAGCAGGTTCAACCATAGAGGTTCATCCTGTCAGTCTGTATAGCAGGTTCAACCATAGAGTTTCATCCTGTCAGTCTGTATAGCAGGTTCATCCTGTCAGTCTGTATAGCAGGTTCAACCATAGAGGTTCATCCTGTCAGTCTGTATAGCAGGTTCATCCTGTCAGTCTGTATAGCAGGTTCATCCGTAGAGGTTCATCCTGTCAGTATGTATAGCAGGTTCAACCATAGAGGTTCATCCTGTCAGTCTGTATAACAGGTTCATCCTGTCAGTCTGTATAGCAGGTTCATCCTGTCAGTCTGTATAGCAGGTTCATCCTGTCAGTCTGTATAGCAGGTTCATCCTGTCAGTCTGTATAGCAGGTTCAACCATAGAGGTTCATCCTGTCAGTCTGTATAGCAGGTTCATCCATAGAGGTTCAACCTGTCAGTCTGTATAGCAGGTTCATCCTGTCAGTCTGAAAAGCAGGTTCAACCATAGAGGTTCATCCTGTCAGTCTGTATAGCAGGTTCAACCATAGAGGTTCATCATGTCAGTCTGTAAAGCAGGTTCATCCTGTCAGTCTGTATAGCAGGTTCATCCTGTCAGTCTGTATAACAGGTTCATCCTGTCAGTCTGTATAGCAGGTTCATCCTGTCAGTCTGTATAGCAGGTTCAACCATAGAGGTTCATCCTGTCAGTCTGTATAGCAGGTTCATCCTGTCAGTCTGTATAGCAGTTTCATCCATAGAGGTTCATCCTGTCAGTCTGTATAGCAGGTTCAACCGTAGAGGTTCATCCTGTCAGTCTGTATAGCAGGTTCATCCTGTCAGTCTGTATAGCAGGTTCATCCTGTCAGTCTGTATAGCAGGTTCATCCTGTCAGTCTGTATAGCAGGTTCAACCATAGAGGTTCATCCTGTCAGTCTGTATAGCAGGTTCATCCTGTCAGTCTGTATAGCATGTTCAACCATAGAGGTTCATCCTGTCAGTCTGTATAACAGGTTCATCCTGTCAGTCTGTATAGCAGGTTCATCCTGTCAGTCTGTATAGCAGGTTCAACCATAGAGGTTCATCCTGTCAGTCTGTAATGCAGGTTCATCCTGTCAGTCTGTATAGCAGGTTCATCCTGTCAGTCTGTATAGCAGATTCATCCATAGAGGTTCATCCTGTCAGTCTGTATAGCAGGTTTAACCATAGAGGTTCATCCTGTCAGTCTGTATAGCAGGTTCATCCTGTCAGTCTGTATAGCAGGTTCATCCATAGAGGTTCATCCTGTCAGTCTGTATAGCAGGTTCAACCTGTCAGTCTGTATAGCAGGTTCAACAATAGAGGTTCATCTTGTCAGTCTGTATAGCAGGTTCAACCATAGAGGTTCAACGTGTCAGTCTGTATAGCAGGTTCATCCTGTCAGTCTGTATAGCAGGTTCAACCTGTCAGTCTGTATAGTAGGTTCAACCTGTCAGTCTGTATAGCAGGTTCAACCTGTCAGTCTGTATAGCAGGTTCAACCTGTCAGTCTGTATAGCAGGTTCAACCATAGAGGTTCATCCTGTCATTCTGTATAGCAGGTTCAACCTGTCAATCTGTATAGCAGGTTCAACCATAGAGGATCATCCTGTCAGTCTGTATAGCATGTTCATCCTGTCAGTCTGTATAGCAGGTTCATCCTGTCAGTCTGTATAGCAGGTTCAACAATAGAGGTTCATCCTGTCAGTCTGTATAGCAGGTTCAACCTGTCAGTCTGTATAGCAGGTTCATCCTGTCATTCTGTATAGCAAGTTCAACCTGTCAGTCTGTATAGCAGGTTCAACCATAGAGGTTCATCCTGTCAGTCTGTATAGCAGGTTCATCCTGTCAGTCTGTATAGCAGTTTCAACAATAGAGGTTCATCCTGTCAGTCTGTATAGCAGGTTAAACCTGTCAGTCTGTATAGCAGGTTCAACCATAGAGGTTCATCCTGTCAGTCTGTATAGCAGGTTCATCCTGTCAGTCTGTATAGCAGGTTCACCCTGTCAGTCTGTATAGCAGGTTCATCCTGTCAGTCTATATATCAGGTTCAACCATAGAGGTTCATCCTGTCAGTCTGTATAGCAGCTTCATCCATAGAGGTTCAACCTGTCAATCTGTATAGCAGGTTCATCCTGTCAGTCTGAAAAGCAGGTTCATCCATAGATGTTCATCCTGTCAGTCTGTATAGCAGGTTCAACCATAGAGGTTCATCATGTCAGTCTGTAAAGCAGGTTCATCCTGTCAGTCTGTATAGCAGGTTCATCCTGTCAGTCTGTATAGCAGGTTCATCCTGTCAGTCTGTATAGCAGGTTCATCCTGTCAGTCTGTATAGCAGGTTCAACCATAGAGGTTCATCCTGTCAGTCTGTATGGCAGGTTCATCCTGTCAGTCTGTATAGCAGTTTCATCCATAGAGGTTCATCCTGTCAGTCTGTATAGCAGGTTCATCCGTAGAGGTTCATCCTGTCAGTCTGTATAGCAGGTTCATCCTGTCAGTCTGTATAGCAGGTTCATCCTGTCAGTCTGTATAGCAGGTTCAACCATAGAGGTTCATCCTGTCAGTCTGTATAGCAGGTTCATCCTGTCAGTCTGTATAGCATGTTCAACCATAGAGGTTCATCCTGTCAGTCTGTATAACAGGTTCATCCTGTCAGTCTGTATAGCAGGTTCATCCTGTCAGTCTGTATAGCAGGTTCAACCATAGAGGTTCATCCTGTCAGTCTGTATTGCAGGTTCATCCTGTCAGTCTGTATAGCAGGTTCATCCTTTCAGTCTGTATAGCAGGTTCAACCATAGAGGTTCATCCTGTCAGTCTGTATAGCAGGTTCATCCTGTCAGTCTGTATAGCAGTTTCATCCATAGAGGTTCATCCTGTCAGTCTGTATAGCAGGTTCAACCATAGAGGTTCATCCTGTCAGTCTGTATAGCAGGTTCAACCATAGAGTTTCATCCTGTCAGTCTGTATAGCAGGTTCATCCTGTCAGTCTGTATAGCAGGTTCATCCATAGAGGTTCATCCTGTCAGTCTGTATAGCAGGTTCATCCTGTCAGTCTGTATAGCAGGTTCATCCGTAGAGGTTCATCCTGTCAGTATGTATAGCAGGTTCAACCATAGAGGTTCATCCTGTCAGTCTGTATAACAGGTTCATCCTGTCAGTCTGTATAGCAGGTTCATCCTGTCAGTGTGTATAGCAGGTTCATCCTGTCAGTCTGTATAGCAGGTTCATCCTGTCAGTCTGTATAGCAGCTTCATCCATAGAGGTTCAACCTGTCAATCTGTATAGCAGGTTCATCCTGTCAGTCTGAAAAGCAGGTTCATCCATAGAGGTTCATCCTGTCAGTCTGTATAGCAGGTTCAACCATAGAGGTTCATCATGTCAGTCTGTATAGCAGGTTCTTCCTGTCAGTCTGTATAGCAGGTTCAACCATAGAGGTTCATCCTGTCAGTCTGTATAGCAGGTTCATCCTGTCAGTCTGTATAGCAGTTTCATCCATAGAGGTTCATCAATGTCAGTCTGTATAGCAGGTTCAACCGTAGAGGTTCATCCTGTCAGTCTGTATAGCAGGTTCATCCTGTCAGTCTGTATAGCAGGTTCATCCTCAGTCTGTATAGCAGGTTCATCCTGTCAGTCTGTATAGCAGGTTCAACCATAGAGGTTCATCCTGTCAGTCTGTATAGCAGGTTCATCCTGTCAGTCTGTATAGCATGTTCAACCATAGAGGTTCATCCTGTCAGTCTGTATAGCAGGTTCATCCTGTCAGTCTGTATAGCAGGTTCATCCTGTCAGTCTGTATAGCAGGTTCAACCATAGAGGTTCATCCTGTCAGTCTGTAATGCAGGTTCATCCTGTCAGTCTGTATAGCAGGTTCATCCTGTCAGTCTGTATAGCAGATTCATCCATAGAGGTTCATCCTGTCAGTCTGTATAGCAGGTTTAACCATAGAGGTTCATCCTGTCAGTCTGTATAGCAGGTTCATCCTGTCAGTCTGTATAGCAGGTTCATCCATAGAGGTTCATCCTGTCAGTCTGTATAGCAGGTTCAACCTGTCAGTCTGTATAGCAGGTTCAACCATAGAGGTTCATCTTGTCAGTCTGTATAGCAGGTTCAACCATAGAGGTTCAACCTGTCAGTCTGTGTAGCAGGTTCATCCTGTCAGTCTGTATGGCAGGTTCAACCTGTCAGTCTGTATAGTAGGTTCAACCTGTCAGTCTGTATAGCAGGTTCAACCTGTCAGTCTGTATAGCAGGTTCAACCTGTCAGTCTGTATAGCAGGTTCAACCTGTCAGTCTGTATAGCAGTTTCAACCATAGATGTTCATCCTGTCAGTCTGTATGGCAGGTTCAACCTGTCAGTCTGTATAGTAGGTTCAACCTGTCAGTCTGTATAGCAGGTTCAACCTGTCAGTCTGTATAGCAGGTTCAACCTGTCAGTCTGTATAGCAGGTTCAACCATAGAGGATCATCCTGTCAGTCTGTATAGCAGGTTCATCCTGTCAGTCTGTATAGCAGGTTCATCCTGTCAGTCTGTATAGCAGGTTCAACAATAGAGGTTCATCCTGTCAGTCTGTATAGCAGGTTCAACCTGTCAGTCTGTATAGCAGGTTCATCCTGTCATTCTGTATAGCAAGTTCAACCTGTCAGTCTGTATAGCAGGTTCAACCATAGAGGTTCATCCTGTCAGTCTGTATAGCAGGTTCATCCTGTCAGTCTGTATAGCAGTTTCAACAATAGAGGTTCATCCTGTCAGTCTGTATAGCAGGTTAAACCTGTCAGTCTGTATAGCAGGTTCAACCATAGAGGTTCATCCTGTCAGTCTGTATAGCAGGTTCATCCTGTCAGTCTGTATAGCAGGTTCACCCTGTCAGTCTGTATAGCAGGTTCATCCTGTCAGTCTATATATCAGGTTCAACCATAGAGGTTCATCCTGTCAGTCTGTATAGCAGCTTCATCCATAGAGGTTCAACCTGTCAATCTGTATAGCAGGTTCATCCTGTCAGTCTGTAAAGCAGGTTCATCCATAGATGTTCATCCTGTCAGTCTGTATAGCAGGTTCAACCATAGAGGTTCATCATGTCAGTCTGTAAAGCAGGTTCATCCTGTCAGTCTGTATAGCAGGTTCATCCTGTCAGTCTGTATAACAGGTTCATCCTGTCAGTCTGTATAGCAGGTTCATCCTGTCAGTCTGTATAGCAGGTTCAACCATAGAGGTTCATCCTGTCAGTCTGTATAGCAGGTTCATCCTGTCAGTCTGTATAGCAGTTTCATCCATAGAGGTTCATCCTGTCAGTCTGTATAGCAGGTTCATCCTGTCAGTCTGTATAGCAGGTTCATCCTGTCAGTCTGTATAGCAGGTTCAACCATAGAGGTTCATCCTGTCAGTCTGTATAGCAGGTTCATCCTGTCAGTCTGTATAGCATGTTCAACCATAGAGGTTCATCCTGTCAGTCTGTATAACAGGTTCATCCTGTCAGTCTGTATAGCAGGTTCATCCTGTCAGTCTGTATAGCAGGTTCAACCATAGAGGTTCATCCTGTCAGTCTGTAATGCAGGTTCATCCTGTCAGTCTGTATAGCAGGTTCATCCTGTCAGTCTGTATAGCAGATTCATCCATAGAGGTTCATCCTGTCAGTCTGTATAGCAGGTTTAACCATAGAGGTTCATCCTGTCAGTCTGTATAGCAGGTTCATCCTGTCAGTCTGTATAGCAGGTTCATCCATAGAGGTTCATCCTGTCAGTCTGTATAGCAGGTTCAACCTGTCAGTCTGTATAGCAGGTTCAACCATAGAGGTTCATCTTGTCAGTCTGTATAGCAGGTTCAACCATAGAGGTTCAACCTGTCAGTCTGTATAGCAGGTTCATCCTGTCAGTCTGTATAGCAGGTTCAACCTGTCAGTCTGTATAGTAGGTTCAACCTGTCAGTCTGTATAGCAGGTTCAACCTGTCAGTCTGTATAGCAGGTTCAACCTGTCAGTCTGTATAGCAGGTTCAACCATAGATGTTCATCCTGTCATTCTGTATAGCAGGTTCATCCTGTCAGTCTGTATAGCAGGTTCAACCATAGAGGATCATCCTGTCAGTCTGTATAGCAGGTTCATCCTGTCAGTCTGTATAGCAGGTTCATCCTGTCAGTCTGTATAGCAGGTTCAACAATAGAGGTTCATCCTGTCGGTCTGTATAGCAGGTTCAACCTGTCAGTCTGTATAGCAGGTTCATCCTGTCATTCTGTATAGCAGGTTCAACATGTCAATCTGTATAGCAGGTTCAACCATAGAGGATCATCCTGTCAGTCTGTATAGCAGGTTCATCCTTTCAGTCTGTATAGCAGGTTCAACAATAGAGGTTCATCCTGTCAGTCTGTATAGCAGGTTAAACCTATCAGTCTGTATAGCAGGTTCAACCATAGAGGTTCATCCTGTCAGTCTGTATAGCAGGTTCATCCTGTCAGTCTGTATAGCAGGTTCACCCTGTCAGTCTGTATAGCAGGTTCATCCTGTCAGTCTGTATAGCAGGTTCAACCATAGAGGTTCATCCTGTCAGTCTGTATAGCAGGTTCATCCATAGAGGTTCAACTTGTCAATCTGTATAGCAGGTTCATCCTGTCAGTCTGAATAGCAGGTTCATCCATAGATGTTCATCCTGTCAGTCTGTATAGCAGGTTCAACCATAGAGGTTCATCATGTCAGTCTGTAAAGCAGGTTCATCCTGTCAGTCTGTATAGCAGGTTCATCCTGTCAGTCTGTATAACAGGTTCATCCTGTCAGTCTGTATAGCAGGTTCATCCTGTCAGTCTGTATAGCAGGTTCAACCATAGAGGTTCATCCTGTCAGTCTGTATGGCAGGTTCATCCTGTCAGTCTGTATAGCAGTTTCATCCATAGAGGTTCATCCTGTCAGTCTGTATAGCAGGTTCATCCGTAGAGGTTCATCCTGTCAGTCTGTATAGCAGGTTCATCCTGTCAGTCTGTATAGCAGGTTCATCCTGTCAGTCTGTATAGCAGGTTCAACCATAGAGGTTCATCCTGTCAGTCTGTATAGCAGGTTCATCCTGTCAGTCTGTATAGCATGTTCAACCATAGAGGTTCATCCTGTCAGTCTGTATAACAGGTTCATCCTGTCAGTCTGTATAGCAGGTTCATCCTGTCAGTCTGTATAGCAGGTTCAACCATAGAGGTTCATCCTGTCAGTCTGTAATGCAGGTTCATCCTGTCAGTCTGTATAGCAGGTTCATCCTTTCAGTCTGTATAGCAGGTTCAACCATAGAGATTCATCCTGTCAGTCTGTATAGCAGGTTCATCCTGTCAGTCTGTATAGCAGTTTAACCATAGAGGTTCATCCTGTCAGTCTGTATAGCAGGTTCAACCATAGAGGTTCATCCTATCAGTCTGTATAGCAGGTTCAACCATAGAGTTTCATCCTGTCAGTCTGTATAGCAGGTTCATCCTGTCAGTCTGTATAGCAGGTTCATCCATAGAGGTTCATCCTGTCAGTCTGTATAGCAGGTTCATCCTGTCAGTCTGTATAGCAGGTTCAACCGTAGAGGTTCATCCTGTCAGTATGTATAGCAGGTTCAACCATAGAGGTTCATCCTGTCAGTCTGTATAGCAGGTTCATCCTGTCAGTCTGTATAGCAGGTTCATCCTGTCAGTGTGTATAGCAGGTTCATCCTGTCAGTCTGTATAGCTAGGTTCATCCTGTCAGTCTGTATAGCAGGTTCATCCATAGAGGTTCAACCTGTCAGTCTGTATAGCAGGTTCATCCTGTCAGTCTGTATAGCAGGTTCATCCATAGATGTTCATCCTGTCAGTCTGTATAGCAGGTTCAACCATAGAGGTTCATCATGTCAGTCTGTATAGCAGGTTCTTCCTGTCAGTCTGTATAGCAGGTTCAACCATAGAGGTTCATCCTGTCAGTCTGTATAGCAGGTTCAACCTGTCAGTCTGTATAGCAGTTTCAACCATAGAGGTTCATCATGTCAGTCTGTATAGCAGGTTCAACCGTAGAGGTTCATCCTGTCAGTCTGTATAGCAGGTTTATCCTGTCAGTCTGTATAGCAGGTTCATCCTGTCAGTCTGTATAGCAGGTTCATCCTGTCAGTCTGTATAGCAGGTTCAACCATAGAGGTTCATCCTGTCAGTCTGTATAGCAGGTTCATCCTGTCAGTCTGTATAGCAGGTTCAACCATAGAGGTTCATCCTGTCAGTCTGTATAGCAGGTTCATCCTGTCAGTCTGTATAGCAGGTTCATCCTGTCAGTCTGTATAGCAGGTTCAACCATAGAGGTTCATCCTGTCAGTCTGTATTGCAGGTTCACCCTGTCAGTCTGTATAGCAGGTTCATCCTGTCAGTCTATATATCAGGTTCAACCATAGAGGTTCATCCTGTCAGTCTGTATAGCAGGTTCATACATAGAGGTTCATCCTGTCAGTCTGTATAGCAGGTTCAACCTGTCAGTCTGTATAGCAGGTTCAACCATAGAGGTTCATCCTGTCAGTCTGTATAGCAGGTTCAACCTGTCAGTCTGTATAGCAGGTTCAACCATAGAGGTTCATCCTGTCAGTCTGTATAGCAATTTCAACCATAGAGGTTCAACCTGTCAGTCTGTATAGCAGGTTCATCCTGTCAGTCTGTATAGCAGGTTCAACCTGTCAGTCTGTATAGTAGGTTCAACCTGTCAGTCTGTATAGCAGGTTCAACCTGTCAGTCTGTATAGCAGGTTCAACCTGTCAGTCTGTATAGCAGGTTCAACCTGTCAGTCTGTATAGCAGTTTCAACCATAGATGTTCATCCTGTCAGTCTGTATGGCAGGTTCAACCTGTCAGTCTGTATAGTAGGTTCAACCTGTCAGTCTGTATAGCAGGTTCAACCTGTCAGTCTGTATAGCAGGTTCAACCTGTCAGTCTGTATAGCAGGTTCAACCATAGAGGATCATCCTGTCAGTCTGTATAGCATGTTCATCCTGTCAGTCTGTATAGCAGGTTCATCCTGTCAGTCTGTATAGCAGGTTCAACAATAGAGGTTCATCCTGTCAGTCTGTATAGCAGGTTCAACCTGTCAGTCTGTATAGCAGGTTCATCCTGTCATTCTGTATAGCAGGTTCAACCTGTCAGTCTGTATAGCAGGTTCAACCATAGAGGTTCATCCTGTCAGTCTGTATAGCAGGTTCATCCTGTCAGTCTGTATAGCAGTTTCAACAATAGAGGTTCATCCTGTCAGTCTGTATACCAGGTTAAACCTGTCAGTCTGTATAGCAGGTTCAACCATAGAGGTTCATCCTGTCAGTCTGTATAGCAGGTTCATCCTGTCAGTCTGTATAGCAGGTTCACCCTGTCAGCTTGTATAGCAGGTTCATCCTGTCAGTCTATATATCAGGTTCAACCATAGAGGTTCATCCTGTCAGTCTGTATAGCAGGTTCATCCATAGAGGTTCAACCTGTCAATCTGTATAGCAGGTTCATCCTGTCAGTCTGTATAGCAGGTTCATCCATAGAGGTTCATCCTGTCAGTCTGTATAGCAGGTTCAACCATAGAGGTTCATCATGTCAGTCTGTAAAGCAGGTTCATCCTGTCAGTCTGTATAGCAGGTTCATCCTGTCAGTCTGTATAGCAGGTTCATCCTGTCAGTCTGTATAGCAGGTTCATCCTGTCAGTCTGTATAGCAGGTTCAACCATAGAGGTTCATCCTGTCAGTCTGTATAGCAGGTTCATCCTGTCAGTCTGTATAGCAGGTTCATCCATAGAGGTTCATCCTGTCAGTCTGTATAGCAGGTTCATCCTGTCAGTCTGTATAGCAGGTTCATCCTGTCAGTCTGTATAGCAGGTTCAACCATAGAGGTTCATCCTGTCAGTCTGTATAGCAGGTTCATCCTGTCAGTCTGTATAGCATGTTCAACCATAGAGGTTCATCCTGTCAGTCTGTATAGCAGGTTCATCCTGTCAGTCTGTATAGCAGGTTCATCCTGTCAGTCTGTATAGCAGGTTCAACCATAGAGGTTCATCCTGTCAGTCTGTAAAGCAGGTTCATCCTGTCAGTCTGTATAGCAGGTTCATCCTGTCAGTCTGTATAGCAGATTCATCCATAGAGGTTCATCCTGTCAGTCTGTATAGCAGGTTTAACCATAGAGGTTCATCCTGTCAGTCTGTATAGCAGGTTCATCCTGTCAGTCTGTATAGCAGGTTCAACCATAGAGGTTCATCCTGTCAGTCTGTATAGCAGGTTCAACCTGTCAGTCTGTATAGCAGGTTCAACCATAGAGGTTCATCTTGTCAGTCTGTATAGCAGGTTCAACCATAGAGGTTCATCCTGTCAGTCTGTATAGCAGGTTCATCCTGTCAGTCTGTATGGCAGGTTCAACCTGTCAGTCTGTATAGTAGGTTCAACCTGTCAGTCTGTATAGCAGGTTCATCCTGTCAGTCTGTATAGCAGGTTCAACCTGTCAGTCTGTATAGCAGGTTCAACCATAGATGTTCATCCTGTCAGTCTGTATAGCAGGTTCAACCTGTCAATCTGTATAGCAGGTTCAACCATAGAGGATCATCCTGTCAGTCTGTATAGCATGTTCATCCTGTCAGTCTGTATAGCAGGTTCATCCTGTCAGTCTGTATAGCAGGTTCAACAATAGAGGTTCATCCTGTCAGTCTGTATAGCAGGTTCAACCTGTCAGTCTGTATAGCAGGTTCATCCTGTCATTCTGTATAGCAAGTTCAACCTGTCAGTCTGTATAGCAGGTTCAACCATAGAGGTTCATCCTGTCAGTCTGTATAGCAGGTTCATCCTGTCAGTCTGTATAGCAGTTTCATCAATAGAGGTTCATCCTGTCAGTCTGTATAGCAGGTTAAACCTATCAGTCTGTATAGCAGGTTCAACCATAGAGGTTCATCCTGTCAGTCTGTATAGCAGGTTCATCCTGTCAGTCTGTATAGCAGGTTCACCCTGTCAGTCTGTATAGCAGGTTCATCCTGTCAGTCTATATATCAGGTTCAACCATAGAGGTTCATCCTGTCAGTCTGTATAGCAGGTTCATCCATAGAGGTTCAACCTGTCAATCTGTATAGCAGGTTCATCCTGTCAGTCTGAAAAGCAGGTTCATCCATAGAGGTTCATCCTGTCAGTCTGTATAGCAGGTTCAACCATAGAGGTTCATCATGTCAGTCTGTAAAGCAGGTTCATCCTGTCAGTCTGTATAGCAGGTTCATCCTGTCAGTCTGTATAGCAGGTTCATCCTGTCAGTCTGTATAGCAGGTTCATCCTGTCAGTCTGTATAGCAGGTTCAACCATAGAGGTTCATCCTGTCAGTCTGTATAGCAGGTTCAACCATAGAGGTTCATCCTGTCAGTCTGTATAGCAGGTTCATCCGTAGAGGTTCATCCTGTCAGTCTGTATAGCAGGTTCATCCTGTCAGTCTGTATAGCAGGTTCATCCTGTCAGTCTGTATAGCAGGTTCATCCTGTCAGTCTGTATAGCAGGTTCAACCATAGAGGTTCATCCTGTCAGTCTGTATAGCAGGTTCATCCTGTCAGTCTGTATAGCATGTTCAACCATAGAGGTTCATCCTGTCAGTCTGTATAGCAGGTTCATCCTGTCAGTCTGTATAGCAGGTTCATCCTGTCAGTCTGTATAGCAGGTTCAACCATAGAGGTTCATCCTGTCAGTCTGTAATGCAGGTTCATCCTGTCAGTCTGTATAGCAGGTTCATCCTGTCAGTCTGTATAGCATGTTCAACCATAGAGATTCATCCTGTCAGTCTTTATAGCAGGTTCATCCTGTCAGTATAGCAGTTTCATCCATAGAGGTTCATCCTGTCAGTCTGTATAGCAGGTTCAACCATAGAGGTTCATCCTATCATTCTGTATAGCAGGTTCAACCATAGAGTTTCATCCTGTCAGTCTGTATAGCAGGTTCATCCTGTCAGTCTGTATAGCAGGTTCAACCATAGAGGTTCATCCTGTCAGTCTGTATAGCAGGTTCATCCTGTCAGTCTGTATAGCAGGTTCATCCATAGAGGTTCATCCTGTCAGTCTGTATAGCAGGTTCAACCATAGAGGTTCATCCTGTCAGTCTGTATAACAGGTTCATCCTGTCAGTCTGTATAGCAGGTTCATCCTGTCAGTGTGTATAGCAGGTTCATCCTGTCAGTCTGTATAGCAGGTTCAACCATAGAGGTTCATCCTGTCAGTCTGTATAGCAGGTTCATCCTGTCAGTGTGTATAGCAGGTTCATCCTGTCAGTCTGTATAGCAGGTTCATCCATAGAGGTTCATCCTGTCAGTCTGTATAGCAGGTTCATCCAAAGAGGTTCATCTTGTCAGTCTGTATAGCAGGTTCATCCTGTCAGTCTGTATAGCAGATTCATCCATAGAGGTTCATCCTGTCAGTCTGTATAGCAGGTTTAACCATAGAGGTTCATCCTGTCAGTCTGTATAGCAGGTTCATCCTGTCAGTCTGTATAGCAGGTTCATCCATAGAGGTTCATCCTGTCAGTCTGTATAGCAGGTTCATCCTGTCAGTGTGTATAGCAGGTTCAACCTGTTAGTCTGTATAGCAGGTTCAACCATAGAGGTTCATCCTGTCAGTCTGTATAGCAGGTTCATCTGTAGAGGTTCATCCTGTCAGTCTGTATTGCAGGTTCATCCTGTCAATCTGTATAGCAGATTCATCCTGTCAGTCTGTATAGCAGGTTCAACCATAGAGGTTCATCCTGTCATTCTGTATAGCAGGTTCAACCAAAGAGGTTCATCCTGTCAGTCTGTGTAGCAGGTTCATCCTGTCAGTCTGTATAGCAGGTTCATCCATAGAGGTTCATCCTGTCAGTCTGTATAGCAGGTTCATCCTGTCAGTCTGTATAGCAGGTTCAACAATAGAGGTTCATCCTGTCAGTCTGTATAGCAGGTACGTCCTGTCAGTCTATATAGCAGGTTCAACAATATAGGTTCATCCTGTCAGTTTGTATAGCAGGTTCAACCATAGAGTTTCATCCTGTCAGTCTGCATAGCAGGTTCATCCATAGAGGTTCATCCTGTCAGTCTGCATAGCAGGTTCATCCATAGAGGTTCATCCTGTCAGTCTGTATAGCAGGTTCATCCGTAGAGGTTCATCCTGTCAGTCTGTATAGCAGGTTCATCCTGTCAGTCTGTATAGCAGGTTCATCCTGTCAGTCTGTATAGCAGGTTCAACCATAGAGGTTCGTCCTGTCAGTCTGTATAGCAGGTTCACCCTGTCAGTCTGTATAGCAGGTTCATCCTGTCAGTCTATATATCAGGTTCAACCATAGAGGTTCATCCTGTCAGTCTGTATAACAGGTTCATCCTGTCAGTCTGTATAGCAGGTTCATCCTGTCAGTGTGTATAGCAGGTTCATCCTGTCAGTCTGTATAGCAGGTTCAACCATAGAGGTTCATCCTGTCAGTCTGTATAGCAGGTTCATCCTGTCAGTGTGTATAGCAGGTTCATCCTGTCAGTCTGTATAGCAGGTTCAACCATAGAGGTTCATCCTGTCAGTCTGTATAGCAGGTTCATCCAAAGAGGTTCATCTTGTCAGTCTGTATAGCAGGTTCATCCTGTCAGTCTGTATAGCAGATTCATCCATAGAGGTTCATCCTGTCAGTCTGTATAGCAGGTTTTAACCATAGAGGTTCATCCTGTCAGTCTGTATAGCAGGTTCAACCTGTCAGTCTGTATAGCAGGTTCATCCTGTCAGTCTGTATAGCAGGTTCAACCATAGAGATTCATCCTGTCAGTCTGTATAGCAGGTTCATCCATAGAGGTTCATCCTGTCAGTCTGTATAGCAGGTTCATCTGTAGAGGTTCATCCTGTCAGTCTGTATTGCAGGTTCATCCTGTCAGTCTGTATAGCAGATTCATCCTGTCAGTCTGTATAGCAGGTTCAACCATAGAGGTTCATCCTGTCATTCTGTATAGCAGGTTCAACCATAGAGGTTCATCCTGTCAGTCTGTGTAGCAGGTTCATCCTGTCAGTCTGTATAGCAGGTTCAACCATAGAGGTTCATCCTGTCAGTCTGTATAGCAGGTTCATCCTGTCAGTCTGTATAGCAGGTTCAACAATAGAGGTTCATCCTGTCAGTCTGTATAGCAGGTTCGTCCTGTCAGTCTGTATAGCAGGTTCAACAATATAGGTTCATCCTGTCAGTTTGTATAGCAGGTTCAACCATAGAGTTTCATCCTGTCAGTCTGCATAGCAGGTTCATCCATAGAGGTTCATCCTGTCAGTCTGTATAGCAGGTTCATCCGTAGAGGTTCATCCTGTCAGTCTGTATAGCAGGTTCATCCTGTCAGTCTGTATAGCAGGTTCATCCTGTCAGTCTGTATAGCAGGTTCAACCATAGAGGTTTGTCCTGTCAGTCTGTATAGCAGGTTCACCCTGTCAGTCTGTATAGCAGGTTCATCCGTAGAGGTTCATCCTGTCAGTCTGTATAGCAGGTTCATCCTGTCAGTCTGTATAGCAGGTTCATCCTGTCAGTCTGTATAGCAGGTTCAACCATAGAGGTTCGTCCTGTCAGTCTGTATAGCAGGTTCATCCTGTCAGTCTGTATAGCAGGTTCAACCATAGAGGTTCATCCTGTCAGTCTGTATAGCAGGTTCAACCATAGAGGTTCAACCTGTCAGTCTGTATAGCAGGTTCATCCTGTCAGTCTGTATAGCAGGTTCATCCTGTCAGTGTGTATAGCAGGTTCATCCTGTCAGTCTGTATAGCAGGTTCAACCATAGAGGTTCATCCTGTCAGTCTGTATAGCAGGTTCATCCAAAGAGGTTCATCTTGTCAGTCTGTATAGCAGGTTCATCCTGTCAGTCTGTATAGCAGATTCATCCATAGAGGTTCATCCTGTCAGTCTGTATAGCAGGTTTTAACCATAGAGGTTCATCCTGTCAGTCTGTATAGCAGATTCATCCTGTCAGTGTGTATAGCAGGTTCATCCATAGAGGTTCATCCTGTCAGTCTGTATAGCAGGTTCAACCTGTCAGTCTGTATAGCAGGTTCATCCTGTCAGTCTGTATAGCAGGTTCAACCATAGAGATTCATCCTGTCAGTCTGTATAGCAGGTTCATCCAAAGAGGTTCATCTTGTCAGTCTGTATAGCAGGTTCATCCTGTCAGTCTGTATAGCAGATTCATCCATAGAGGTTCATCCTGTCAGTCTGTATAGCAGGTTTAACCATAGAGGTTCATCCTGTCAGTCTGTATAGCAGATTCATCCTGTCAGTCTGTATAGCAGGTTCATCCATAGAGGTTCATCCTGTCAGTCTGTATAGCAGGTTCAACCTGTCAGTCTGTATAGCAGGTTCATCCTGTCAGTCTGTATAGCAGGTTCAACCATAGAGGTTCATCCTGTCAGTCTGTATAGCAGGTTCATCTGTAGAGGTTCATCCTGTCAGTCTGTATTGCAGGTTCATCCTGTCAATCTGTATAGCAGATTCATCCTGTCAGTCTGTATAGCAGGTTCAACCATAGAGGTTCATCCTGTCAGTCTGTATAGCAGGTTCAACCATAGAGGTTCATCCTGTCAGTCTGTATAGCAGGTTCATCCTGTCAGTCTGTATAGCAGGTTCAACCATAGAGGTTCATCCTGTCAGTCTGTATAGCAGGTTCATCCTGTCAGTCTGTATAGCAGGTTCAACAATAGAGGTTCATCCTGTCAGTCTGTATAGCAGGTACGTCCTGTCAGTCTGTATAGCAGGTTCAACAATATAGGTTCATCCTGTCAGTTTGTATAGCAGGTTCAACCATAGAGTTTCATCCTGTCAGTCTGCATAGCAGGTTCATCCATAGAGGTTCATCCTGTCAGTCTGCATAGCAGGTTCATCCATAGAGGTTCATCCTGTCAGTCTGTATAGCAGGTTCATCCGTAGAGGTTCATCCTGTCAGTCTGTATAGCAGGTTCATCCTGTCAGTCTGTATAGCAGGTTCATCCTGTCAGTCTGTATAGCAGGTTCAACCATAGAGGTTCGTCCTGTCAGTCTGTATAGCAGGTTCACCCTGTCAGTCTGTATAGCAGGTTCATCCTGTCAGTCTGTATAGCAGGTTCAACCATAGAGGTTCATCCTGTCAGTCTGTATAGCAGGTTCATCCTGTCAGTCTGTATAGCAGGTTCATCCTGTCAGTGTGTATAGCAGGTTCATCCTGTCAGTCTGTATAGCAGGTTCAACCATAGAGGTTCATCCTGTCAGTCTGTATAGCAGGTTCATCCTGTCAGTGTGTATAGCAGGTTCATCCTGTCAGTCTGTATAGCAGGTTCAACCATAGAGGTTCATCCTGTCAGTCTGTATAGCAGGTTCATCCAAAGAGGTTCATCTTGTCAGTCTGTATAGCAGGTTCATCCTGTCAGTCTGTATAGCAGATTCATCCATAGAGGTTCATCCTGTCAGTCTGTATAGCAGGTTTTAACCATAGAGGTTCATCCTGTCAGTCTGTATAGCAGGTTCAACCTGTCAGTCTGTATAGCAGGTTCATCCTGTCAGTCTGTATAGCAGGTTCAACCATAGAGATTCATCCTGTCAGTCTGTATAGCAGGTTCAACCATAGAGGTTCATCCTGTCAGTCTGTATAGCAGGTTCATCTGTAGAGGTTCATCCTGTCAGTCTGTATAGCAGGTTCATCCTGTCAGTCTGTATAGCAGATTCATCCTGTCAGTCTGTATAGCAGGTTCAACCATAGAGGTTCATCCTGTCAGTCTGTATAGCAGGTTCAACCATAGAGGTTCATCCTGTCAGTCTGTATAGCAGGTTCATCCTGTCAGTCTGTATAGCAGGTTCAACCATAGAGGTTCATCCTGTCAGTCTGTATAGCAGGTTCATCCTGTCAGTCTGTATAGCAGGTTCAACAATAGAGGTTCATCCTGTCAATCTGTATAGCAGGTTCATCCTGTCAGTCTGTATAGCAGGTTCAACAATAGAGGTTCATCCTGTCAGTTTGTATAGCAGGTTCAACATAGAGTTTCATCCTGTCAGTCTGTATAGCAGGTTCATCCATAGAGGTTCATCCTGTCAGTCTGTATAGCAGGTTCATCCGTAGAGGTTCATCCTGTCAGTCTGTATAGCAGGTTCATCCTGTCAGTCTGTATAGCAGGTTCATCCTGTCAGTCTGTATAGCAGGTTCAACCATAGAGGTTCGTCCTGTCAGTCTGTATAGCAGGTTCACCCTGTCAGTCTGTATAGCAGGTTCATCCGTAGAGGTTCATCCTGTCAGTCTGTATAGCAGGTTCATCCTGTCAGTCTGTATAGCAGGTTCATCCTGTCAGTCTGTATAGCAGGTTCAACCATAGAGGTTCGTCCTGTCAGTCTGTATAGCAGGTTCATCCTGTCAGTCTATATATCAGGTTCAACCATAGAGGTTCATCCTGTCAGTCTGTATAGCAGGTTCATCCATAGAGGTTCAACCTGTCAATCTGTATAGCAGGTTCATCCTGTCAGTCTGTATAGCAGGTTCATCCTGTCAGTGTGTATAGCAGGTTCATCCTGTCAGTCTGTATAGCAGGTTCAACCATAGAGGTTCATCCTGTCAGTCTGTATAGCAGGTTCATCCAAAGAGGTTCATCTTGTCAGTCTGTATAGCAGGTTCATCCTGTCAGTCTGTATAGCAGATTCATCCATAGAGGTTCATCCTGTCAGTCTGTATAGCAGGTTTTAACCATAGAGGTTCATCCTGTCAGTCTGTATAGCAGGTTCATCCTGTCAGTGTGTATAGCAGGTTCATCCATAGAGGTTCATCCTGTCAGTCTGTATAGCAGGTTCAACCTGTCAGTCTGTATAGCAGGTTCATCCTGTCAGTCTGTATAGCAGGTTCAACCATAGAGATTCATCCTGTCAGTCTGTATAGCAGGTTCATCCATAGAGGTTCATCCTGTCAGTCTGTATAGCAGGTTCATCTGTAGAGGTTCATCCTGTCAGTCTGTATTGCAGGTTCATCCTGTCAGTCTGTATAGCAGATTCATCCTGTCAGTCTGTATAGCAGGTTCAACCATAGAGGTTCATCCTGTCAGTCTGTATAGCAGGTTCAACCATAGAGGTTCATCCTGTCAGTCTGTATAGCAGGTTCATCCTGTCAGTCTGTATAGCAGGTTCAACCATAGAGGTTCATCCTGTCAGTCTGTATAGCAGGTTCATCCTGTCAGTCTGTATAGCAGGTTCAACAATAGAGGTTCATCCTGTCAGTCTGTATAGCAGGTTCGTCCTGTCAGTCTGTATAGCAGGTTCAACAATACAGGTTCATCCTGTCAGTTTGTATAGCAGGTTCAACCATAGAGTTTCATCCTGTCAGTCTGCATAGCAGGTTCATCCATAGAGGTTCATCCTGTCAGTCTGCATAGCAGGTTCATCCATAGAGGTTCATCCTGTCAGTCTGTATAGCAGGTTCATCCTGTCAGTCTGTATAGCAGTTTCAACAATAGAGGTTCATCCTGTCAGTCTGTATAGCAGGTTCGTCCTGTCAGTCTGTATAGCAGGTTCAACCATAGAGTTTCATCCTGTCAGTCTGCATAGCAGGTTCATCCATAGAGGTTCATCCTGTCAGTCTGCATAGCAGGTTCATCCATAGAGGTTCATCCTGTCAGTCTGTATAGCAGGTTCATCCGTAGAGGTTCATCCTGTCAGTCTGTATAGCAGGTTCAACCTGTCAGTCTGTATAGCAGGTTCATCCTGTCAGTCTGTATAGCAGGTTCAACCATAGAGGTTCGTCCTGTCAGTCTGTATAGCAGGTTCAACCTGTCAGTCTGTATAGCAGGTTCATCCTGTCAGTCTGTATAGCAGGTTCAACCATAGAGGTTCATCCTGTCAGTCTGTATAGCAGGTTCAACCTGTAGTCTGTATAGCAGGTTCATCCTGTCAGTCTGTATAGCAGGTTCATCCTGTCGGTCTGTATAGCAGGTTCAACCATAGAGGTTCATCCTGTCAGTCTGTATAGCAGGTTCATCCTGTCAGTGTGTATAGCAGGTTCATCCTGTCAGTCTGTATAGCAGGTTCAACCATAGAGGTTCATCCTGTCAGTCTGTATAGCAGGTTCATCCAAAGAGGTTCATCTTGTCAGTCTGTATAGCAGGTTCATCCTGTCAGTCTGTATAGCAGGTTCATCCATAGAGGTTCATCCTGTCAGTCTGTATAGCAGGTTTAACCATAGAGGTTCATCCTGTCAGTCTGTATAGCAGGTTCATCCTGTCAGTCTGTATAGCAGGTTCATCCATAGAGGTTCATCCTGTCAGTCTGTATAGCAGGTTCAACCTGTCAGTCTGTATAGCAGGTTCATCCTGTCAGTCTGTATAGCAGGTTCAACCATAGAGGTTCATCCTGTCAGTCTGTATAGCAGGTTCATCCATAGAGGTTCATCCTGTCAGTCTGTATAGCAGGTTCATCTGTAGAGGTTCATCCTGTCAGTCTGTATTGCAGGTTCATCCTGTCAGTCTGTATAGCAGATTCATCCTGTCAGTCTGTATAGCAGGTTCAACCATAGAGGTTCATCCTGTCATTCTGTATAGCAGGTTCAACCATAGAGGTTCATCCTGTCAGTCTGTGTAGCAGGTTCATCCTGTCAGTCTGTATAGCAGGTTCATCCATAGAGGTTCATCCTGTCAGTCTGTATAGCAGGTTCATCCTGTCAGTCTGTATAGCAGGTTCAACAATAGAGGTTCATCCTGTCAGTCTGTATAGCAGGTTCGTCCTGTCAGTCTGTATAGCAGGTTCAACAATAGAGGTTCATCCTGTCAGTTTGTATAGCAGGTTCAACCATAGAGGTTCATCCTGTCAGTCTGCATAGCAGGTTCATCCATAGAGGTTCATCCTGTCAGTCTGTATAGCAGGTTCATCCGTAGAGGTTCATCCTGTCAGTCTGTATAGCAGGTTCATCCTGTCAGTCTGTATAGCAGGTTCATCCTGTCAGTCTGTATAGCAGGTTCAACCATAGAGGTTCGTCCTGTCAGTCTGTATAGCAGGTTCACCCTGTCAGTCTGTATAGCAGGTTCATCCTGTCAGTCTATATATCAGGTTCAACCATAGAGGTTCATCCTGTCAGTCTGTATAGCAGGTTCATCCATAGAGGTTCAACCTGTCAGTCTGTATAGCAGGTTCATCCTGTCAGTCTGAAAAGTAGGTTCATCCATAGAGGTTCATCCTGTCAGTCTGTATAGCAGGTTCAACCATAGAGGTTCATCATGTCAGTCTGTAAAGCAGGTTCATCCTGTCAGTCTGTATAGCAGGTTCATCCTGTCAGTCTATATAGCAGGTTCATCCTGTCAGTCTGTATAGCAGGTTCATCCTGTCAGTCTGTATAGCAGGTTCAACCATAGAGGTTCATCCTGTCAGTCTGTATAGCAGGTTCATCCTGTCAGTCTGTATAGCATGTTCAACCATAGAGGTTCATCCTGTCAGTCTGTATAGCAGGTTCATCCTGTCAGTCTGTATAGCAGTTTCATCCATAGAGGTTCATCCTGTCAGTCTGTATAGCAGGTTCATCCGTAGAGGTTCATCCTGTCAGTCTGTATAGCAGGTTCATCCTGTCAGTCTGTATAGCAGGTTCATCCTGTCAGTCTGTATAGCAGGTTCAACCATAGAGGTTCATCCTGTCAGTCTGTATTGCAGGTTTAACCATAGAGGTTCATCCTGTCAATCTGTATAGCAGGTTCATCCTGTCAGTCTGTATAGCAGGTTCATCCATAGAGGTTCATCCTGTCAGTCTGTATAGCAGGTTCAACCTGTCAGTCTGTATAGCAGGTTAAACCCTAGAGGTTCATCCTGTCAGTCTGTATAGCAGGTTCAACCATAGAGGTTCAACCTGTCAGTCTGTATAGCAGGTTCATCCTGTCAGTCTGTATAGTAGGTTCATCCATAGAGGTTCATCCTGTCAGTCTGTATAGCAGGTTCAACCATAGAGGTTCAACCTGTCAGTCTGTATAGAAGGTTCATCCTGTCAGTCTGTATAGCAGGTTCAACCTGTCAGTCTGTATAGTAGGTTCAACCTGTCAGTCTGTATAGCAGGTTCAACCTGTCAGTCTGTATAGCAGGTTCAACATGTCAGTCTGTATAGCAGGTTCAACCATAGATGTTCATCCTGTCATTCTGTATAGCAGGTTCAACATGTCAATCTGTATAGCAGGTTCAACCATAGAGGATCATCCTGTCAGTCTGTATAGCATATTCATCCTGTCAGTCTGTATAGCAGGTTCATCCTGTCAGTCTGTATAGCAGGTTCAACAATAGAGGTTCATCCTGTCAGTCTGTATAGCAGGTTCAACCTGTCAGTCTGTATAGCAGGTTCATCCTGTCAGTCCGTATAGCAGGTTCAACCATAGAGGTTCATCCTGTCAGTCTGTATAGCAGGTTCAACCTGTCAGTCTGTATAGCAGGTTCAACCATAGAGGTTCATCCTGTCAGTCTGTATAGCAGGTTCATCCTGTAAGTCTGTATAGCAGGTTCATCCATATAGGTTCATCCTATTAGTCTGTATAGCAGGTTCATCCTGTCAGTCTGTATAGCAGGTTCAACAATAGAGGTTCATCCTGTCAGTCTGTATAGCAGGTTCATCCTGTCAGTGTGTATAGCAGGTTCATCCTGTCAGTCTGTATAGCAGGTTCAACCATAGAGGTTCATCCTGTCAGTCTGTATAGCAGGTTCATCCAAAGAGGTTCATCTTGTCAGTCTGTATAGCAGGTTCATCCTGTCAGTCTGTATAGCAGATTCATCCATAGAGGTTCATCCTGTCAGTCTGTATAGCAGGTTTTAACCATAGAGGTTCATCCTGTCAGTCTGTATAGCAGGTTCATCCTGTCAGTGTGTATAGCAGGTTCATCCATAGAGGTTCATCCTGTCAGTCTGTATAGCAGGTTCAACCTGTCAGTCTGTATAGAAGGTTCATCATGTCAGTCTGTATAGCAGGTTCAACCATAGAGATTCATCCTGTCAGTCTGTATAGCAGGTTCATCCATAGAGGTTCATCCTGTCAGTCTGTATAGCAGGTTCATCTGTAGAGGTTCATCCTGTCAGTCTGTATTGCAGGTTCATCCTGTCAGTCTGTATAGCAGATTCATCCTGTCAGTCTGTATAGCAGGTTCAACCATAGAGGTTCATCCTGTCATTCTGTATAGCAGGTTCAACCATAGAGGTTCATCCTGTCAGTCTGTGTAGCAGGTTCATCCTGTCAGTCTGTATAGCAGGTTCATCCATAGAGGTTCATCCTGTCAGTCTGTATAGCAGGTTCATCCTGTCAGTCTGTATAGCAGGTTAAACAATAGAGGTTCATCCTGTCAGTCTGTATAGCAGGTTCGTCCTGTCAGTCTGTATAGCAGGTTCAACAATATAGGTTCATCCTGTCAGTTTGTATAGCAGGTTCAACCATAGAGTTTCATCCTGTCAGTCTGCATAGCAGGTTCATCCATAGAGGTTCATCCTGTCAGTCTGTATAGCAGGTTCATCCGTAGAGGTTCATCCTGTCAGTCTGTATAGCAGGTTCATCCTGTCAGTCTGTATAGCAGGTTCAACCATAGAGGTTCATCCTGTCAGTCTGTATAGCAGGTTCACCCTGTCAGTCTGTATAGCAGGTTCATCCTGTCAGTCTATATATCAGGTTCAACCATAGAGGTTCATCCTGTCAGTCTGTATAGCAGGTTCATTCATAGAGGTTCAACCTGTCAATCTCTATAGCAGGTTCATCCTGTCAGTCTGAAAAGTAGGTTCATCCATAGAGGTTCATCCTGTCAGTCTGTATAGCAGGTTCAACCATAGAGGTTCATCATGTCAGTCTGTAAAGCAGGTTCATCCTGTCAGTCTGTATAGCAGGTTCATCCTGTCAGTCTGTATAGCAGGTTCATCCTGTCAGTCTGTATAGCAGGTTCATCCTGTCAGTCTGTATAGCAGGTTCAACCATAGAGGTTCATCCTGTCAGTCTGTATAGCAGGTTCATCCTGTCAGTCTGTATAGCATGTTCAACCATAGAGGTTCATCCTGTCAGTCTGTATAGCAGGTTCATCCTGTCAGTCTGTATAGCAGTTTCATCCATAGAGGTTCATCCTGTCAGTCTGTATAGCAGGTTCATCCGTAGAGGTTCATCCTGTCAGTCTGTATAGCAGGTTCATCCTGTCAGTCTGTATAGCAGGTTCATCCTGTCAGTCTGTATAGCAGGTTCATCCTGTCAGTCTGTATAGCAGGTTCAACCATAGAGGTTCATCCTGTCAGTCTGTATTGCAGGTTCATCCTGTCAGTCTGTATAGCATGTTCAACCATAGAGGTTCATCCTGTCAGTCTGTATAACAGGTTCATCCTGTCAGTCTGTATAGCAGGTTCATCCTGTCAGTCTGTATAGCAGGTTCAACCATAGAGGTTCATCCTGTCAGTCTGTAATGCAGGTTCATCCTGTCAGTCTGTATAGCAGGTTCATCCTGTCAGTCTGTATAGCATGTTCAACCATAGAGATTCATCCTGTCAGTCTGTATAGCAGGTTCATCCTGTCTGTCTGTATAGCAGTTTCATCCATAGAGGTTCATCCTGTCAGTCTATATAGCAGGTTCAACCATAGAGGATCATCCTATCAATCTGTATAGCAGGTTCAACCATAGACTTTCATCCTGTCAGTCTGTATAGCAGGTTAATCCTGTCAGTCTGTATAGCAGGTTCATCCGTAGAGGTTCATCCTGTCAGTCTGTATAGCAGGTTCAACCATAGAGGTTCATCCTGTCAGTCTGTATAACAGGTTCATCCTGTCAGTCTGTATAGCAGGTTCATCCTGTCAGTGTGTATAGCAGGTTCATCCTGTCAGTCTGTATAGCAGGTTCAACCATAGAGGTTCATCCTGTCAGTCTGTATAGCAGGTTCATCCATAGAGGTTCATCCTGTCAGTCTGTATAGCAGGTTTAACCATAGAGGTTCATCCTGTCAATCTGTATAGCAGGTTCATCCTGTCAGTCTGTATAGCAGGTTCATCCATAGAGGTTCATCCTGTCAGTCTGTATAGCAGGTTCAACCTGTCAGTCTGTATAGCAGGTTCAACCATAGAGGTTCATCCTGTCAGTCTGTATAGCAGGTTCAACCATAGAGGTTCAACCTGTCAGTCTGTATAGCAGGTTCATCCTGTCAGTCTGTATAGCAGGTTCAACCTGTCAGTCTGTATAGTAGGTTCAACCTGTCAGTCTGTATAGCAGGTTCAACCTGTCAGTCTGTATAGCAGGTTCAACCATAGATGTTCATCCTGTCATTCTGTATAGCAGGTTCAACCTGTCAATCTGTATAGCAGGTTCAACCATAGAGGATCATCCTGTCTGTCTGTATAGCATGTTCATCCTGTCAGTCTGTATAGCAGGTTCATCCTGTCAGTCTGTATAGCAGGTTCAACCATAGAGGTTCATCATGTCAGTCTGTAAAGCAGGTTCATCCTGTCAGTCTGTATAGCAGGTTCATCCTGTCAGTCTATATAGCAGGTTCATCCTGTCAGTCTGTATAGCAGGTTCATCCTGTCAGTCTGTATAGCAGGTTCAACCATAGAGGTTCATCCTGTCAGTCTGTATAGCAGGTTCAACCTGTCAGTCTGTATAGCAGGTTCAACCATAGAGGTTCATCCTGTCAGTCTGTATAGCAGGTTCATCCTGTCAGTCTGTATAGCAGTTTCATCCATAGAGGTTCATCCTGTCAGTCTGTATAGCAGGTTCATCCGTAGAGGTTCATCCTGTCAGTCTGTATAGCAGGTTCATCCTGTCAGTCTGTATAGCAGGTTCATCCTGTCAGTCTG
This sequence comes from Salmo salar, assembly GCF_905237065.1. Taxonomy (NCBI): domain Eukaryota; kingdom Metazoa; phylum Chordata; class Actinopteri; order Salmoniformes; family Salmonidae; genus Salmo; species Salmo salar. The sequence continues at coordinate 1,416,163 of NC_059442.1, forward strand.
TATAGCAGGTTCATCCTGTCAGTCTGTATAGCAGGTTCAACCATAGAGGTTCATCCTGTCAGTCTGTATAGCAGGTTCATCCTGTCAGTCTGTATAGCAGGTTCAACCATAGAGGTTCATCCTGTCAGTCTGTATAGCAGGTTCAACCTGAGTCTGTATAGCAGGTTCATCCTGTCAGTCTGTATAGCAGGTTCAACCAAGAGGTTCATCCTGTCAGTCTGTAAAGCAGGTTCATCCTGTCAGTCTGTATAGCAGGTTCATCCTGTCAGTCTGTATAGCAGGTTTAACCATAGAGGTTCATCCTGTCAGTCTGTATAGCAGGTTCATCCTGTCAGTGTGTATAGCAGGTTCATCCATAGAGGTTCATCCTGTCAGTCTGTATAGCAGGTTCAACCATAGAGGTTCATCATATCAATCTGTATAGCAGGTTCAACCATAGACTTTCATCCTGTCAGTCTGTATAGCAGGTTCATCCTGTCAGTCTGTATAGCAGGTTCATCCGTAGAGGTTCATCCTGTCAGTCTGTATAGCAGGTTCAACCATAGAGGTTCATCCTGTCAGTCTGTATAACAGGTTCATCCTGTCAGTCTGTATAGCAGGTTCATCCTGTCAGTGTGTATAGCAGGTTCATCCTGTCAGTCTGTATAGCAGGTTCAACCATAGAGGTTCATCCTGTCAGTCTGTATAGCAGGTTCATCCTGTCAGTCTGTATAGCAGATTCATCCATAGAGGTTCATCCTGTCAGTCTGTATAGCAGGTTTAACCATAGAGGTTCATCCTGTCAATCTGTATAGCAGGTTCATCCTGTCAGTCTGTATAGCAGGTTCATCCATAGAGGTTCATCCTGTCAGTCTGTATAGCAGGTTCAACCTGTCAGTCTGTATAGCAGGTTCAACCATAGAGGTTCATCCTGTCAGTCTGTATAGCAGGTTCAACCATAGAGGTTCAACCTGTCAGTCTGTATAGCAGGTTCATCCTGTCAGTCTGTATAGCAGGTTCAACCTGTCAGTCTGTATAGTAGGTTCAACCTGTCAGTCTGTATAGCAGGTTCAACCTGTCAGTCTGTATAGCAGGTTCAACCATAGATGTTCATCCTGTCATTCTGTATAGCAGGTTCAACCTGTCACTCTGTATAGCAGGTTCAACCATAGAGGATATTTAGTCTGTAAGCATGTTCATCCTGTCAGTCTGTATAGCAGGTTCAACCTGTCAATCTGTATAGCAGGTTCAACCATAGAGGATCATCCTGTCTGTCTGTATAGCATGTTCATCCTGTCAGTCTGTATAGCAGGTTCATCCTGTCAGTCTGTATAGCAGGTTCAACAATAGAGGTTCATCCTGTCAGTCTGTATAGCAGGTTCAACCTGTCAGTCTGTATAGCAGGTTCATCCTGTCAGTCTGTATAGCAGGTTCAACCATAGAGGTTCATCCTGTCAGTCTGTATAGCAGGTTCATCCTGTCAGTCTGTATAGCAGGTTCAACCATAGAGGTTCATCCTGTCAGTCTGTATAGCAGGTTCATCCTGTAAGTCTGTATAGCAGGTTCATCCATATAGGTTCATCCTATCAGTCTGTATAGCAGGTTCATCCTGTCAGTCTGTATAGCAGGTTCAACAATAGAGGTTCATCCTGTCAGTCTGTATAGCAGGTTCATCCTGTCAGTGTGTATAGCAGGTTCATCCTGTCAGTCTGTATAGCAGGTTCAACCATAGAGGTTCATCCTGTCAGTCTGTATAGCAGGTTCATCCAAAGAGACTGTCAGTCTGTATAGCAGGTTCAACCATAGAGGTTCATCCTGTCAGTCTGTATAGCAGGTTCATCCTGTCAGTCTGTATAGCATGTTTAACCATAGAGGTTCATCCTGTCAGTCTGTATAGCAGGTTCATCCTGTCAGTCTGTATAGCAGGTTCATCCTGTCAGTCTGTATAGCAGGTTCAACCATAGAGGTTCATCCTGTCAGTCTGTAATGCAGGTTCATCCTGTCAGTCTGTATAGCAGGTTCATCCTGTCAGTCTGTATAGCATGTTCAACCATAGAGATTCATCCTGTCAGTCTGTATAGCAGGTTCATCCTGTCAGTCTGTATAGCAGTTTCATCCATAGAGGTTCATCCTGTCAGTCTGTATAGCAGGTTCAACCATAGAGGATCATCCTATCAATCTGTATAGCAGGTTCAACCATAGACTTTCATCCTGTCAGTCTGTATAGCAGGTTCATCCTGTCAGTCTGTATAGCAGGTTCATCCGTAGAGGTTCATCCTGTCAGTCTGTATAGCAGGTTCAACCATAGAGGTTCATCCTGTCAGTCTGTATAACAGGTTCATCCTGTCAGTCTGTATAGCAGGTTCATCCTGTCAGTGTGTATAGCAGGTTCATCCTGTCAGTCTGTATAGCAGGTTCAACCATAGAGGTTCATCCTGTCAGTCTGTATAGCAGGTTCATCCTGTCAGTCTGTATAGCAGATTCATCCATAGAGGTTCATCCTGTCAGTCTGTATAGCAGGTTTAACCATAGAGGTTCATCCTGTCAGTCTGTATAGCAGGTTCATCCTGTCAGTCTGTATAGCAGGTTCAACCATAGAGGTTCATCCTGTCAGTCTGTATAGCAGGTTCAACCTGTCAGTCTGTATAGCAGGTTCAACCATAGAGGTTCATCCTGTCAGTCTGTATAGCAGGTTCAACCATAGAGGTTCAACCTGTCAGTCTGTATAGCAGGTTCATCCTGTCAGTCTGTATAGCAGGTTCAACCTGTCAGTCTGTATAGTAGGTTCAACCTGTCAGTCTGTATAGCAGGTTCAACCTGTCAGTCTGTATAGCAGGTTCAACCATAGATGTTCATCCTGTCATTCTGTATAGCAGGTTCAACCTGTCAATCTGTATAGCAGGTTCAACCATAGAGGATCATCCTGTCTGTCTGTATAGCATGTTCATCCTGTCAGTCTGTATAGCAGGTTCATCCTGTCAGTCTGTATAGCAGGTTCAACAATAGAGGTTCATCCTGTCAGTCTGTATAGCAGGTTCAACCTGTCAGTCTGTATAGCAGGTTCATCCGTAGAGGTTCATCCTGTCAGTCTGTATAGCAGGTTCAACCATAGAGGTTCATCCTGTCAGTCTGTATAACAGGTTCAACCTGTCAGTCTGTATAGCAGGTTCATCCTGTCAGTGTGTATAGCAGGTTCATCCTGTCAGTCTGTATAGCAGGTTCAACCATAGAGGTTCATCCTGTCAGTCTGTATAGCAGGTTCATCCTGTCAGTCTGTATAGCAGATTCAACCATAGAGGTTCATCCTGTCAGTCTGTATTGCAGGTTTAACCATAGAGGTTCATCCTGTCAATCTGTATAGCAGGTTCATCCTGTCAGTCTGTATAGCAGGTTCAACCAGAGAGGTTCATCCTGTCAGTCTGTATAGCAGGTTCAACCTGTCAGTCTGTATAGCAGGTTCAACCATAGAGGTTCATCCTGTCAGTCTGTATAGCAGGTTCAACCATAGAGGTTCAACCTGTCAGTCTGTATAGCAGGTTCATCCTGTCAGTCTGTATAGCAGGTTCAACCTGTCAGTCTGTATAGTAGGTTCAACCTGTCAGTCTGTATAGCAGGTTCAACCTGTCAGTCTGTATAGCAGGTTCAACCATAGATGTTCATCCTGTCATTCTGTATAGCAGGTTCAACCTGTCAATCTGTATAGCAGGTTCAACCATAGAGGATCATCCTGTCAGTCTGTATAGCATGTTCATCCTGTCAGTCTGTATAGCAGGTTCATCCTGTCAGTCTGTATAGCAGGTTCAACCATAGAGGATCATCCTGTCTGTCTGTATAGCATGTTCATCCTGTCAGTCTGTATAGCAGGTTCATCCTGTCAGTCTGTATAGCAGGTTCAACAATAGAGGTTCATCCTGTCAGTCTGTATAGCAGGTTCAACCTGTCAGTCTGTATAGCAGGTTCATCCTGTCAGTCTGTATAGCAGGTTCAACCATAGAGGTTCATCCTGTCATTCTGTATAGCAGGTTCAACCTGTCAGTCTGTATAGCAGGTTCAACCATAGAGGTTCATCCTGTCAGTCTGTATAGCAGGTTCATCCTGTAAGTCTGTATAGCAGGTTCATCCATATAGGTTCATCCTATCAGTCTGTATAGCAGGTTCATCCTGTCAGTCTGTATAGCAGGTTCAACAATAGAGGTTCATCCTGTCAGTCTGTATAGCAGGTTCATCCTGTCAGTGTGTATAGCAGGTTCATCCTGTCAGTCTGTATAGCAGGTTCAACCATAGAGGTTCATCCTGTCAGTCTGTATAGCAGGTTCATCCAAAGAGGTTCATCTTGTCAGTCTGTATAGCAGGTTCAACCATAGAGGTTCATCCTGTCAGTCTGTATTGCAGGTTCATCCTGTCAGTCTGTATAGCAGGTTCAACCATAGAGGTTCATCCTGTCAGTCTGTATAGCAGGTTCAACCTGTCAGTCTGTATAGCAGGTTCATCCTGTCAGTCTGTATAGCAGGTTCAACCATAGAGGTTCATCCTGTCAGTCTGTATAGCAGGTTCATCCTGTCAGTGTGTATAGCAGGTTCATCCATAGAGGTTCATCCTGTCAGTCTGTATAGCAGGTTCATCCTGTCAGTCTGTATAGCAGTTTATCCATAGAGGTTCATCCTGTCAGTCTGTATAGCAGGTTCAACCATAGAGGTTCATCCTGTCAATCTGTATAGCAGGTTCAACCATAGACTTTCATCCTGTCAGTCTGTATAGCAGGTTCATCCTGTCAGTCTGTATAGCAGGTTCATCCGTAGAGGTTCATCCTGTCAGTCTGTATAGCAGGTTCATCCTGTCAGTCTGTATAGCAGGTTCATCCTGTCAGTCTGTATAGCAGGTTCATCCTGTCAGTCTGTATAGCAGGTTCAACCATAGAGGTTCATCCTGTCAGTCTGTATAGCAGGTTCATCCTGTCAGTCTGTATAGCAGGTTCATCCTGTCAGTCTGTATAGCAGGTTCATCCTGTCAGTCTGTATAGCAGGTTCAACCATAGAGGTTCATCCTGTCAGTCTGTATAGCAGGTTCATCCTGTCAGTCTGTATAGCATGTTCAACCATAGAGGTTCATCCTGTCAGTCTGTATAGCAGGTTCATCCTGTCAGTCTGTATAGCAGTTTCATCCATAGAGGTTCATCCTGTCAGTCTGTATAGCAGGTTCATCCGTAGAGGTTCATCCTGTCAGTCTGTATAGCAGGTTCATCCTGTCAGTCTGTATAGCAGGTTCATCCTGTCAGTCTGTATAGCAGGTTCAACCATAGAGGTTCATCCTGTCAGTCTGTATAGCAGGTTCATCCTGTCAGTCTGTATAGCATGTTCAACCATAGAGGTTCATCCTGTCAGTCTGTATAACAGGTTCATCCTGTCAGTCTGTATAGCAGGTTCATCCTGTCAGTCTGTATAGCAGGTTCAACCATAGAGGTTCATCCTGTCAGTCTGTAAAGCAGGTTCATCCTGTCAGTCTGTATAGCAGGTTCATCCTGTCAGTCTGTATAGCATGTTCAACCATAGAGATTCATCCTGTCAGTCTGTATAGCAGGTTCATCCTGTCAGTCTGTATAGCAGTTTCATCCATAGAGGTTCATCCTGTCAGTCTGTATAGCAGGTTCAACCATAGAGGTTCATCCTATCAATCTGTATAGCAGGTTCAACCATAGACTTTCATCCTGTCAGTCTGTATAGCAGGTTCATCCTGTCAGTCTGTATAGCAGGTTCATCCGTAGAGGTTCATCCTGTCAGTCTGTATAGCAGGTTCAACCATAGAGGTTCATCCTGTCAGTCTGTATAACAGGTTCATCCTGTCAGTCTGTATAGCAGGTTCATCCTGTCAGTGTGTATAGCAGGTTCATCCTGTCAGTCTGTATAGCAGGTTCAACCATAGAGGTTCATCCTGTCAGTCTGTATAGCAGGTTCATCCTGTCAGTCTGTATAGCAGATTCATCCATAGAGGTTCATCCTGTCAGTCTGTATAGCAGGTTTAACCATAGAGGTTCATCCTGTCAATCTGTATAGCAGGTTCATCCTGTCATTCTGTATAGCAGGTTCATACATAGAGGTTCATCCTGTCAGTCTGTATAGCAGGTTCAACCTGTCAGTCTGTATAGCAGGTTCAACCATAGAGGTTCATCCTGTCAGTCTGTATAGCAGGTTCAACCATAGAGGTTCAACCTGTCAGTCTGTATAGCAGGTTCAACCTGTCAGTCTGTATAGTAGGTTCAACCTGTCAGTCTGTATAGCAGGTTCAACCTGTCAGTCTGTATAGCAGGTTCAACGTGTCAGTCTGTATAGCAGGTTCAACCATAGATGTTCATCCTGTCATTCTGTATAGCAGGTTCAACATGTCAATCTGTATAGCAGGTTCAACCATAGAGGATCATCCTGTCAGTCTGTATAGCATGTTCATCCTGTCAGTCTGTATAGCAGGTTCATCCTGTCAGTCTGTATAGCAGGTTCAACAATAGAGGTTCATCCTGTCAGTCTGTATAGCAGGTTCAACCTGTCAGTCTGTATAGCAGGTTCATCCTGTCAGTCTGTATAGCAGGTTCAACCATAGAGGTTCATCCTGTCATTCTGTATAGCAGGTTCAACCTGTCAGTCTGTATAGCAGGTTCAACCATAGAGGTTCATCCTGTCAGTCTGTATAGCAGGTTCATCCTGTAAGTCTGTATAGCAGGTTCATCCATATAGGTTCATCCTATCAGTCTGTATAGCAGGTTCATCCTGTCAGTCTGTATAGCAGGTTCAACAATAGAGGTTCATCCTGTCAGTCTGTATAGCAGGTTCATCCTGTCAGTGTGTATAGCAGGTTCATCCTGTCAGTCTGTATAGCAGGTTCAACCATAGAGGTTCATCCTGTCAGTCTGTATAGCAGGTTCATCCAAAGAGGTTCATCTTGTCAGTCTGTATAGCAGTAACCATAGAGGTTCATCCTGTCAGTCTGTATAGCAGGTTCATCCTGTCAGTCTGTATAGCAGGTTCAACCATAGAGGTTCATCCTGTCAGTCTGTATAGCAGGTTCATCCTGTCAGTCTGTATAGCAGGTTCATCCTGTCAGTCTGTATAGCAGGTTCAACCATAGAGGTTCATCCTGTCAGTCTGTATAGCAGGTTCAACCGTATAGAGGTTCATCATATCAATCTGTATAGCAGGTTCAACCATAGACATTCATCCTGTCAGTCTGTATAGCAGGTTCATCCTGTCAGTCTGTATAGCAGGTTCATCCGTAGAGGTTCATCCTGTCAGTCTGTATAGCAGGTTCAACCATAGAGGTTCATCCTGTCAGTCTGTATAGCAGGTTCATCCTGTCAGTCTGTATAGCAGGTTCATCCTGTCAGTCTGTATAGCGAGGTTCATCCTGTCAGTCTGTATAGCAGGTTCATCCTGTCAGTCTGTATAGCAGGTTCAACCGTCATGTATAGAGGTTCATCCTGTCAGTCTGTATAGCAGGTTCATCCAAAGAGGTTCATCTTGTCAGTCTGTATAGCAGGTTCATCCTGTCAGTCTGTATAGCAGATTCATCCATAGAGGTTCATCCTGTCAGTCTGTATAGCAGGTTTAACCATAGAGGTTCATCCTGTCAGTCTGTATAGCAGGTTCATCCTGTCAGTCTGTATAGCAGGTTCATACATAGAGGTTCATCCTGTCAGTCTGTATAGCAGGTTCAACCTGTCAGTCTGTATAGCAGGTTCAACCATAGAGGTTCATCCTGTCAGTCTGTATAGCAGGTTCAACCATAGAGGTTCAACCTGTCAGTCTGTATAGCAGGTTCAACCTGTCAGTCTGTATAGTAGGTTCAACCTGTCAGTCTGTATAGCAGGTTCAACCTGTCAGTCTGTATAGCAGGTTCAACGTGTCAGTCTGTATAGCAGGTTCAACCATAGATGTTCATCCTGTCATTCTGTATAGCAGGTTCAACATGTCAATCTGTATAGCAGGTTCAACCATAGAGGATCATCCTGTCAGTCTGTATAGCATGTTCATCCTGTCAGTCTGTATAGCAGGTTCATCCTGTCAGTCTGTATAGCAGGTTCAACAATAGAGGTTCATCCTGTCAGTCTGTATAGCAGGTTCAACCTGTCAGTCTGTATAGCAGGTTCATCCTGTCAGTCCGTATAGCAGGTTCAACCATAGAGGTTCATCCTGTCAGTCTGTATAGCAGGTTCAACCTGTCAGTCTGTATAGCAGGGTCAACCATAGAGGTTCATCCTGTCAGTCTGTATAGCAGGTTCATCCTGTAAGTCTGTATAGCAGGTTCATCCATATAGGTTCATCCTATCAGTCTGTATAGCAGGTTCATCCTGTCAGTCTGTATAGCAGGTTCAACAATAGAGGTTCATCCTGTCAGTCTGTATAGCAGGTTCATCCTGTCAGTGTGTATAGCAGGTTCATCCTGTCAGTCTGTATAGCAGGTTCAACCATAGAGGTTCATCCTGTCAGTCTGTATAGCAGGTTCATCCAAAGAGGTTCATCTTGTCAGTCTGTATAGCAGGTTCATCCTGTCAGTCTGTATAGCAGATTCATCCATAGAGGTTCATCCTGTCAGTCTGTATAGCAGGTTTTAACCATAGAGGTTCATCCTGTCAGTCTGTATAGCAGGTTCATCCTGTCAGTCTGTATAGCAGGTTCATCCATAGAGGTTCATCCTGTCAGTCTGTATAGCAGGTTCAACCTGTCAGTCTGTATAGCAGGTTCAACCATAGAGGTTCATCATGTCAGTCTGTATAGCAGGTTCAACCATAGAGGTTCAACCTGTCAGTCTGTATAGCAGGTTCATCCTGTCAGTCTGTATAGCAGGTTCAACCTGTCAGTCTGTATAGTAGGTTCAACCTGTCAGTCTGTATAGCAGGTTCAACCTGTCATCTGTATAGCAGGTTCAACCTGTCAGTCTGTATAGCAGGTTCAACCATAGAGGTTCATCCTGTCAGTCTGTATAGCAGGTTCAACCTGTCAGTCTGTATAGCAGGTTCAACCATAGAGGTTCATCCTGTCAGTCTGTATAGCAGGTTCATCCTGTCAGTTGTATAGCAGGTTCATCCTGTCAGTCTGTATAGCAGGTTCAACCATAGAGGTTCGTCCTGTCAGTCTGTATAGCAGGTTCACCCTGTCAGTCTGTATAGCAGGTTCATCCTGTCAGTCTGTATAGCAGATTCATCCTGTCAGTCTGTATAGCAGGTTCAACCATAGAGGTTCATCCTGTCAGTCTGTATAGCAGGTTCAACCTGTCAGTCTGTATAGCAGGTTCAACAATAGAGGTTCATCCTGTCAGTCTGTATAGCAGGTTAAACCGGTCAGTCTGTATAGCAGGTTCAACCATAGAGGTTCATCCTGTCAGTCTGTATAGCAGGTTCAACCTGTCAGTCTGTATAGCAGGTTCAACCTGTCAGTCTGTATAGCAGGTTCAACCATAGAGGTTCATCCTGTCAGTCTGTATAGCAGGTTCATCCATAGAGGTTCATCCTGTCAGTCTGTATAGCAGGTTCAACCTGTCAGTCTGTATAGCATGTTCAACCATAGAGGTTCATCCTGTCAGTCTGTATAGCAGGTTCAACCATAGAGGTTCATCCTGTCAGTCTGTATAGCAGGTTCATCCTGTCAGTCTGTATAGCAGGTTCAACCTGTCAGTCTGTATAGCAGGTTCAACCTGTCAGTCTGTATAGCAGGTTCAACCTGTCAGTCTGTATAGCAGGTTCAACCATAGAGGTTCATCCTGTCAGTCTGTATAGCAGGTTCATCCTGTCAGTCTGTATAGCAGTTATCCATGAGGTTCATCCTGTCAGTCTGTATAGCAGGTTCATCCGTAGAGGTTCATCCTGTCAGTCTGTATAGCAGGTTCAACCTGTCAGTCTGTATAGCAGGTTCATCCTGTCAGTCTGTATAGCAGGTTCAACCATAGAGGTTCATCCTGTCAGTCTGTATAGCAGGTTCAACCTGTCAGTCTGTATAGCAGGTTCAACCATAGAGGTTCATCCTGTCAGTCTGTATAGCAGGTTCATCCTGTCAGTCTGTATAGCAGGTTCAACCTGTCAGTCTGTATAGCAGGTTCAACCATAGAGGTTCATCCTGTCAGTCTGTATAGCAGGTTCAACCTGTCAGTCTGTATAGCAGGTTCAACCTGTCAGTCTGTATAGCAGGTTCAACCATAGAGGTTCATCCTGTCAGTCTGTATAGCAGGTTCAACCTGTCAGTCTGTATAGCAGGTTCAACCATAGAGGTTCATCCTGTCAGTCTGTATAGCAGGTTCAACCATAGAGGTTCATCCTGTCAGTCTGTATAGCAGGTTCAACCATAGAGGTTCATCCTGTCAGTCTGTATAGCAGGTTCATCCTGTCAGTCTGTATAGCAGGTTCATCCTGTCAGTCTGTATAGCAGGTTCAACCATAGAGGTTCATCCTGTCAGTCTGTATAGCAGGTTCAACCTGTCAGTCTGTATAGCAGGTTCATCCTGTCAGTCTGTATAGCAGGTTCAACCATAGAGGTTCATCCTGTCAGTCTGTATAGCAGGTTCAACCTGTCAGTCTGTATAGCAGGTTCAACCATAGAGGTTCATCCTGTCAGTCTGTATAGCAGGTTCATCCTGTAAGTCTGTATAGCAGGTTCATCCATATAGGTTCATCCTGTCAGTCTGTATAGCAGGTTCAACCATAGAGGTTCATCCTGTCAGTCTGTATAGCAGGTTCATCCTGTCAGTCTGTATAGCAGGTTCATCCTGTCAGTCTGTATAGCAGGTTCATCCTGTCAGTCTGTATAGCAGGTTCAACCATAGAGGTTCATCCTGTCAGTCTGTATAGCAGGTTCATCCAAAGAGGTTCATCTTGTCAGTCTGTATAGCAGGTTCATCCTGTCAGTCTGTATAGCAGATTCATCCATAGAGGTTCATCCTGTCAGTCTGTATAGCAGGTTTAACCATAGAGGTTCATCCTGTCAGTCTGTATAGCAGGTTCATCCTGTCAGTCTGTATAGCAGGTTCAACCATAGAGGTTCATCCTGTCAGTCTGTATAGCAGGTTCAACCTGTCAGTCTGTATAGCAGGTTCATCCTGTCAGTCTGTATAGCAGGTTCATCCTGTCAGTCTGTATAGCAGGTTCAACCATAGAGGTTCATCCTGTCAGTCTGTATAGCAGGTTCAACCATAGAGGTTCATCCTGTCAGTCTGTATAGCAGGTTCATCCTGTCAGTCTGTATAGCAGGTTAAAGAGGTTCATCCTGTCAGTCTGTATAGCAGGTTCAACCATAGAGGTTCATCCTGTCAGTCTGTATAGCAGGTTCATCCAAAGAGGTTCATCTTGTCAGTCTGTATAGCAGGTTCATCCTGTCAGTCTGTATAGCAGATTCAACCATAGAGGTTCATCCTGTCAGTCTGTATAGCAGGTTTAACCATAGAGGTTCATCCTGTCAGTCTGTATAGCAGGTTCATCCTGTCAGTCTGTATAGCAGGTTCATCCATAGAGGTTCATCCTGTCAGTCTGTATAGCAGGTTCAACCTGTCAGTCTGTATAGCAGGTTCAACCATAGAGGTTCATCCTGTCAGTCTGTATAGCAGGTTCAACCATAGAGGTTCATCCTGTCAGTCTGTATAGCAGGTTCATCCTGTCAGTCTGTATAGCAGGTTCAACCTGTCAGTCTGTATAGTAGGTTCAACCTGTCAGTCTGTATAGCAGGTTCAACCTGTCAGTCTGTATAGCAGGTTCAACGTGTCAGTCTGTATAGCAGGTTCAACCATAGATGTTCATCCTGTCATTCTGTATAGCAGGTTCAACATGTCAATCTGTATAGCAGGTTCAACCATAGAGGATCATCCTGTCAGTCTGTATAGCATGTTCATCCTGTCAGTCTGTATAGCAGGTTCATCCTGTCAGTCTGTATAGCAGGTTCAACAATAGAGGTTCATCCTGTCAGTCTGTATAGCAGGTTCAACCTGTCAGTCTGTATAGCAGGTTCATCCTGTCAGTCTGTATAGCAGGTTCAACCTGTCAGTTGTAAGCAGGTTCAACCATAGAGGTTCATCCTGTCAGTCTGTATAGCAGGTTCAACCTGTCAGTCTGTATAGCAGGTTCAACAATAGAGGTTCATCCTGTCAGTCTGTATAGCAGGTTAAACCTGTCAGTCTGTATAGCAGGTTCAACCATAGAGGTTCATCCTGTCAGTCTGTATAGCAGGTTCATCCTGTCAGTCTGTATAGCAGGTTCATCCTGTCAGTCTGTATAGCAGGTTCATCCTGTCAGTCTGTATAGCAGGTTCAACCATAGAGGTTCATCCTGTCAGTCTGTATAGCAGGTTCATCCATAGAGGTTCATCCTGTCAGTCTGTATAGCAGGTTCATCCTGTCAGTCTGTAAAGCAGGTTCATCCATAGAGGTTCATCCTGTCAGTCTGTATAGCAGGTTCAACCATAGAGGTTCATCCTGTCAGTCTGTAAAGCAGGTTCATCCTGTCAGTCTGTATAGCAGGTTCATCCTGTCAGTCTGTATAGCAGGTTCATCCTGTCAGTCTGTATAGCAGGTTCATCCTGTCAGTCTGTATAGCAGGTTCAACCATAGAGGTTCATCCTGTCAGTCTGTATAGCAGGTTCATCCTGTCAGTCTGTATAGCAGGTTCAACCATAGAGGTTCATCCTGTCAGTCTGTATAGCAGGTTCAACCATAGAGGTTCATCCTGTCAGTCTGTATAGCAGGTTCATCCTGTCAGTCTGTATAGCAGGTTCATCCTGTCAGTCTGTATAGCAGGTTCATCCTGTCAGTCTGTATAGCAGGTTCAACCATAGAGGTTCATCCTGTCAGTCTGTATAGCAGGTTCATCCTGTCAGTCTGTATAGCAGGTTCAACCATAGAGGTTCATCCTGTCAGTCTGTATAGCAGGTTCATCCTGTCAGTCTGTATAGCAGGTTCAACCATAGAGGTTCATCCTGTCAGTCTGTATAGCAGGTTCAACCATAGAGGTTCATCCTGTCAGTCTGTATAGCAGGTTCATCCTGTCAGTCTGTATAGCAGGTTCATCCTGTCAGTCTGTATAGCAGGTTCATCCTGTCAGTCTGTATAGCAGGTTCAACCATAGAGGTTCATCCTGTCAGTCTGTATAGCAGGTTCATCCTGTCAGTCTGTATAGCAGGTTCAACCATAGAGGTTCATCCTGTCAGTCTGTATAGCAGGTTCATCCTGTCAGTCTGTATAGCAGGTTCATCCTGTCAGTCTGTATAGCAGGTTCAACCATAGAGGTTCATCCTGTCAGTCTGTATAGCAGGTTCATCCTGTCAGTCTGTATAGCAGGTTCATCCTGTCAGTCTGTATAGCAGGTTCAACCATAGAGGTTCATCCTGTCAGTCTGTATAGCAGGTTCAACCTGTCAGTCTGTATAGCAGTTTATAGAGGTTCATCCTGTCAGTCTGTATAGCAGGTTTAACCATAGAGGTTCATCCTGTCAGTCTGTATAGCAGGTTCAACCATAGAGGTTCAACCTGTCAGTCTGTATAGCAGGTTCATCCTGTCAGTCTGTATAGCAGGTTCAACCATAGAGGTTCATCCTGTCAGTCTGTATAGCAGGTTCAACCTGTCAGTCTGTATAGCAGGTTCAACCATAGAGGTTCATCCTGTCAGTCTGTATAGCAGGTTCAACCAAGATAATCTTGTCAGTCTGTATAGCAGGTTCATCCTGTCAGTCTGTATAGCAGGTTCAACAATAGAGGTTCATCCTGTCAGTCTGTATAGCAGGTTCAACCTGTCAGTCTGTATAGCAGGTTCATCCTGTCAGTCTGTATAGCAGGTTCAACCATAGAGGTTCATCCTGTCAGTCTGTATAGCAGGTTCAACCTGTCAGTCTGTATAGCAGGTTCAACCATAGAGGTTCATCCTGTCAGTCTGTATAGCAGGTTCATCCTGTAAGTCTGTATAGCAGGTTCATCCATATAGGTTCATCCTATCAGTCTGTATAGCAGGTTCATCCTGTCAGTCTGTATAGCAGGTTCAACAATAGAGGTTCATCCTGTCAGTCTGTATAGCAGGTTCATCCTGTCAGTGTGTATAGCAGGTTCATCCTGTCAGTCTGTATAGCAGGTTCAACCATAGAGGTTCATCCTGTCAGTCTGTATAGCAGGTTCATCCAAAGAGGTTCATCTTGTCAGTCTGTATAGCAGGTTCAACCAAAGGTTCATCCTGTCAGTCTGTATAGCAGGTTCATCCTGTCAGTCTGTATAGCAGGTTCAACCATAGAGGTTCATCCTGTCAGTCTGTATAGCAGGTTCATCCTGTCAGTCTGTATAGCAGGTTCATCCTGTCAGTCTGTATAGCAGGTTCAACCATAGAGGTTCATCCTGTCAGTCTGTAAAGCAGGTTCAACCTGTCAGTCTGTATAGCAGGTTCATCCTGTCAGTCTGTATAGCATGTTCAACCATAGAGATTCATCCTGTCAGTCTGTATAGCAGGTTCATCCTGTCAGTCTGTATAGCAGTTTCATCCATAGAGGTTCATCCTGTCAGTCTGTATAGCAGGTTCAACCATAGAGGTTCATCCTATCAGTCTGTATAGCAGGTTCAACCATAGACTTTCATCCTGTCAGTCTGTATAGCAGGTTCATCCTGTCAGTCTGTATAGCAGGTTCATCCATAGAGGTTCATCCTGTCAGTCTGTATAACAGGTTCATCCTGTCAGTCTGTATAGCAGGTTCATCCTGTCAGTGTGTATAGCAGGTTCATCCTGTCAGTCTGTATAGCAGGTTCAACCATAGAGGTTCATCCTGTCAGTCTGTATAGCAGGTTCATCCTGTCAGTCTGTATAGCAGATTCATCCATAGAGGTTCATCCTGTCAGTCTGTATAGCAGGTTTAACCATAGAGGTTCATCCTGTCAATCTGTATAGCAGGTTCATCCTGTCAGTCTGTATAGCAGGTTCATCAATAGAGGTTCATCCTGTCAGTCTGTATAGCAGGTTCAACCTGTCAGTCTGTATAGCAGGTTCAACCATAGAGGTTCATCCTGTCAGTCTGTATAGCAGGTTCAACCATAGAGGTTCAACCTGTCAGTCTGTATAGCAGGTTCATCCTGTCAGTCTGTATAGCAGGTTCAACCTGTCAGTCTGTATAGTAGGTTCAACCTGTCAGTCTGTATAGCAGGTTCAACCTGTCAGTCTGTATAGCAGGTTCAACCATAGATGTTCATCCTGTCATTCTGTATAGCAGGTTCAACATGTCAATCTGTATAGCAGGTTCAACCATAGAGGATCATCCTGTCAGTCTGTATAGCATGTTCATCCTGTCAGTCTGTATAGCAGGTTCATCCTGTCAGTCTGTATAGCAGGTTCAACAATAGAGGTTCATCCTGTCAGTCTGTATAGCAGGTTCAACCTGTCAGTCTGTATAGCAGGTTCATCCTGTCAGTCCGTATAGCAGGTTCAACCATAGAGGTTCATCCTGTCAGTCTGTATAGCAGGTTCAACCTGTCAGTCTGTATAGCAGGTTCAACCATAGAGGTTCATCCTGTCAGTCTGTATAGCAGGTTCATCCTGTAAGTCTGTATAGCAGGTTCATCCATATAGGTTCATCCTATCAGTCTGTATAGCAGGTTCATCCTGTCAGTCTGTATAGCAGGTTCAACAATAGAGGTTCATCCTGTCAGTCTGTATAGCAGGTTCATCCTGTCAGTGTGTATAGCAGGTTCATCCTGTCAGTCTGTATAGCAGGTTCAACCATAGAGGTTCATCCTGTCAGTCTGTATAGCAGGTTCATCCAAAGAGGTTCATCTTGTCAGTCTGTATAGCAGGTTCATCCTGTCAGTCTGTATAGCAGATTCATCCATAGAGGTTCATCCTGTCAGTCTGTATAGCAGGTTTAACCATAGAGGTTCATCCTGTCAGTCTGTATAGCAGGTTCATCCTGTCAGTCTGTATAGCAGGTTCATCCATAGAGGTTCATCCTGTCAGTCTGTATAGCAGGTTCAACCTGTCAGTCTGTATAGCAGGTTCAACCATAGAGG
Organism: Salmo salar; assembly: GCF_905237065.1. Classification (NCBI taxonomy): domain Eukaryota; kingdom Metazoa; phylum Chordata; class Actinopteri; order Salmoniformes; family Salmonidae; genus Salmo; species Salmo salar. Next base: position 1,432,137 of record NC_059442.1, read on the forward strand.
TTCATCCTGTCAGTCTGTATAGCAGGTTCAACCATAGAGGTTCAACCTGTCAGTCTGTATAGCAGGTTCATCCTGTCAGTCTGTATAGCAGGTTCAACCTGTGAGTCTGTATAGTAGGTTCAACCTGTCAGTCTGTATAGCAGGTTCAACCTGTCAGTCTGTATAGCAGGTTCATCCTGTCAGTCTGTATAGCAGGTTCAACCATAGATGTTCATCCTGTCAGTCTGTATAGCAGGTTCAACCTGTCAGTCTGTATAGCAGGTTCAACCATAGAGGATCATCCTGTCAGTCTGTATAGCATGTTCATCCTGTCAGTCTGTATAGCAGGTTCATCCTGTCAGTCTGTATAGCAGGTTCAACAGTAGAGGTTCATCCTGTCAGTCTGTATAGCAGGTTCAACCTGTCAGTCTGTATAGCAGGTTCATCCTGTCATTCTGTATAGCAAGTTCAACCTGTCAGTCTGTATAGCAGGTTCAACCATAGAGGTTCATCCTGTCAGTCTGTATAGCAGGTTCATCCTGTCAGTCTGTATAGCAGGTTCAACAATAGAGGTTCATCCTGTCAGTCTGTATAGCAGGTTAAACCTGTCAGTCTGTATAGCAGGTTCAACCATAGATGTTCATCCTGTCAGTCTGTATAGCAGGTTCACCCTGTCAGTCTGTATAGCAGGTTCATCCTGTCAGTCTATATATCAGGTTCAACCATAGAGGTTCATCCTGTCAGTCTGTATAGCAGCTTCATCCATAGAGGTTCAACCTGTCAATCTGTATAGCAGGTTCATCCTGTCAGTCTGAAAAGCAGGTTCATCCATAGATGTTCATCCTGTCAGTCTGTATAGCAGGTTCAACCATAGAGGTTCATCATGTCAGTCTGTAAAGCAGGTTCATCCTGTCAGTCTGTATAGCAGGTTCATCCTGTCAGTCTGTATAACAGGTTCATCCTGTCAGTCTGTATAGCAGGTTCATCCTGTCAGTCTGTATAGCAGGTTCAACCATAGAGGTTCATCCTGTCAGTCTGTATAGCAGGTTCATCCTGTCAGTCTGTATAGCAGTTTCATCCATAGAGGTTCATCCTGTCAGTCTGTATAGCAGGTTCATCCGTAGAGGTTCATCCTGTCAGTCTGTATAGCAGGTTCATCCTGTCAGTCTGTAAAGCAGGTTCATCCTGTCAGTCTGTATAGCAGGTTCAACCATAGAGGTTCATCCTGTCAGTCTGTATAGCAGGTTCATCCTGTCAGTCTGTATAGCATGTTCAACCATAGAGGTTCATCCTGTCAGTCTGTATAACAGGTTCATCCAGTCAGTCTGTATAGCAGGTTCATCCTGTCAGTCTGTATAGCAGGTTCAACCATAGAGTTTCATCCTGTCAGTCTGTAATGCAGGTTCATCCTGTCAGTCTGTATAGCAGGTTCATCCTTTCAGTCTGTATAGCATGTTCAACCATAGAGATTCATCCTGTCAGTCTGTATAGCAGGTTCATCCTGTCAGTCTGTATAGCAGTTTCATCCATAGAGGTTCATCCTGTCAGTCTGTATAGCAGGTTCAACCATAGAGGTTCATCCTATCAGTCTGTATAGCATGTTCAACCATAGAGGTTCATCCTGTCAGTCTGTATAACAGGTTCATCCTGTCAGTCTGTATAGCAGGTTCATCCTGTCAGTCTGTATAGCAGGTTCAACCATAGAGGTTCATCCTGTCAGTCTGTAATGCAGGTTCATCCTGTCAGTCTGTATAGCAGGTTCATCCTTTCAGTCTGTATAGCATGTTCAACCATAGAGGTTCATCCTGTCAGTCTGTATAGCAGGTTCATCCTGTCAGTCTGTATAGCAGGTTCAACCATAGAGGTTCATCCTGTCAGTCTGTATAGCAGGTTCATCCTGTCAGTCTGTATAGCAGGTTCATCCGTAGAGGTTCATCCTGTCAGTATGTATAGCAGGTTCAACCATAGAGGTTCATCCTGTCAGTCTGTATAACAGGTTCATCCTGTCAGTCTGTATAGCAGGTTCATCCTGTCAGTGTGTATAGCAGGTTCATCCTGTCAGTCTGTATAGCAGGTTCAACCATAGAGGTTCATCCTGTCAGTCTGTATAGCAGGATCATCCAAAGAGGTTCATCTTGTCAGTCTGTATAGCAGGTTCATCCTGTCAGTCTGTATAGCAGATTCATCCATAGAGGTTCATCCTGTCAGTCTGTATAGCAGGTTTAACCATAGAGGTTCATCCTGTCAGTCTGTATAGCAGGTTCATCCTGTCAGTCTGTATAGCAGGTTCATCCATAGAGGTTCATCCTGTCAGTCTGTATAGCAGGTTCAACCTGTCAGTCTGTATAGCAGGTTCATCCTGTCAGTGTGTATAGCAGGTTCATCCTGTCAGTCTGTATAGCAGGTTCAACCATAGAGGTTCATCCTGTCAGTCTGTATAGCAGGATCATCCAAAGAGGTTCATCTTGTCAGTCTGTATAGCAGGTTCATCCTGTCAGTCTGTATAGCAGATTCATCCATAGAGGTTCATCCTGTCAGTCTGTATAGCAGGTTCAACCATAGAGGTTCATCCTGTCAGTCTGTATAGCAGGTTCATCCAAAGAGGTTCATCTTGTCAGTCTGTATAGCAGGTTCATCCTGTCAGTCTGTATAGCAGATTCATCCATAGAGGTTCATCCTGTCAGTCTGTATAGCAGGTTTAACCATAGAGGTTCATCCTGTCAGTCTGTATAGCAGGTTCATCTTGTCAGTCTGTATAGCAGGTTCATCCATAGAGGTTCATCCTGTCAGTCTGTATAGCAGGTTCAACCTGTCAGTCTGTATAGCAGGTTCAACCTAGAGGTTCATCTTGTCAGTCTGTATAGCAGGTTCAACCATAGAGGTTCATCCTGTCAGTCTGTATAGCAGGTTCATCCTGTCAGTCTGTATGGCAGGTTCAACCTGTCAGTCTGTATAGTAGGTTCAACCTGTCAGTCTGTATAGCAGGTTCAACCTGTCAGTCTGTATAGCAGGTTCAACCTGTCAGTCTGTATAGCAGTTTCAACCATAGATGTTCATCCTGTCATTCTGTATAGCAGGTTCAACCTGTCAATCTGTATAGCAGGTTCAACCATAGAGGATCATCCTGTCAGTCTGTATAGCATGTTCATCCTGTCAGTCTGTATAGCAGGTTCATCCTGTCAGTCTGTATAGCAGGTTCAACAATAGAGGTTCATCCTGTCAGTCTGTATAGCAGGTTCAACCTGTCAGTCTGTATAGCAGGTTCATCCTGTCATTCTGTATAGCAGGTTCATCCTGTCAGTCTGTATAGCAGGTTCAACCATAGAGGTTCATCCTGTCAGTCTGTATAGCAGGTTCATCCTGTCAGTCTGTATAGCAGGTTCAACCATAGAGGTTCATCCTGTCAGTCTGTATAGCAGGTTAAACCTGTCAGTCTGTATAGCAGGTTCAACCATAGAGGTTCATCCTGTCAGTCTGTATAGCAGGTTCATCCTGTCAGTCTGTATAGCAGGTTCACCCTGTCAGTCTGTATAGCAGGTTCATCCTGTCAGTCTATATATCAGGTTCAACCATAGAGGTTCATCCTGTCAGTCTGTATAGCAGCTTCATCCATAGAGGTTCATCCTGTCAGTCTGTATAGCAGGTTCATCCTGTCAGTCTGTAAAGCAGGTTCATCCATAGATGTTCATCCTGTCAGTCTGTATAGCAGGTTCAACCATAGAGGTTCATCATGTCAGTCTGTAAAGCAGGTTCATCCTGTCAGTCTGTATAGCAGGTTCATCCTGTCAGTCTGTATAACAGGTTCATCCTGTCAGTCTGTATAGCAGGTTCATCCTGTCAGTCTGTATAGCAGGTTCAACCATAGAGGTTCATCCTGTCAGTCTGTATAGCAGGTTCATCCTGTCAGTCTGTATAGCAGTTTCATCCATAGAGGTTCATCCTGTCAGTCTGTATAGCAGGTTCAACCGTAGAGGTTCATCCTGTCAGTCTGTATAGCAGGTTCATCCTGTCAGTCTGTATAGCAGGTTCATCCTGTCAGTCTGTATAGCAGGTTCATCCTGTCAGTCTGTATAGCAGGTTCAACCATAGAGGTTCATCCTGTCAGTCTGTATAGCAGGTTCATCCTGTCAGTCTGTATAGCAGGTTCAACCATAGAGGTTCATCCTGTCAGTCTGTATAGCAGGTTCATCCTGTCAGTCTGTATAGCAGTTTCATCCATAGAGGTTCATCCTGTCAGTCTGTATAGCAGGTTCAACCATAGAGGTTCATCCTGTCAGTCTGTATAGCAGGTTCATCCTGTCAGTCTGTATAGCAGGTTCATCCTGTCAGTCTGTATAGCAGGTTCATCCTGTCAGTCTGTATAGCAGGTTCAACCATAGAGGTTCATCCTGTCAGTCTGTATAGCAGGTTCATCCTGTCAGTCTGTATAGCATGTTCAACCATAGAGGTTCATCCTGTCAGTCTGTATAGCAGGTTCATCCTGTCAGTCTGTATAGCAGGTTCATCCTGTCAGTCTGTATAGCAGGTTCAACCATAGAGGTTCATCCTGTCAGTCTGTAATGCAGGTTCATCCTGTCAGTCTGTATAGCAGGTTCATCCTTTCAGTCTGTATAGCATGTTCAACCATAGAGATTCATCCTGTCAGTCTGTATAGCAGGTTCATCCTGTCAGTCTGTATAGCAGTTTCATCCATAGAGGTTCATCCTGTCAGTCTGTATAGCAGGTTTAACCATAGAGGTTCATCCTATCAGTCTGTATAGCAGGTTCAACCATAGAGGTTCATCCTGTCAGTCTGTATAGCAGGTTCATCCTGTCAGTCTGTATAGCAGGTTCATCCATAGAGGTTCATCCTGTCAGTCTGTATAGCAGGTTCATCCTGTCAGTCTGTATAGCAGGTTCAACCATAGAGGTTCATCCTGTCAGTCTGTATAGCAGGATCATCCAAAGAGGTTAATCTTGTCAGTCTGTATAGCAGGTTCATCCTGTCAGTCTGTATAGCAGATTCATCCATAGAGGTTCATCCTGTCAGTCTGTATAGCAGGTTTAACCATAGAGGTTCATCCTGTCAGTCTGTATAGCAGGTTCATCCTGTCAGTCTGCATAGCAGGTTCATCCATAGAGGTTCATCCTGTCAGTCTGTATAGCAGGTTCAACCTGTCAGTCTGTATAGCAGGTTCATCCTGTCAGTGTGTATAGCAGGTTCATCCTGTCAGTCTGTATAGCAGGTTCAACCATAGAGGTTCATCCTGTCAGTCTGTATAGCAGGATCATCCAAAGAGGTTCATCTTGTCAGTCTGTATAGCAGGTTCATCCTGTCAGTCTGTATAGCAGATTCATCCATAGAGGTTCATCCTGTCAGTCTGTATAGCAGGTTTAACCATAGAGGTTCATCCTGTCAGTCTGTAAAGCAGGTTCATCCAAAGAGGTTCATCTTGTCAGTCTGTATAGCAGGTTCATCCTGTCAGTCTGTATAGCAGATTCATCCATAGAGGTTCATCCTGTCAGTCTGTATAGCAGGTTTAACCATAGAGGTTCATCCTGTCAGTCTGTATAGCAGGTTCATCCTGTCAGTCTGTATAGCAGGTTCATCCATAGAGGTTCATCCTGTCAGTCTGTATAGCAGGTTCAACCTGTCAGTCTGTATAGCAGGTTCAACCATAGAGGTTCATCTTGTCAGTCTGTATAGCAGGTTCAACCATAGAGGTTCAACCTGTCAGTCTGTATAGCAGGTTCATCCTGTCAGTCTGTATGGCAGGTTCAACCTGTCAGTCTGTATAGTAGGTTCAACCTGTCAGTCTGTATAGCAGGTTCAACCTGTCAGTCTGTATAGCAGGTTCAACCTGTCAGTCTGTATAGCAGGTTCAACCATAGATGTTCATCCTGTCATTCTGTATAGCAGGTTCAACCTGTCAATCTGTATAGCAGGTTCAACCATAGAGGATCATCCTGTCAGTCTGTATAGCATGTTCATCCTGTCAGTCTGTATAGCAGGTTCATCCTGTCAGTCTGTATAGCAGGTTCAACAATAGAGGTTCATCCTGTCAGTCTGTATAGCAGGTTCAACCTGTCAGTCTGTATAGCAGGTTCATCCTGTCATTCTGTATAGCAGGTTCATCCTGTCAGTCTGTATAGCAGGTTCAACCATAGAGGTTCATCCTGTCAGTCTGTATAGCAGGTTCATCCTGTCAGTCTGTATAGCAGGTTCAACAATAGAGGTTCATCCTGTCAGTCTGTATAGCAGGTTAAACCTGTCAGTCTGTATAGCAGGTTCAACCATAGAGGTTCATCCTGTCAGTCTGTATAGCAGGTTCATCCTGTCAGTCTGTATAGCAGGTTCACCCTGTCAGTCTGTATAGCAGGTTCATCCTGTCAGTCTATATATCAGGTTCAACCATAGAGGTTCATCCTGTCAGTCTGTATAGCAGGTTCATCCATAGAGGTTCAACCTGTCAGTCTGTATAGCAGGTTCATCCTGTCAGTCTGAAAAGCAGGTTCATCCATAGATGTTCATCCTGTCAGTCTGTATAGCAGGTTCAACCATAGAGGTTCATCATGTCAGTCTGTAAAGCAGGTTCATCCTGTCAGTCTGTATAGCAGGTTCATCCTGTCAGTCTGTATAACAGGTTCATCCTGTCAGTCTGTATAGCAGGTTCATCCTGTCAGTCTGTATAGCAGGTTCAACCATAGAGGTTCATCCTGTCAGTCTGTATAGCAGGTTCATCCTGTCAGTCTGTATAGCAGTTTCATCCATAGAGGTTCATCCTGTCAGTCTGTATAGCAGGTTCATCCGTAGAGGTTCATCCTGTCAGTCTGTATAGCAGGTTCATCCTGTCAGTCTGTATAGCAGGTTCATCCTGTCAGTCTGTATAGCAGCTTCATCCTGTCAGTCTGTATAGCAGGTTCAACCATAGAGGTTCATCCTGTCAGTCTGTATAGCAGGTTCATCCTGTCAGTCTGTATAGCAGGTTCAACCATAGAGGTTCATCCTGTCAGTCTGTATAGCAGGTTCATCCTGTCAGTCTGTATAGCAGTTTCATCCATAGAGGTTCATCCTGTCAGTCTGTATAGCAGGTTCAACCATAGAGGTTCATCCTGTCAGTCTGTATAGCAGGTTCATCCTGTCAGTCTGTATAGCAGGTTCATCCTGTCAGTCTGTATAGCAGGTTCATCCTGTCAGTCTGTATAGCAGGTTCAACCATAGAGGTTCATCCTGTCAGTCTGTATAGCAGGTTCATCCTGTCAGTCTGTATAGCATGTTCAACCATAGAGGTTCATCCTGTCAGTCTGTATAGCAGGTTCATCCTGTCAGTCTGTATAGCAGGTTCATCCTGTCAGTCTGTATAGCAGGTTCATCCATAGAGGTTCATCCTGTCAGTCTGTAATGCAGGTTCATCCTGTCAGTCTGTATAGCAGGTTCATCCTTTCAGTCTGTATAGCAGGTTCAACCATAGAGATTCATCCTGTCAGTCTGTATAGCAGGTTCATCCTGTCAGTCTGTATAGCAGTTTCATCCATAGAGGTTCATCCTGTCAGTCTGTATAGCAGGTTTAACCATAGAGGTTCATCCTGTCAGTCTGTATAGCAGGTTCAACCATAGAGTTTCATCCTGTCAGTCTGTATAGCAGGTTCATCCTGTCAGTCTGTATAGCAGGTTCATCCATAGAGGTTCATCCTGTCAGTCTGTATAGCAGGTTCATCCTGTCAGTCTGTATAGCAGGTTCATCCGTAGAGGTTCATCCTGTCAGTATGTATAGCAGGTTCAACCATAGAGGTTCATCCTGTCAGTCTGTATAACAGGTTCATCCTGTCAGTCTGTATAGTAGGTTCATCCTGTCAGTGTGTATAGCAGGTTCCTCCTGTCAGTCTGTATAGCAGGTTCAACCATAGAGGTTCATCCTGTCAGTCTGTATAGCAGGATCATCCAAAGAGGTTCAACCTGTCAGTCTGTATAGCAGGTTCATCCTGTCAGTCTGTATAGCAGATTCATCCATAGAGGTTCATCCTGTCAGTCTGTATAGCAGGTTTAACCATAGAGGTTCATCCTGTCAGTCTGTATAGCAGGTTCATCCTGTCAGTCTGTATAGCAGGTTCATCCATAGAGGTTCATCCTGTCAGTCTGTATAGCAGGTTCAACCTGTCAGTCTGTATAGCAGGTTCAATCATAGAGGTTCATCCTGTCAGTCTGTATAGCAGGTTCAACCATAGAGGTTCAACCTGTCAGTCTGTATAGCAGGTTCATCCTGTCAGTCTGTATAGCAGGTTCAACCTGTCAGTCTGTATAGTAGGTTCAACCTGTCAGTCTGTATAGCAGGTTCAACCTGTCAGTCTGTATAGCAGGTTCAACCTGTCAGTCTGTATAGCAGGTTTAACCATAGAGGATCATCCTGTCAGTCTGTATAGCATGTTCATCCTGTCAGTCTGTATAGCAGGTTCATCCTGTCAGTCTGTATAGCAGGTTCAACCTGTCAGTCTGTATAGCAGGTTCAACAATAGAGGTTCATCCTGTCAGTCTGTATAGCAGGTTCAACCTGTCAGTCTGTATAGCAGGTTCATCCTGTCAGTCTGTATAGCAGGTTCAACCATAGAGGTTCAACCATAGAGGTTCATCCTGTCATTCTGTATAGCAGGTTCAACCTGTCAGTCTGTATAGCAGGTTCAACCATAGAGGTTCATCCTGTCAGTCTGTATAGCAGGTTCATCCTGTCAGTCTGTATAGCAGGTTCATCCATATAGGTTCATCCTATCAGTCTGTATAGCAGGTTCATCCTGTCAGTCTGTATAGCAGGTTCAACCATAGAGGTTCATCCTATCAGTCTGTATAGCAGGTTCATCCTGTCAGTCTGTATAGCAGTACAAGAGGTTCATCCTGTCATTCTGTATAGCAGGTTCATCCTGTCAGTCTGTATAGCAGGTTCATCCATAGAGGTTCATCCTGTCAGTCTGTATAGCAGGTTCAACCTGTCAGTCTGTATAGCAGGTTCAATCATAGAGGTTCATCCTGTCAGTCTGTATAGCAGGTTCAACCATAGAGGTTCAACCTGTCAGTCTGTATAGCAGGTTCATCCTGTCAGTCTGTATAGCAGGTTCAACCTGTCAGTCTGTATAGCAGGTTCATCCTGTCAGTCTGTATAGCAGGTTCAACCTGTCAGTCTGTATAGCAGGTTCATCCTGTCAGTCTGTATAGCAGGTTCAACCATAGATGTTCATCCTGTCAGTCTGTATAGCAGGTTCAACCTGTCAATCTGTATAGCAGGTTCAACCATAGAGGATCATCCTGTCAGACTGTATAGCATGTTCATCCTGTAAGTCTGTATAGCAGGTTCATCCTGTCAGTCTGTATAGCAGGTTCAACCTGTCAGTCTGTATAGCAGGTTCAACAATAGAGGTTCATCCTGTCAGTCTGTATAGCAGGTTCAACCTGTCAGTCTGTATAGCAGGTTCATCCTGTCAGTCTGTATAGCAGGTTCAACCTGTCAGTCTGTATAGCAGGTTCAACCATAGAGGTTCATCCTGTCAGTCTGTATAGCAGGTTCATCCTGTCAGTCTGTATAGCAGGTTCAACCTGTCAGTCTGTATAGTAGGTTCAACCTGTCAGTCTGTATAGCAGGTTCAACCTGTCAGTCTGTATAGCAGGTTCAACCTGTCAGTCTGTATAGCAGGTTTAACCATAGAGGATCATCCTGTCAGTCTGTATAGCATGTTCATCCTGTCAGTCTGTATAGCAGGTTCATCCTGTCAGTCTGTATAGCAGGTTCAACCTGTCAGTCTGTATAGCAGGTTCAACAATAGAGGTTCATCCTGTCAGTCTGTATAGCAGGTTCAACCTGTCAGTCTGTATAGCAGGTTCATCCTGTCAGTCTGTATAGCAGGTTCAACCATGAGGTTCAACATAGAGGTTCATCCTGTCATTCTGTATAGCAGGTTCAACCTGTCAGTCTGTATAGCAGGTTCAACCATAGAGGTTCATCCTGTCAGTCTGTATAGCAGGTTCATCCTGTCAGTCTGTATAGCAGGTTCATCCATAGAGGTTCATCCTGTCAGTCTGTATAGCAGGTTCATCCTGTCAGTCTGTATAGCAGGTTCATCCATATAGGTTCATCCTATCAGTCTGTATAGCAGGTTCATCCTGTCAGTCTGTATAGCAGGTTTAACCATAGAGGTTCATCCTGTCAGTCTGTATAGCAGGTTCATCCTGTCAGTCTGTATAGCAGGTTCATCCATAGAGGTTCATCCTGTCAGTCTGTATAGCAGGTTCAACCTGTCAGTCTGTATAGCAGGTTCAATCATAGAGGTTCATCCTGTCAGTCTGTATAGCAGGTTCAACCATAGAGGTTCAACCTGTCAGTCTGTATAGCAGGTTCATCCTGTCAGTCTGTATAGCAGGTTCAACCTGTCAGTCTGTATAGTAGGTTCAACCTGTCAGTCTGTATAGCAGGTTCAACCTGTCAGTCTGTATAGCAGGTTCAACCTGTCAGTCTGTATAGCAGGTTCAACCATAGATGTTCATCCTGTCATTCTGTATAGCAGGTTCAACCTGTCAATCTGTATAGCAGGTTCAACCATAGAGGATCATCCTGTCAGACTGTATAGCATGTTCATCCTGTAAGTCTGTATAGCAGGTTCATCCTGTCAGTCTGTATAGCAGGTTCAACCTGTCAGTCTGTATAGCAGGTTCAACAATAGAGGTTCATCCTGTCAGTCTGTATAGCAGGTTCAACCTGTCAGTCTGTATAGCAGGTTCATCCTGTCAGTCTGTATAGCAGGTTCAACCTGTCAGTCTGTATAGCAGGTTCAACCATAGAGGTTCATCCTGTCAGTCTGTATAGCAGGTTCATCCTGTCAGTCTGTATAGCAGGTTCATCCATATAGGTTCATCCTATCAGTCTGTATAGCAGGTTCATCCTGTCAGTCTGTATAGCAGGTTCAACAATAGAGGTTCATCCTGTCAGTCTGTATAGCAGGTTAAACCGGTCAGTCTGTATAGCAGGTTCAACCATAGAGGTTCATCCTGTCAGTCTGTATAGCAGGTTCATCCTGTCAGTCTGTATAGCAGGTTCAACCATAGAGGTTCATCCTGTCAGTCTGTATAGCAGGTTCATCCTGTCAGTCTGTATAGCAGGTTCATCCTGTCAGTCTGTATAGCAGGTTCAACCATAGAGGTTCATCCTGTCAGTCTGTAATGCAGGTTCATCCTGTCAGTCTGTATAGCAGGTTCATCCTTTCAGTCTGTATAGCATGTTCAACCATAGAGATTCATCCTGTCAGTCTGTATAGCAGGTTCATCCTGTCAGTCTGTATAGCAGTTTCATCCATAGAGGTTCATCCTGTCAGTCTGTATAGCAGGTTTAACCATAGAGGTTCATCCTATCAGTCTGTATAGCAGGTTCAACCATAGAGTTTCATCCTGTCAGTCTGTATAGCAGGTTCATCCTGTCAGTCTGTATAGCAGGTTCATCCATAGAGGTTCATCCTGTCAGTCTGTATAGCAGGTTCATCCTGTCAGTCTGTATAGCAGGTTCAACCATAGAGGTTCATCCTGTCAGTCTGTATAGCAGGATCATCCAAAGAGGTTAATCTTGTCAGTCTGTATAGCAGGTTCATCCTGTCAGTCTGTATAGCAGGTTCAACAATAGAGGTTCATCCTGTCAGTCTGTATAGCAGGTTTAACCATAGAGGTTCATCCTGTCAGTCTGTATAGCAGGTTCATCCTGTCAGTCTGCATAGCAGGTTCATCCATAGAGGTTCATCCTGTCAGTCTGTATAGCAGGTTCAACCTGTCAGTCTGTATAGCAGGTTCATCCTGTCAGTGTGTATAGCAGGTTCATCCTGTCAGTCTGTATAGCAGGTTCAACCATAGAGGTTCATCCTGTCAGTCTGTATAGCAGGATCATCCAAAGAGGTTCATCTTGTCAGTCTGTATAGCAGGTTCATCCTGTCAGTCTGTATAGCAGTTATCCATAGAGGTTCATCCTGTCAGTCTGTATAGCAGGTTTAACCATAGAGGTTCATCCTGTCAGTCTGTAAAGCAGGTTCATCCAAAGAGGTTCATCTTGTCAGTCTGTATAGCAGGTTCATCCTGTCAGTCTGTATAGCAGATTCATCCATAGAGGTTCATCCTGTCAGTCTGTATAGCAGGTTTAACCATAGAGGTTCATCCTGTCAGTCTGTATAGCAGGTTCATCTTGTCAGTCTGTATAGCAGGTTCATCCATAGAGGTTCATCCTGTCAGTCTGTATAGCAGGTTCAACCTGTCAGTCTGTATAGCAGGTTCAACCATAGAGGTTCATCTTGTCAGTCTGTATAGCAGGTTCAACCATAGAGTTTCAACCTGTCAGTCTGTATAGCAGGTTCATCCTGTCAGTCTGTATGGCAGGTTCAACCTGTCAGTCTGTATAGTAGGTTCAACCTGTCAGTCTGTATAGCAGGTTCAACCTGTCAGTCTGTATAGCAGGTTCAACGTGTCAGTCTGTATAGCAGGTTCAACCATAGATGTTCATCCTGTCATTCTGTATAGCAGGTTCAACATGTCAATCTGTATAGCAGGTTCAACCATAGAGGATCATCCTGTCAGTCTGTATAGCATGTTCATCCTGTCAGTCTGTATAGCAGGTTCATCCTGTCAGTCTGTATAGCAGGTTCAACAATAGAGGTTCATCCTGTCAGTCTGTATAGCAGGTTCAACCTGTCAGTCTGTATAGCAGGTTCATCCTGTCAGTCTGTATAGCAGGTTCATCCTGTCAGTCTGTATAGCAGGTTCAACCATAGAGGTTCATCCTGTCAGTCTGTATAGCAGGTTCATCCTGTCAGTCTGTATAGCAGGTTCAACAATAGAGGTTCATCCTGTCAGTCTGTATAGCAGGTTCAACCTGTCAGTCTGTATAGCAGGTTCAACCATAGAGGTTCATCCTGTCAGTCTGTATAGCAGGTTCATCCTGTCAGTCTGTATAGCAGGTTCAACCTGTCAGTCTGTATAGTAGGTTCATCCTGTCAGTCTATATATCAGGTTCAACCATAGAGGTTCATCCTGTCAGTCTGTATAGCAGCTTCATCCATAGAGGTTCAACCTGTCAGTCTGTATAGCAGGTTCATCCTGTCAGTCTGAAAAGCAGGTTCATCCATAGAGGTTCATCCTGTCAGTCTGTATAGCAGGTTCAACCATAGAGGTTCATCATGTCAGTCTGTATAGCAGGTTCATCCTGTCAGTCTGTATAGCAGGTTCATCCTGTCAGTCTGTATAACAGGTTCATCCTGTCAGTCTGTATAGCAGGTTCATCCTGTCAGTCTGTATAGCAGGTTCAACCATAGAGGTTCATCCTGTCAGTCTGTATAGCAGGTTCATCCTGTCAGTCTGTATAGCAGTTTCATCCATAGAGGTTCATCCTGTCAGTCTGTATAGCAGGTTCATCCGTAGAGGTTCATCCTGTCAGTCTGTATAGCAGGTTCATCCTGTCAGTCTGTATAGCAGGTTCATCCTGTCAGTCTGTATAGCAGGTTCATCCTGTCAGTCTGTATAGCAGGTTCAACCATAGAGGTTCATCCTGTCAGTCTGTATAGCAGGTTCATCCTGTCAGTCTGTATAGCAGGTTCAACCATAGAGGTTCATCCTGTCAGTCTGTATAGCAGGTTCATCCTGTCAGTCTGTATAGCAGTTTCATCCATAGAGGTTCATCCTGTCAGTCTGTATAGCAGGTTCATCCGTAGAGGTTCATCCTGTCAGTCTGTATAGCAGGTTCATCCTGTCAGTCTGTATAGCAGGTTCATCCTGTCAGTCTGTATAGCAGGTTCATCCTGTCAGTCTGTATAGCAGGTTCAACCATAGAGGTTCATCCTGTCAGTCTGTATAGCAGGTTCATCCTGTCAGTCTGTATAGCATGTTCAACCATAGAGGTTCATCCTGTCAGTCTGTATAACAGGTTCATCCTGTCAGTCTGTATAGCAGGTTCATCCTGTCAGTCTGTATAGCAGGTTCAACCATAGAGGTTCATCCTGTCAGTCTGTAATGCAGGTTCATCCTGTCAGTCTGTATAGCAGGTTCATCCTTTCAGTCTGTATAGCAGGTTCAACCATAGAGATTCATCCTGTCAGTCTGTATAGCAGGTTCATCCTGTCAGTCTGTATAGCAGTTTCATCCATAGAGGTTCATCCTGTCAGTCTGTATAGCAGGTTTAACCATAGAGGTTCATCCTATCAGTCTGTATAGCAGGTTCAACCATAGAGTTTCATCCTGTCAGTCTGTATAGCAGGTTCATCCTGTCAGTCTGTATAGCAGGTTCATCCATAGAGGTTCATCCTGTCAGTCTGTATAGCAGGTTCATCCTGTCAGTCTGTATAGCAGGTTCATCCGTAGAGGTTCATCCTGTCAGTATGTATAGCAGGTTCAACCATAGAGGTTCATCCTGTCAGTCTGTATAACAGGTTCATCCTGTCAGTCTGTATAGTAGGTTCATCCTGTCAGTGTGTATAGCAGGTTCCTCCTGTCAGTCTGTATAGCAGGTTCAACCATAGAGGTTCATCCTGTCAGTCTGTATAGCAGGATCATCCAAAGAGGTTCAACCTGTCAGTCTGTATAGCAGGTTCATCCTGTCAGTCTGTATAGCAGGTTCATCCATAGAGGTTCATCCTGTCAGTCTGTATAGCAGGTTTAACCATAGAGGTTCATCCTGTCAGTCTGTATAGCAGGTTCATCCTGTCAGTCTGTATAGCAGGTTCATCCATAGAGGTTCATCCTGTCAGTCTGTATAGCAGGTTCAACCTGTCAGTCTGTATAGCAGGTTCAATCATAGAGGTTCATCCTGTCAGTCTGTATAGCAGGTTCAACCATAGAGGTTCATCCTGTCAGTCTGTATAGCAGGTTCATCCTGTCAGTCTGTATAGCAGGTTCAACCTGTCAGTCTGTATAGTAGGTTCAACCTGTCAGTCTGTATAGCAGGTTCAACCTGTCAGTCTGTATAGCAGGTTCAACCTGTCAGTCTGTATAGCAGGTTTAACCATAGAGGATCATCCTGTCAGTCTGTATAGCATGTTCATCCTGTCAGTCTGTATAGCAGGTTCATCCTGTCAGTCTGTATAGCAGGTTCAACCTGTCAGTCTGTATAGCAGGTTCAACAATAGAGGTTCATCCTGTCAGTCTGTATAGCAGGTTCAACCTGTCAGTCTGTATAGCAGGTTCATCCTGTCAGTCTGTATAGCAGGTTCAACCATAGAG
Source organism: Salmo salar (assembly GCF_905237065.1). Taxonomy (NCBI): domain Eukaryota; kingdom Metazoa; phylum Chordata; class Actinopteri; order Salmoniformes; family Salmonidae; genus Salmo; species Salmo salar. The sequence continues at coordinate 1,447,321 of NC_059442.1, forward strand.
GTTCATCCTGTCATTCTGTATAGCAGGTTCAACCTGTCAGTCTGTATAGCAGGTTCAACCATAGAGGTTCATCCTGTCAGTCTGTATAGCAGGTTCATCCTGTCAGTCTGTATAGCAGGTTCATCCATATAGGTTCATCCTATCAGTCTGTATAGCAGGTTCATCCTGTCAGTCTGTATAGCAGGTTCATCCATATAGGTTCATCCTATCAGTCTGTATAGCAGGTTCATCCTGTCAGTCTGTATAGCAGGTTCATCCTGTCAGTCTGTATAGCAGGTTCATCCTGTCAGTCTGTATAGCAGGTTCATCCATAGAGGTTCATCCTGTCAGTCTGTATAGCAGGTTCAACCTGTCAGTCTGTATAGCAGGTTCAATCATAGAGGTTCATCCTGTCAGTCTGTATAGCAGGTTCAACCATAGAGGTTCAACCTGTCAGTCTGTATAGCAGGTTCATCCTGTCAGTCTGTATAGCAGGTTCAACCTGTCAGTCTGTATAGTAGGTTCAACCTGTCAGTCTGTATAGCAGGTTCAACCTGTCAGTCTGTATAGCAGGTTCATCCTGTCAGTCTGTATAGCAGGTTCAACCATAGATGTTCATCCTGTCATTCTGTATAGCAGGTTCAACCTGTCAGTCTGTATAGCAGGTTCAACCATAGAGGTTCATCCTGTCAGACTGTATAGCATGTTCATCCTGTAAGTCTGTATAGCAGGTTCATCCTGTCAGTCTGTATAGCAGGTTCAACCTGTCAGTCTGTATAGCAGGTTCAACAATAGAGGTTCATCCTGTCAGTCTGTATAGCAGGTTCAACCTGTCAGTCTGTATAGCAGGTTCATCCTGTCAGTCTGTATAGCAGGTTCAACCTGTCAGTCTGTATAGCAGGTTCAACCATAGAGGTTCATCCTGTCAGTCTGTATAGCAGGTTCATCCTGTCAGTCTGTATAGCAGGTTCATCCATATAGGTTCATCCTATCAGTCTGTATAGCAGGTTCATCCTGTCAGTCTGTATAGCAGGTTCAACAATAGAGGTTCATCCTGTCAGTCTGTATAGCAGGTTAAACCTGTCAGTCTGTATAGCAGGTTCAACCATAGAGGTTCATCCTGTCAGTCTGTATAGCAGGTTCATCCTGTCAGTCTGTATAGCAGGTTCAACCATAGAGGTTCATCCTGTCAGTCTGTATAGCAGGTTCATCCTGTCAGTCTGTATAGCAGGTTCATCCATAGAGGTTCATCCTGTCAGTCTGTATAGCAGGTTCATCCTGTCAGTCTGTATAGCAGGTTCATCCATAGAGGTTCATCCTGTCAGTATGTATAGCAGGTTCAACCATAGAGGTTCATCCTGTCAGTCTGTATAGCAGGTTCATCCTGTCAGTCTGTATAGCAGGTTCATCCTGTCAGTGTGTATAGCAGGTTCATCCTGTCAGTCTGTATAGCAGGTTCAACCATAGAGGTTCATCCTGTCAGTCTGTATAGCAGGATCATCCAAAGAGGTTCAACCTGTCAGTCTGTATAGCAGGTTCATCCTGTCAGTCTGTATAGCAGATTCATCCATAGAGGTTCATCCTGTCAGTCTGTATAGCAGGTTCAACCTGTCAGTCTGTATAGCAGGTTCAATCATAGAGGTTCATCCTGTCAGTCTGTATAGCAGGTTCAACCATAGAGGTTCAACCTGTCAGTCTGTATAGCAGGTTCATCCTGTCAGTCTGTATAGCAGGTTCAACCTGTCAGTCTGTATAGTAGGTTCAACCTGTCAGTCTGTATAGCAGGTTCAACCTGTCAGTCTGTATAGCAGGTTCAACCTGTCAGTCTGTATAGCAGGTTCAACCATAGATGTTCATCCTGTCATTCTGTATAGCAGGTTCAACCTGTCAATCTGTATAGCAGGTTCAACCATAGAGGATCATCCTGTCAGTCTGTGTAGCATGTTCATCCTGTCAGTCTGTATAGCAGGTTCATCCTGTCAGTCTGTATAGCAGGTTCAACCTGTCAGTCTGTATAGCAGGTTCAACAATAGAGGTTCATCCTGTCAGTCTGTATAGCAGGTTCAACCTGTCAGTCTGTATAGCAGGTTCATCCTGTCAGTCTGTATAGCAGGTTCAACCATAGAGGTTCAACCATAGAGGTTCATCCTGTCAGTCTGTATAGCAGGTTCAATCTGTCAGTCTGTATAGCAGGTTCAACCATAGAGGTTCATCCTGTCAGTCTGTATAGCAGGTTCATCCTGTCAGTCTGTATAGCAGGTTCATCCATATATGTTCATCCTATCAGTCTGTATAGCAGGTTCATCCTGTCAGTCTGTATAGCAGGTTCAACCATATAGGTTCATCCTATCAGTCTGTATAGCAGGTTCATCCTGTCAGTCTGTATAGCAGGTTTAACCATAGAGGTTCATCCTGTCAGTCTGTATAGCAGGTTCATCCTGTCAGTCTGTATAGCAGGTTCATCCATAGAGGTTCATCCTGTCAGTCTGTATAGCAGGTTCAACCTGTCAGTCTGTATAGCAGGTTCAATCATAGAGGTTCATCCTGTCAGTCTGTATAGCAATTTCAACCATAGAGGTTCATCCTGTCAGTCTGTATAGCAGGTTCATCCTGTCAGTCTGTATAGCAGGTTCAACCTGTCAGTCTGTATAGTAGGTTCAACCTGTCAGTCTGTATAGCAGGTTCAACCTGTCAGTCTGTATAGCAGGTTCAACCTGTCAGTCTGTATAGCAGGTTCAACCATAGATGTTCATCCTGTCATTCTGTATAGCAGGTTCAACCTGTCAATCTGTATAGCAGGTTCAACCATAGAGGATCATCCTGTCAGTCTGTATAGCATGTTCATCCTGTCAGTCTGTATAGCAGGTTCATCCTGTCAGTCTGTATAGCAGGTTCAACCTGTCAGTCTGTATAGCAGGTTCATCCTGTCAGTCTGTATAGCAGGTTCAACCATAGAGGTTCAACCATAGAGGTTCATCCTGTCATTCTGTATAGCAGGTTCAACCTGTCAGTCTGTATAGCAGGTTCAACCATAGAGGTTCATCCTGTCAGTCTGTATAGCAGGTTCATCCTGTCAGTCTGTATAGCAGGTTCATCCATATAGGTTCATCCTATCAGTCTGTATAGCAGGTTCATCCTGTCAGTCTGTATAGCAGGTTCAACAATAGAGGTTCATCCTGTCAGTCTGTATAGCAGGTTAAACCGGTCAGTCTGTATAGCAGGTTCAACCATAGAGGTTCATCCTGTCAGTCTGTATAGCAGGTTCATCCTGTCAGTCTGTATAGCAGGTTCATCCATAGAGGTTCATCCTGTCAGTCTGTATAGCAGGTTCATCCTGTCAGTCTGTATAGCAGGTTCAACAATAGAGGTTCATCCTGTCAGTCTGTATAGCAGGTTCAACCATATAGGTTCATCCTGTCGGTCTGTATAGCAGGTTCATCCTGTCAGTCTGTATAGCAGGTTTAACCATAGAGGTTCATCCTGTCAGTCTGTATAGCAGGTTCATCCTGTCAGTCTGTATAGCAGGTTCATCCATAGAGGTTCATCCTGTCAGTCTGTATAGCAGGTTCAACCTGTCAGTCTGTATAGCAGGTTCAATCATAGAGGTTCATCCTGTCAGTCTGTATAGCAGGTTCAACCATAGAGGTTCAACCTGTCAGTCTGTATAGCAGGTTCATCCTGTCAGTCTGTATAGCAGGTTCAACCTGTCAGTCTGTATAGTAGGTTCAACCTGTCAGTCTGTATAGCAGGTTCAACCTGTCAGTCTGTATAGCAGGTTCAACGTGTCAGTCTGTATAGCGGGTTCAACCATAGATGTTCATCCTGTCATTCTGTATAGCAGGTTCAACCTGTCAATCTGTATAGCAGGTTCAACCATAGAGGATCATCCTGTCAGTCTGTATAGCATGTTCATCCTGTCAGTCTGTATAGCAGGTTCATCCTGTCAGTCTGTATAGCAGGTTCAACCTGTCAGTCTGTATAGCAGGTTCAACAATAGAGGTTCATCCTGTCAGTCTGTATAGCAGGTTCAACCTGTCAGTCTGTATAGCAGGTTCATCCTGTCAGTCTGTATAGCAGGTTCAACCATAGAGGTTCAACCATAGAGGTTCATCCTGTCATTCTGTATAGCAGGTTCAACCTGTCAGTCTGTATAGCAGGTTCAACCATAGAGGTTCATCCTGTCAGTCTGTATAGCAGGTTCATCCTGTCAGTCTGTATAGCAGGTTCATCCATATAGGTTCATCCTATCAGTCTGTATAGCAGGTTCATCCTGTCAGTCTGTATAGCAGGTTCAACAATAGAGGTTCATCCTGTCAGTCTGTATAGCAGGTTCAACCGGTCAGTCTGTATAGCAGGTTCAACCATAGAGGTTCATCCTGTCAGTCTGTATAGCAGGTTCATCCTGTCAGTCTGTATAGCAGGTTCATCCATAGAGGTTCATCCTGTCAGTCTGTATAGCAGGTTCATCCTGTCAGTCTGTATAGCAGGTTCAACAATAGAGGTTCATCCTGTCAGTCTGTATAGCAGGTTCAACCATATAGGTTCATCCTGTCGGTCTGTATAGCAGGTTCATCCTGTCAGTCTGTATAGCAGGTTCAACCTGTCAGTCTGTATAGCAGGTTCATCCTGTCAGTCTGTATAGCAGGTTCAACCTGTCAGTCTATATAGCAGTTTCATCCTGTCAGTCTGTATAGCAGGTTCATCCTGTCAGTCTGTATAGCAGGTTCATCCTGTCAGTCTGTATAGCAGGTTCAACCATAGAGGTTCATCCTGTCAGTCTGTATAGCAGGATCATCCTGTCAGTCTGTATAGCAGGTTCATCCATTATGTTCATCCTATCAGTCTGTATAGCAGGTTCATCCTGTCATTCTGTATAGCAGGTTCATACATAGAGGTTCATCCTGTCAGTCTGTATAGCAGGTTCAACCTGTCAGTCTGTATAGCAGGTTCAACCATAGAGGTTCATCCTGTCAGTCTGTATAGCAGGTTCATCCTGTCAGTCTGTATAGCAGGTTCATCCATAGAGGTTCATCCTGTCAGTCTGTATAGCAGGTTCAACCTGTCAGTCTGTATAGCAGGTTCAACCTGTCAGTCTGTATAGCAGGTTCAACCATAGAGGTTCATCCTGTCAGTCTGTATAGCAGGTTCATCCTGTCAGTCTGTATAGCAGGTTCAACCTGTCAGTCTGTATAGTAGGTTCAACCTGTCAGTCTGTATAGCAGGTTCAACCTGTCAGTCTGTATAGCAGGTTCAACGTGTCAGTCTGTATAGCAGGTTCAACCATAGATGTTCATCCTGTCATTCTGTATAGCAGGTTCAACATGTCAATCTGTATAGCAGGTTCAACCATAGAGGATCATCCTGTCAGTCTGTATAGCATGTTCATCCTGTCAGTCTGTATAGCAGGTTCATCCTGTCAGTCTGTATAGCAGGTTCAACCTGTCAGTCTGTATAGCAGGTTCAACAATAGAGGTTCATCCTGTCAGTCTGTATAGCAGGTTCAACCTGTCAGTCTGTATAGCAGGTTCATCCTGTCAGTCTGTATAGCAGGTTCAACCATAGAGGTTCAACCATAGAGGTTCATCCTGTCATTCTGTATAGCAGGTTCAACCTGTCAGTCTGTATAGCAGGTTCAACCATAGAGGTTCATCCTGTCAGTCTGTATAGCAGGTTCATCCTGTAAGTCTGTATAGCAGGTTCATCCATATAGGTTCATCCTATCAGTCTGTATAGCAGGTTCATCCTGTCAGTCTGTATAGCAGGTTCAACAATAGAGGTTCATCCTGTCAGTCTGTATAGCAGGTTAAACCGGTCAGTCTGTATAGCAGAAAGAGGTTCATCCTGTCAGTCTGTATAGCAGGTTCAACCTTATAGCAGGTTCAACCTGTCAGTCTGTATAGCAGGTTCATCCATAGAGGATCATCCTGTCAGACTGTATAGCATGTTCATCCTGTAAGTCTGTATAGCTAGGTTCATCCTGTCAGTCTGTATAGCAGGTTCAACCTGTCAGTCTGTATAGCAGGTTCAACCATAGAGGTTCATCCTGTCAGTCTGTATAGCAGGTTCAACCTGTCAGTCTGTATAGCAGGTTCATCCTGTCAGTCTGTATAGCAGGTTCAATTCCTGTCAGTCTGTATAGCAGGTTCAACCATAGAGGTTCATCCTGTCAGTCTGTATAGCAGGTTCATCCTGTCAGTCTGTATAGCAGGTTCATCCATATAGGTTCATCCTATCAGTCTGTATAGCAGGTTCATCCTGTCAGTCTGTATAGCAGGTTCAACCATAGAGGTTCATCCTGTCAGTCTGTATAGCAGGTTAAACCTGTCAGTCTGTATAGCAGGTTCAACCATAGAGGTTCATCCTGTCAGTCTGTATAGCAGGTTCATCCTGTCAGTCTGTATAGCAGGTTCAACCATAGAGGTTCATCCTGTCAGTCTGTATAGCTAGGTTCATCCTGTCAGTCTGTATAGCAGGTTCAACCATAGAGGTTCATCCTGTCAGTCTGTATAGCAGGTTCATCCTGTCAGTCTGTATAGCAGGTTCATCCGTAGAGGTTCATCCTGTCAGTATGTATAGCAGGTTCAACCATAGAGGTTCATCCTGTCAGTCTGTATAACAGGTTCATCCTGTCAGTCTGTATAGCAGGTTCATCCTGTCAGTGTGTATAGCAGGTTCATCCTGTCAGTCTGTATAGCAGGTTCAACCATAGAGGTTCATCCTGTCAGTCTGTATAGCAGGATCATCCAAAGAGGTTCATCTTGTCAGTCTGTATAGCAGGTTCATCCTGTCAGTCTGTATAGCAGATTCATCCATAGAGGTTCATCCTGTCAGTCTGTATAGCAGGTTTAACCATAGAGGTTCATCCTGTCAGTCTGTATAGCAGGTTCATCCTGTCAGTCTGTATAGCAGGTTCATCCATAGAGGTTCATCCTGTCAGTCTGTATAGCAGGTTCAACCTGTCAGTCTGTATAGCAGGTTCAACCATAGAGGTTCATCCTGTCAGTCTGTATAGCAGGTTCAACCATAGAGGTTCAACCTGTCAGTCTGTATAGCAGGTTCATCCTGTCAGTCTGTATAGCAGGTTCAACCTGTCAGTCTGTATAGTAGGTTCAACCTGTCAGTCTGTATAGCAGGTTCAACCTGTCAGTCTGTATAGCAGGTTCAACGTGTCAGTCTGTATAGCAGGTTCAACCATAGATGTTCATCCTGTCATTCTGTATAGCAGGTTCAACATGTCAATCTGTATAGCAGGTTCAACCATAGAGGATCATCCTGTCAGTCTGTGTAGCATGTTCATCCTGTCAGTCTGTATAGCAGGTTCATCCTGTCAGTCTGTATAGCAGGTTCAACCTGTCAGTCTGTATAGCAGGTTCAACAATAGAGGTTCATCCTGTCAGTCTGTATAGCAGGTTCAACCTGTCAGTCTGTATAGCAGGTTCATCCTGTCAGTCTGTATAGCAGGTTCAACCTGTCAGTCTGTATAGCAGGTTCAACCATAGAGGTTCATCCTGTCAGTCTGTATAGCAGGTTCATCCTGTCAGTCTGTATAGCAGGTTCATCCATATAGGTTCATCCTATCAGTCTGTATAGCAGGTTCATCCTGTCAGTCTGTATAGCAGGTTCAACAATAGAGGTTCATCCTGTCAGTCTGTATAGCAGGTTAAACCGGTCAGTCTGTATAGCAGGTTCAACCATAGAGGTTCATCCTGTCAGTCTGTATAGCAGGTTCATCCTGTCAGTCTGTATAGCAGGTTCAACCATAGAGGTTCATCCTGTCAGTCTGTATAGCAGGTTCATCCTGTCAGTCTGTATAGCAGGTTCATCCATAGAGGTTCATCCTGTCAGTCTGTATAGCAGGTTCATCCTGTCAGTCTGTATAGCAGGTTCATCCGTAGAGGTTCATCCTGTCAGTCTGTATAGCAGGTTCAACCATAGAGGTTCATCCTGTCAGTCTGTATAACAGGTTCATCCTGTCAGTCTGTATAGCAGGTTCATCCTGTCAGTGTGTATAGCAGGTTCATCCTGTCAGTCTGTATAGCAGGTTCAACCATAGAGGTTCATCCTGTCAGTCTGTATAGCAGGATCATCCAAAGAGGTTCAACCTGTCAGTCTGTATAGCAGGTTCATCCTGTCAGTCTGTATAGCAGATTCATCCATAGAGGTTCATCCTGTCAGTCTGTATAGCAGGTTTAACCATAGAGGTTCATCCTGTCAGTCTGTATAGCAGGTTCATCCTGTCAGTCTGTATAGCAGGTTCATCCATAGAGGTTCATCCTGTCAGTCTGTATAGCAGGTTCAACCTGTCAGTCTGTATAGCAGGTTCAATCATAGAGGTTCATCCTGTCAGTCTGTATAGCAGGTTCAACCATAGAGGTTCAACCTGTCAGTCTGTATAGCAGGTTCATCCTGTCAGTCTGTATAGCAGGTTCAACCTGTCAGTCTGTATAGTAGGTTCAACCTGTCAGTCTGTATAGCAGGTTCAACCTGTCAGTCTGTATAGCAGGTTCAACCTGTCAGTCTGTATAGCAGGTTCAACCATAGATGTTCATCCTGTCATTCTGTATAGCAGGTTCAACCTGTCAATCTGTATAGCAGGTTCAACCATAGAGGATCATCCTGTCAGTCTGTGTAGCATGTTCATCCTGTCAGTCTGTATAGCAGGTTCATCCTGTCAGTCTGTATAGCAGGTTCAACCTGTCAGTCTGTATAGCAGGTTCAACAATAGAGGTTCATCCTGTCAGTCTGTATAGCAGGTTCAACCTGTCAGTCTGTATAGCAGGTTCATCCTGTCAGTCTGTATAGCAGGTTCAACCATAGAGGTTCAACCATAGAGGTTCATCCTGTCATTCTGTATAGCAGGTTCAATCTGTCAGTCTGTATAGCAGGTTCAACCATAGAGGTTCATCCTGTCAGTCTGTATAGCAGGTTCATCCTGTCAGTCTGTATAGCAGGTTCATCCATATATGTTCATCCTATCAGTCTGTATAGCAGGTTCATCCTGTCAGTCTGTATAGCAGGTTCATCCATATAGGTTCATCCTATCAGTCTGTATAGCAGGTTCATCCTGTCAGTCTGTATAGCAGGTTTAACCATAGAGGTTCATCCTGTCAGTCTGTATAGCAGGTTCATCCTGTCAGTCTGTATAGCAGGTTCATCCATAGAGGTTCATCCTGTCAGTCTGTATAGCAGGTTCAACCTGTCAGTCTGTATAGCAGGTTCAATCATAGAGGTTCATCCTGTCAGTCTGTATAGCAGGTTCAACCATAGAGGTTCAACCTGTCAGTCTGTATAGCAGGTTCATCCTGTCAGTCTGTATAGCAGGTTCAACCTGTCAGTCTGTATAGCAGGTTCAACCTGTCAGTCTGTATAGCAGGTTCAACCTGTCAGTCTGTATAGCAGGTTCAACCATAGATGTTCATCCTGTCATTCTGTATAGCAGGTTCAACCTGTCAATCTGTATAGCAGGTTCAACCATAGAGGATCATCCTGTCAGTCTGTATAGCATGTTCATCCTGTCAGTCTGTATAGCAGGTTCATCCTGTCAGTCTGTATAGCAGGTTCAACCTGTCAGTCTGTATAGCAGGTTCAACAATAGAGGTTCATCCTGTCAGTCTGTATAGCAGGTTCAACCTGTCAGTCTGTATAGCAGGTTCATCCTGTCAGTCTGTATAGCAGGTTCAACCATAGAGGTTCAACCATAGAGGTTCATCCTGTCATTCTGTATAGCAGGTTCAACCTGTCAGTCTGTATAGCAGGTTCAACCATAGAGGTTCATCCTGTCAGTCTGTATAGCAGGTTCATCCTGTCAGTCTGTATAGCAGGTTCATCCATATAGGTTCATCCTATCAGTCTGTATAGCAGGTTCATCCTGTCAGTCTGTATAGCAGGTTCAACAATAGAGGTTCATCCTGTCAGTCTGTATAGCAGGTTAAACCGGTCAGTCTGTATAGCAGGTTCAACCATAGAGGTTCATCCTGTCAGTCTGTATAGCAGGTTCATCCTGTCAGTCTGTATAGCAGGTTCATCCATAGAGGTTCATCCTGTCAGTCTGTATAGCAGGTTCATCCTGTCAGTCTGTATAGCAGGTTCAACAATAGAGGTTCATCCTGTCAGTCTGTATAGCAGGTTCAACCATATAGGTTCATCCTGTCGGTCTGTATAGCAGGTTCATCCTGTCAGTCTGTATAGCAGGTTCAACCTGTCAGTCTGTATAGCAGGTTCATCCTGTCAGTCTGTATAGCAGGTTCAACCTGTCAGTCTATATAGCAGTTTCATCCTGTCAGTCTGTATAGCAGGTTCATCCTGTCAGTCTGTATAGCAGGTTCATCCTGTCAGTCTGTATAGCAGGTTCAACCATAGAGGTTCATCCTGTCAGTCTGTATAGCAGGTTCATCCTGTCAGTCTGTATAGCAGGTTCATCCATATATGTTCATCCTATCAGTCTGTATAGCAGGTTCATCCTGTCAGTCTGTATAGCAGGTTCATCCATATAGGTTCATCCTATCAGTCTGTATAGCAGGTTCATCCTGTCAGTCTGTATAGCAGGTTTAACCATAGAGGTTCATCCTGTCAGTCTGTATAGCAGGTTCATCCTGTCAGTCTGTATAGCAGGTTCATCCATAGAGGTTCATCCTGTCAGTCTGTATAGCAGGTTCAACCTGTCAGTCTGTATAGCAGGTTCAATCATAGAGGTTCATCCTGTCAGTCTGTATAGCAGGTTCAACCATAGAGGTTCAACCTGTCAGTCTGTATAGCAGGTTCATCCTGTCAGTCTGTATAGCAGGTTCAACCTGTCAGTCTGTATAGTAGGTTCAACCTGTCAGTCTGTATAGCAGGTTCAACCTGTCAGTCTGTATAGCAGGTTCAACCTGTCAGTCTGTATAGCAGGTTCAACCATAGATGTTCATCCTGTCATTCTGTATAGCAGGTTCAACCTGTCAATCTGTATAGCAGGTTTAACCATAGAGGATCATCCTGTCAGTCTGTATAGCATGTTCATCCTGTCAGTCTGTATAGCAGGTTCATCCTGTCAGTCTGTATAGCAGGTTCAACCTGTCAGTCTGTATAGCAGGTTCAACAATAGAGGTTCATCCTGTCAGTCTGTATAGCAGGTTCAACCTGTCAGTCTGTATAGCAGGTTCATCCTGTCAGTCTGTATAGCAGGTTCAACCATAGAGGTTCAACCATAGATGTTCATCCTGTCATTCTGTATAGCAGGTTCAACCTGTCAGTCTGTATAGCAGGTTCAACCATAGAGGTTCATCCTGTCAGTCTGTATAGCAGGTTCATCCTGTCAGTCTGTATAGCAGGTTCATCCATATAGGTTCATCCTATCAGTCTGTATAGCAGGTTCATCCTGTCAGTCTGTATAGCAGGTTCAACAATAGAGGTTCATCCTGTCAGTCTGTATAGCAGGTTAAACCGGTCAGTCTGTATAGCAGGTTCAACCATAGAGGTTCATCCTGTCAGTCTGTATAGCAGGTTCATCCTGTCAGTCTGTATAGCAGGTTCATCCATAGAGGTTCATCCTGTCAGTCTGTATAGCAGGTTCATCCTGTCAGTCTGTATAGCAGGTTCAACAATAGAGGTTCATCCTGTCAGTCTGTATAGCAGGTTCAACCATATAGGTTCATCCTGTCGGTCTGTATAGCAGGTTCATCCTGTCAGTCTGTATAGCAGGTTCAACCTGTCAGTCTGTATAGCAGGTTCATCCTGTCAGTCTGTATAGCAGGTTCAACCTGTCAGTCTATATAGCAGTTTCATCCTGTCAGTCTGTATAGCAGGTTCATCCTGTCAGTCTGTATAGCAGGTTCATCCTGTCAGTCTGTATAGCAGGTTCAACCATAGAGGTTCATCCTGTCAGTCTGTATAGCAGGTTCATCCTGTCAGTCTGTATAGCAGGTTCAACCATTCAGTCTGTATAGCAGGTTCATCCTGTCAGTCTGTATAGCAGGTTCAACCTGTCAGTCTGTATAGCAGGTTCATCCTGTCAGTCTGTATAGCAGGTTAATCCTGTCAGTCTGTATAGCAGGTTCATCCTGTCAGTCTGTATAGCATGTTCATCCTGTCAGTCTGTATAGCAGGTTCAACCATAGAGGTTCATCCTGTCAGTCTGTATAGCAGGTTCATCCTGTCAGTCTGTATAGCAGGTTCAACCTGTCAGTCTGTTTAGCAGGTTCATCCTGTCAGTCTGTATAGCAGGTTCAACCTGTCAGTCTGTATAGCAGGTTCATCCTGTCAGTCTGTATAGCAGGTTCAACCATAGAGGTTCATCCTGTCAGTCTGTATAGCAGGTTCATCCATAGATGTTCATCCTGTCAGTCTGTATAGCAGGTTCATCCTGTCAGTCTGTATAGCTGGTTCATCCTGTCAGTCTGTATAGCAGGTTCATCCATAGAGGTTCAACCTGTCAGTCTGTATAGCAGGTTCATCCTGTCAGTCTGTATAGCAGGTTCAACCTGTCAGTCTGTATAGCAGGTTCATCCTGTCAGTCTGTATAGCAGGTTCAACCTGTCAGTCTGTATAGCAGTTTCATCCTGTCAGTCTGTATAGCAGGTTCATCCTGTCAGTCTGTATAGCAGGTTCATCCTGTCAGTCTGTATAGCAGGTTCAACCATAGAGGTTCATCCTGTCAGTCTGTATAGCAGGTTCATCTTGTCAGTCTGTATAGCAGGTTCAACCTGTCAGTCTGTATAGCAGGTTCATCCTGTCAGTCTGTATAGCAGGTTCAACCTGTCAGTCTGTATAGCAGGTTCATCCAGTCAGTCTGTATATCAGGTTCAACCTGTCAGTCTGTATAGCAGGTTCAACCATAGAGGTTCATCCTGTCAGTCTGTATAGCAGGTTCATCCTGTCAGTCTGTATAGCAGGTTCAACCTGTCAGTCTGTATAGCAGGTTCATCCTGTCAGTCTGTATAGCAGGTTCAACCTGTCAGTCTGTATAGCAGGTTCATCCTGTCAGTCTGTATAGCAGGTTCAACCATAGAGGTTCATCCTGTCAGTCTGTATAGCAGGTTTAACCATAGAGGTTCATCCTGTCAGTCTGTATAGCAGGTTCATCCTGTCAGTCTGTATAGCAGGTTTAACCATAGAGGTTCATCCTGTCAGTCTGTATAGCAGGTTCAACCATAGAGGTTCATCCTGTCAGTCTGTATAGCAGGTTCATCCTGTCAGTCTGTATAGCAGGTTCAACCTGTCAGTCTGTATAGCAGGTTCATCCAGTCAGTCTGTATATCAGGTTCAACCTGTCAGTCTGTATAGCAGGTTCAACCATAGAGGTTCATCCTGACACTGAAGATGTTTTAATCAATCTGTTGTTTTAATGCTGTTTTAATCCATCTCTCTGGCACTTTCACTTTAAGTTACCGTCTCACTAACCTCAACTGCCTTGTCTGGTATAATTCAGAAACTCAGAATGCCCTGGACCATTATAACCATACAATTAGAATTAATTAGAATATATTTTCATTAAAATTAAGGAAATTCAGTAATGAGGTGCTTTCAACAGGGCCAACTAACCTTTCATGATAGTCATACAGTGACATCGGAAAGTATTCAGACCTCTTTACTTTTTCCACATTTTGTCACATAGCAGCCCTATTCTAAAATGGATTAAAAAAATAATAATTACTCATCAATCTACACACAATACTCCATAATTACAAAGCAAAATTTATTAAAAATAAAAAACTGAAATAAAACATTTACATAAGTATTCACATTTACTCAGTATTTTGTTGAAGCACCTTTGGCAGCGATTACAGCCTCGAGTCTTCTTAGGTATGACACTACAAGCTTGGCACACCTGTATTTGGGGAGTTTCTCCCATTCTTCTCTGCAGATCCACTCAAGCTCTGTCAGGTTGGATGGGGAGCGTTACTGAACAGGTATTTTCAGGTCTCTTCAGAGATGTTTGATCGGGTTCAAGTCCGGGCTCTGGCTGGGCAACTCAAGGGCTCCCGAGTGGCACGGCGGCCTAAGGCACTACATCTCAGTGCTAGAGGTGTCACTACAGACCCTGGTTCGATTCCAGGTTCTTTCACAATCGACGGTGATTGGGAGTCCCATAGGGTGGCGCACAATTGGCCCAGCGTCGTTAGGGTTTGGCTGGGGTAGGCTGTCATTGTAAATAAGAACTTGTTCTTAACTGACTTGCCTTGTTAAATAAAGGTTAAATAAAAAGGACATTCAAAGACTTGTCCCGAAGCCACTCCTGTGTTGTCTTGGCTGTGCTTAGGGTCATTGTCCTGTTGGAAGGTGCTCTGGAGCAGGTTTTCATCAAGGATCTTTCTGTACATTGCTCCCCATTTCATCTTTCCCTCGATTCTAACTAGTCTCCCAGTCCCTGCCGCTGAAGAACATCCACACAGCATGATGCTGCCACCACCATGCTTCACCATAGTGAGTGCCAGGTTTCCTCCAGACGTGACACTTGGCATTCAGGACAAAGAGTTCAATCTTGGTTTCATCAGACCAGAGAATCTTGTTTCTCATGGTCTGAGAGTCTTTAGGTGCCTTTTGGCAAACTCCAAGCGGGCTGTCAAGTGTCTTACTGAGGAGTTGCTTCCGTCTGGCCACTCGACCATAAAGGCCTGATTGGTGGAGTTCTGCAGAGATGGTTGTCCTTCTGGAAGGTTCTCCCATCTCCACAGAGGAACTCTAGAGCTCTGTCAGAGTGACCATCGGGTTCTTGGTCACCTCCCTGACCAAGGCCCTTCTCCCTTGATTGCTCAGTTTGGCCGGGCGGCCAGCTCTAGGAAGAGTCTTGGTGGTTCCAAACTTCTTCCATTTAAGAATGATGGAGGCCACTGTGTTCTTGGGGACCTTCCCCAGATCTACGGACAATTCCTTCAACCTCATGGCTTGGTTTTTGCTCTGACATGCACTCTCAACTGTGGGACCTTATACAGACAGGTGTGTGCCTTTCCAAATCATGTCCAATCAACTGAATTTACCGCAGGTGGACTCCAATCAAGTTGTAGAAACATCTCAAGGATGATCAATGGAAACAGGATGCACCTGAGCTCAATTTCGAGTCTCATAGCAAATGGTGTGAATACTTATGGAAATAAGGTATTTCTGTTTTTTATTTCGAAAATCTGTTTTTGTCTTTTCATTATGGGGTATTGTATGTAGCTTGATGATGGAAAAAGTTTTTAATTCATTAACGTAACAAAATGTGAAAACATTTGAGAAGTTTGAATCTTTTCCCAATAAACTGTATGCCCCTTATCAATCAATCATTTTTGGTTTGTCACATGCGCTGAATACAACTGGCGTAGACTTCACCGTGAAATGCTTGCTTACGAACCGTTCCCAACGAGAGGAACAAAATACGCTAGAATGTGGATGTGGATCTATATACAGGAAGTACCAGGTCAATGTGGAGCTATATACAGGGAGTACTAGGTCAATGTGGAGCTATATACAGGGAGTACCAGTACCAGATCAATGTGGAGCTATATACAGGGAGTACCAGATCAATGTGGAGCTATATACAGGAAGTACCAGATCAATGTGGAGCTATATACAGGAAGTACCAGATCAATGTGGAGCTATATACAGGAAGTACCAGATCAATGTGGAGCTATATACAGGGAGTACCAGAACCAGATCAATGTGGAGCTATATACAGGAAGTACCAGATCAATGTGGAGCTATATACAGGGAGTACCAGATCAATGTGGAGCTATATACAGGGAGTACCAGTAGCAGATCAATGTGGAGCTATATACAGGGAGTACCAGATCAATGTGGAGCGATATACAGGAAGTACCAGATCAATGTGGATCTATATACAGGGAGTACCAGATCAATGTGGAGCTATATACAGGAAGTACCAGATCAATGTGGAGCTATATACAGGGAGTACCAGATCAATGTGGAGCTATATACAGGGAGTACCAGATCAATGTGGAGCTATATACAGGAAGTACCAGATCAATGTGGAGCTATATACAGGGAGTACCAGATCAATGTGGAGCTATATACAGGAAGTACCAGTACCAGATCAATGTGCAGAGGTACGGGGTACTTGAGATAGATATGTACATGAAGGCAGGGTAAAGTGACTAGTTATCAGGATAGATAATAATACCGAATTTCAGGTAGATATGTACATGAAGGCAGGGTAAAGTGACTAGGCAGCAGGATAGATAATAGTAAGGTATTTGAGGTAGATCAAGTTAAAATCGGAAGTTTACATACACTTAGGTTGGAGTCATTAAAACTCATTTTTCAACCACTCCACAAATTTCTTGTTAACAAACTCTAGTTTTGGCAAGTCGGTTAGGACATCTACTTTGTGCATGACACAAGTAATTTTTCCAACAATTGTTTACAGACAGATTATTTAACTTATAATTCACTGTATCACAATTCCAGTGGGTCAGAAGTTTACATACACTAAGTTGACTGTGCCTTTAAACAGCTTGGAAAATTCCAGAAAATGAGGTCATGGCTTTAGAAGCTTCTGATAGGCTAATTGACATAATTTGAGTCAATTGAAGGTGTACCTGTGGATGTATTTCAAGGCATACCTTCAAACTCAGTGCCTCTTTACTTGACATCATGGGAAAATCAAAAGAAATCAGCCAAGACCTCAGAAAAAAAGTGTAGACCTCCACAAGTCTGGTTCATCCTTGGGAGCAATTTCCAAACACCTGAAGGTACCACGTTCATCTGAACAAACAATAGTACGCAAGTATAAACACCATGGGACCACGGAGCCGTCATACCGCCCAGGAAGGAGACGCGTTCTGTCTCCTGGAGATAAACATACTTTCGTGCAAAAAGTGCAAATCAATCCAAGAACAAAAGCAAATGACCTTGTGAAGATGCTGGAGGAAACAGGTACAAAAGTATCTATACCCGTAAAACGAGCCTTATGTTGACATAACCTGAAAGGCCGCTCAGCAAGTGTAACGCCCTGGCAATAGAGAGGGGTTTTTGTTCTTTATTTTGGTTAGGCCAGGGTGTTACATTGGGTGGGCGTTCTATGTTCATTTTCTATGTTGTCTGTTTCATTGATTTTGGCCGTGTGGCTTCCAATCAGGCACAGCTGTTTTTGGTTGTTGCTGATTGGGAGTCACACATAAGTGCTTGTTTTTCCGTTGGGGTTTTGTGGGTAATTGTTTCTGTTTAGTGTTTTGCACCTGACAGGACTGTTTGGCTGTCAGTTTTCTTGTTTTGTTTAGTGTTCTTTAGTAAATTAAACTTCAATGATGAACACTAACTCCGCTGCACCTTGGTCTACTCTCTCTTCCGACAGCCATTACAGCAAGGAAGAAGCCACTGCTCCAAAACCGGCATAAAAAAGCCAGACTACGGTTTGCAACTGCACATGGGGACAAAGATCATACTTTTTGGAGAAATGTCCTCTGGTCTGATGAAACAAAAATATAACTGTTTTGCCATAATTACCATTGTTATGTTTGGAGGAAAAAGGGGGAGGTATGTAAGCTGAAGAACACCATCCCAAATGTGAAGCATGGGGGTGGCAGCATCATGTTGTGGGGGTGCTTTGCTGCAGGAGGAACTGGTGCACTTCACAAAATCGATGGCACCTTGAGGTAGGAAAACTATGTGGATATATTGAAGCAACATCTCAAGACATCAGTCAGGAAGTTAGAGCTTGGTTGCAAATGGATATTCCAAATTTGACAATGACCCTAACCATACTTCCAAAGTTGTTGCAAAATGGTTTAAGGACAACAATGTCAAGGTATTGGAGTGGCCATCACAAAGCCCTGACCTCAAACCTATAGAACATTTGTGGCCAGAACTGAAAAACTGTGTGCAAGCAAGGAGGCCTACAAACCTGACTCAGTTACACCAGCTCTGTCAGGAGGAATGGGCCAAAATTCACCCAACTTATTGTGGGAAGCTTGTGGAAGGCTACCCGAAACATCTGACCCAAGTTAAACAATTTAAAGGCAATGCTACCAAATACTAATTGAGTGTATGTAAACTTTTGACCCGCTGGGAAAATGATGAAAGAAATAAAAGCTGAAATAAATTAATCTCTCTACTATTATTCTGACATTTAACATTCTTAAAATAATGTGGTGATCCAAACTGATCTAAGACAGGGAATTTTTACTACTAAATGTCAGGAATTGTGAAAAACTGAGTTTGAATGTATTTGACTAAGTTGTATGTCAACTTAGAGTAATTCTATGAAAGACTGTCACGACTTCCACCGAGGTCGGTCCCTCTCCTTGTTCGTTTGGCGGTCGAAGTCACCGGTCTTCTAGCCATCTCCGATCCACCTTTCATTTTCCATTTGTTTTGTCTTGTTTTCCCGCCACACCTGGATTGCATTCCCTCATTACTCGTCTTGCATATAACCCTCTGTTTCCCCCCGTCTGTGTGTGGAATTGTTACATTTACATATATGTGCACTCCAGGCTGGTTTGCGCCTGGTTATTGTAACCCGTGTGTTTTTATTTTTCTGAGTGCCGTGTTTTGTTTGCCTCAATAAAGGGCTCCGTTTGCTACACATTTTTGCTCTCCTGCGCCTGACTTCCCTGCAGCCAGTTACACACTCCCTTACAGGAGAGGACAGGAGGTCAGCCACCTTTACAAATACTATATCCAGTGTAATTCTATGGAGGACTATATCTAGTGTAATTCTATAGTGGACTATATCTAGTGTAATTCTATAGTGGACTATATCTAGTGTAATTCTATAGAGAACAATATTTAGGGTAATTCTAAGGTATTTGAACACAACAAAGCAGTTTAAACCATATTGTAGATGGTACTGTAAGGATATACAGTATATTGACAGGGAGGAATATCTCCTGTAGCAATATCCTGTAAAATGCTGTAGAAATAAATAAACCTGTTGTAGGTGGAATCAGGAACATCTGATGTGGTGTAATTCCAAGGTATTTGTGTTTATAATCCTGTTACCAAAGCACTATAAAGAACAAAGGAGGACATCAGAATATAAAACATGCTCCCATGATCCTCTGCTTTCTGCATCATACATTTATTGGCTTGTTATGTTCTAATCGTTTCATTAAATGTTTACCAGCCCCCGTCATAATACTAAAATATGAACAAAAAGTCAGTGTCTTGAAGTGATTTCTTGCATTTCAACAGAAAACAAACAAACAAGAAACAATAGATATATAAGGATCCCTATGTAGGGTCCAACAGCTCTCTTTTCATAAAGCATACACTGCAGCACCTCCCACTTTAGTTTGCTGATTATTTTAGCTAATCCTGAGTTCCATTAGAATCATCTGTAACTCCTAGAGTAATTTACGGCAGACACCCCTCTCTTATCGTAGCCTAATTTTATATATTCCTGTTCAATCCTTTTCCATATCCTCTGCTAGGGGATTATCACTCCGCTTCTAACTCCGTTATCAAAAGAAATGCCTTGAATTCTGGGAAACCTGACAAGAGAGACATTTTCAGAGACTTTTAATGCTCACCCATTAACCCTTCAGACACCTGAAGCTCTGGACCTTAGGAACAACATGTTCCTAACTTAGCCTCTGGGTACTCTTGTTAACTCTGCCTACCAAACTGATAGCAGCAGCCCATCAAGATAATTCTGGTCCAAGAAATGGGCAGTATTTGTTATGGTGGGTAGCCCCTGTACAAGACTCTAGAGTTTAGACATCAACTGTTCTAAGCCTTAGGAAACCTAGTAACATGGACCTCCTCCAGTGAGGAAGATGAGGACGGTCCTTCTCACGTTCTAGGTTCTAGGTCTTAGGAAACCTAGTAACATGGACCTCCTCCAGGGAGGAAGATGAGGACGGTCCTTCTCACGTTCTAGGTCTTAGGAAACCTAGTAACATGGACCTCCTCCAGGGAGGAAGATGAGGACGGTCCTTCTCACATTGTCCTGTTCCTCTGCCTACCTACCTAGATAGCAGCGGCAAATCAAACTAGGCTAGTCTAATGCAACAGGCCTGTATTGGTAATGGTGGCAGCCCCGTGTCTCAGAGCAGGCCTGTATTTGTTGTAGTAGTATATGTCACATCAAGGCTTGGCTGTCCATAGAGCCTGGATGAGAGAAGGGTATTCTGGATGACAGCAAGAGGAGATTAATAAATCAACCAGCCATCACCATGACATCACTCTGCATCCCAAATGGCACCCTTTCCCCTTCATAGTGCTCTCTACCTTTGACCAAGCCCCACTTGGGTGCTGTTTGGAACACACCCCAGGACATCATAACACCAGGAGATTGGACTTCTTCTTGGATTGGTTTCCACTAGAAAGACATATTATTTATCCTTATTCGTGATTTTATAAAAACCACGAGGTGAGGGTAATTTACTAGTATAAACTTCCACCAATAGAATACACACGTTCATACCACACAATGACAACAAGTATGGCTTCACTTCAAGACAAAGGCAAAAATATCGGATTTTTTTTACCTGAACAGCTTCCCCTTAAAGGAAGCATTGTTCTGCGCTCTCCAGTTTATACAAGAGAGAATGATGCTCTGTGTAACAAAGCACCACAGTAAGGAGCACAACCATTACCAAGCCAATCTGCATTGCTTCCAGATAAAATACAGACACATCAACTAAACTACACAGAGCAGGGTTCATCACCGGATCTACACAGAGCAGGGTTCATCACCGGATCTACACAGAGCAGGGTTCATCACCGGATCTACACAGAGCAGGGTTCATCACCGGATCTACACAGAGCAGGGTTCATCAGCTGATCTACACAGAACAGGGTTCATCAGCTGATCTACACAGAGCAGGGTTCATCAGCTGATCTACACAGAACAGGGTTCATCAGCTGATCTACACAGAGCAGGGTTCATCAGCTGATCTACACAGAGCAGGGTTCATCACCGGATCTACACAGAGCAGGGTTCATCAGCTGATCTACACAGAGCAGGGTTCATCAGCTGATCTACACAGAACAGGGTTCATCAGCTGATCTACACAGAGCAGGGTTCATCAGCTGATCTACACAGAACAGGGTTCATCAGCTGATCTACACAGAGCAGGGTTCATCAGCTGATCTACACAGAACAGGGTTCATCAGCTGATCTACACAGAGCAGGGTTCATCAGCTGATCTACACAGAGCAGGGTTCATCAACTAAACTACACAGAGCAGGGTTCATCAGCTAAACGACACAGAGGGTTAGAGTAGAAAAATGCTGTTAAGTTAGTAAATGTAATGTCAATTAGATATCCACTAAACAAGGTATATAACAAACTGCTCAGCAAAGAAGTTGTTCAATCATATCACTGTGTATCCCCAGTGACACCCTATTCCCTATATAGTGCACTACTTCTGTATTAGGGCTCTTATAGAGCTCTGTTCAAAAGGAGTGCCCTATAAAGGGAATAGGGTGCCATTTTGGGACGAACCCCATGGATTCTTTTGGTTCAGTACTAGCAACAGTTCTCCCATTGAAACTCAACTTCACTTAAACCATTACAGCTATCAAATCCCCTGAATGTGTAACGTTTTCATCCTTTGTCAATTTGTTCAAATTCCTATTTTTTAATCCAGATGCATGACCAATCTGGATTTAACAGCCTTCAGGAAAGTCATGGCTTCCTGACAAAATGTTATTATATTATAACTAGCTATGATGTTTGAATTTTGAACGGTCTAACGCTGGAATAATTGCTGAGTCAATGTCTGTTCAATTTTTTAGATCCTATCTTAGATCTACTTTATGAATGTAGACAAGAGGGTTGGTCTGCGAATATTACTGTATTTCTGCTTTGAAAAGTAAGATGGCAAACACGAAACACAACAAGGTGGTTCTCTTCAACACGGTCCGTCTCTAACAAGCATACAGACCAACAGAACCAGTGTGATAAACAACAGACCAACAGAACCAGTGTGATTAACAACAGACCAACAGAACCAGTGTGATTAACAACAGACCAACAGAACCAGTGTGATTAACAACAGACCAACAGAACCAGTGTGATTAACAACAGACCAACAGAACCAGTGTGATAAACAACATACAGTCCAACAGAACCAGTGTGATTAACAACAGACCAACAGAACCAGTGTGATAAACAACAGATCAACAGAACCAGTGTGATAAACAACAGACCAACAGAACCAGTGTGATAAACAACAGACCAACAGAACCAGTGTGATTAACAACAACAGACCAACAGAACCAGTGTGATTAACAACAGACCAACAGAACCAGTGTGATAAACAACAGACCAACAGAACCATTGTGATAAACAACAGACCAACAGAACCATTGTGATAAACAACAGACCAACAGAACCAGTGTGATAAACAACAGATCAACAGAACCAGTGTGATTAACAACAGACCAACAGAACCAGTGTGATAAACAACAGACCAACAGAACCAGTGTGATAAACAACAGACCAACAGAACCAGTGTGATAAACAACATACAGTCCAACAGAACCAGTGTGATTAACAACAGACCAACAGAACCAGTGTGATTAACAACAGATCAACAGAACCAGTGGGATAAACAACAACAGACCAACAGAACCAGTGTGATAAACAACAGACCAACAGAACCAGTGTGATTAACAACATACAGATCAACAGAACCAGTGTGATAAACAACAGACCAACAGAACCAGTGTGATAAACAACATACAGTCCAACAGAACCAGTGTGATAAACAACAGACCAACAGAACCAGTGTGATAAACAACATACAGTCCAACAGAACCAGTGTGATAAACAACAGACCAACAGAACCAGTGTGATAAACAACATACAGTCCAACAGAACCAGTGTGATTAACAACATACCAACAGAACCAGTGTGATAAACAACATACAGTCCAACAGAACCAGTGTGATAAACAACAGACCAACAGAACCAGTGTGATAAACAACAGACCAACAGAACCAGTGTGATAAACAACATACAGTCCAACAGAACCAGTGTGATAAACAACATACAGTCCAACAGAACCAGTGTGATTAACAACAGACCAACAGAACCAGTGTGATTAACAACAGACCAACAGAACCAGTGTGATAAACAACAACAGACCAACAGAACCAGTGTGATTAACAACAGACCAACAGAACCAGTGTGATTAACAACAGACCAACAGAACCAGTGTGATAAACAACATACAGACCAACAGAACCAGTGTGATTAACAACAGAACCAGTGTGATAAACAACAGACCAACAGAACCAGTGTGATTAACAACATACAGACCAACAGAACCAGTGTGATAAACAACAGACCAACAGAACCAGTGTGATTAACAACAGACCAACAGAACCAGTGTGATAAACAACAGACCAACAGAACCAGTGTGATAAACAACAGACCAACAGAACCAGTGTGATAAACAACAGACCAACAGAACCAGTGTGATTAACAACAGACCAACAGAACCAGTGTGATAAACAACAGACCAACAGAACCAGTGTGATTAACAACAGACCAACAGAACCAGTGTGATTAACAACAGACCAACAGAACCAGTGTGATTAACAACAGACCAACAGAACCAGTGTGATAAACAACAGACCAACAGAACCAGTGTGATAAACAACAGATCAACAGAACCAGTGTGATTAACAACAGACCAACAGAACCAGTGTGATTAACAACAACAGACCAACAGAACCAGTGTGATAAACAACAGACCAACAGAACCAGTGTGATAAACAACATACAGACCAACAGAACCAGTGTGATAAACAACAGACCAACAGAACCAGTGTGATTAACAACAGACCAACAGAACCAGTGTGATAAACAACAACAGACCAACAGAACCAGTGTGATAAACAACAACAGACCAACAGAACCAGTGTGATAAACAACAACAGACCAACAGAACCAGTGTGATAAACAACAGACCAACAGAACCAGTGTGATTAACAACATACAGACCAACAGAACCAGTGTGATAAACAACAGACCAACAGAACCAGTGTGATTAACAACATACAGACCAACAGAACCAGTGTGATAAACAACAACAGACCAACAGAACCAGTGTGATTAACAACAGACCAACAGAACCAGTGTGATAAACAACAGACCAACAGAACCAGTGTGATTAACAACAGACCAACAGAACCAGTGTGATAAACAACAGACCAACAGAACCAGTGTGATAAACAACAGACCAACAGAACCAGTGTGATAAACAACAGACCAACAGAACCAGTGTGATTAACAACAGACCAACAGAACCAGTGTGATTAACAACAGACCAACAGAACCAGTGTGATAAACAACAGACCAACAGAACCAGTGTGATAAACAACAGACCAACAGAACCAGTGTGATAAACAACAGACCAACAGAACCAGTGTGATTAACAACAGACCAACAGAACCAGTGTGATAAACAACATACAGTCCAACTGAACCAGTGTGATTAACAACAGACCAACAGAACCAGTGTGATAAACAACAGACCAACAGAACCAGTGTGATAAACAACATACAGTCCAACAGAACCAGTGTGATAAACAACAGACCAACAGAACCAGTGTGATAAACAACAGACCAACAGAACCAGTGTGATTAACAACATACCAACAGTACCAGTGTGATAAACAACAGACCAACAGAACCAGTGTAATTAACAACAGACCAACAGAACCAGTGTGATTAACAACAGAACCAGTATGATAAACAACAGACCAACAGAACCAGTGTGATAAACAACAGACCAACAGAACCAGTGTGATAAACAACAGACCAACAGAACCAGTGTGATAAACAACAGACCAACAGAACCAGTGTGATAAACAACAGACCAACAGAACCAGTGTGATAAACAACAGATCAACAGAACCAGTGTGATAAACAACAGACCAACAGAACCAGTGTGATAAACAACAGACCAACAGAACCAGTGTGATAAACAACAGACCAACAGAACCAGTGTGATAAACAACAACAGACCAACAGAACCAGTGTGATAAACAACAGACCAACAGAACCAGTGTGATAAACAACAGACCAACAGAACCAGTGTGATTAACAACAGACCAACAGAACCAGTGTGATAAACAACAGACCAACAGAACCAGTGTAATAAACAACAGACCAACAGAACCAGTGTGATAAACAACAGACCAACAGAACCAGTGTGATAAACAACAGACCAACAGAACCAGTGTGATAAACAACAGACCAACAGAACCAGTGTGATTAACAACAGACCAACAGAACCAGTGTGATAAACAACATACAGACCAACAGAACCAGTGTGATAAACAACAGACCAACAGAACCAGTGTGATAAACAACAGACCAACAGAACCAGTGTGATAAACAACAGACCAACAGAACCAGTGGGATAAACAACAGACCAACAGAACCAGTGTGATAAACAACAGATCAACAGAACCAGTGTGATAAACAACAGACCAACAGAACCAGTGTGATTAACAACAGATCAACAGAACCAGTGTGATTAACAACAGACCAACAGAACCAGTGTGATTAACAACAGACCAACAGAACCAGTGTGATAAACAACAGACCAACAGAACCAGTGTGATTAACAACAGACCAACAGAACCAGTGTGATAAACAACATACAGACCAACAGAACCAGTGTGATAAACAACAGACCAACAGAACCAGTGTGATTAACAACAGACCAACAGAACCAGTGTGATAAACAACAGACCAACAGAACCAGTGTGATAAACAACAGACCAACAGAACCAGTGTGATTAACAACATACAGACCAACAGAACCAGTGTGATAAACAACATACAGACCAACAGAACCAGTGTGATAAACAACAGACCAACAGAACCAGTGTGATTAACAGCAGACCAACAGAACCAGTGTGATTAACAACAGACCAACAGAACCAGTGTAATAAACAACAGACCAACAGAACCAGTGTGATAAACAACAGACCAACAGAACCAGTGTGATAAACAACAACAGACCAACAGAACCAGTGTGATTAACAACAGACCAACAGAACCAGTGTGATAAACAACAGACCAACAGAACCAGTGTGATTAACAACAGACCAACAGAACCAGTGTGATAAACAACATACAGTCCAACAGAACCAGTGTGATTAACAACATACCAACAGAACCAGTGTGATAAACAACAGACCAACAGAACCAGTGTGATAAACAACAGACCAACAGAACCAGTGTGATAAACAACATACAGTCCAACAGAACCAGTGTGATTAACAACAGACCAACAGAACCAGTGTGATAAACAACATACAGTCCAACAGAACCAGTGTAATTAACAACAGACCAACAGAACCAGTGTGATAAACAACAGACCAACAGAACCAGTGTGATTAACAACAGATCAACAGAACCAGTGTGATAAACAACAGATCAACAGAACCAGTGTAATAAACAACAGACCAACAGAACCAGTGTGATAAACAACAGACCAACAGAACCAGTGTGATAAACAACAGACCAACAGAACCAGTGTGATTAACAACAGACCAACAGAACCAGTGTGATTAACAACAGACCAACAGAACCAGTGTGATAAACAACAGACCAACAGAACCAGTGTGATAAACAACAGACCAACAGAACCAGTGTGATTAACAACAACAGACCAACAGAACCAGTGTGATAAACAACAGACCAACAGAACCAGTGTGATAAACAACAGACCAACAGAACCAGTGTGATAAACAACAGACCAACAGAACCAGTGTGATTAACAACAACAGACCAACAGAACCAGTGTGATAAACAACAACAGACCAACAGAACCAGTGTGATTAACAACAGACCAACAGAACCAGTGTGATAAACAACATACAGACCAACAGAACCAGTGTGATAAACAACAGATCAACAGAACCAGTGTGATTAACAACAACAGACCAACAGAACCAGTGTGATAAACAACAGACCAACAGAACCAGTGTGATTAACAACATACCAACAGAACCAGTGTGATTAACAACAGACCAACAGAACCAGTGTGATAAACAACAGACCAACAGAACCAGTGTGATAAACAACAGACCAACAGAACCAGTGTGATTAACAACAGACCAACAGAACCAGTGTGATAAACAACAACAGACCAACAGAACCAGTGTGATAAACAACAACAGACCAACAGAACCAGTGTGATAAACAACAGACCAACAGAACCAGTGTGATAAACAACAGACCAACAGAACCAGTGTGATAAACAACATACCAACAGAACCAGTGTGATAAACAACAGACCAACAGAACCAGTGTGATTAACAACAGACCAACAGAACCAGTGTGATAAACAACAGACCAACAGAACCAGTGTGATAAACAACAGATCAACAGAACCAGTGTGATTAACAACAACAGACCAACAGAACCAGTGTGATTAACAACAGACCAACAGAACCAGTGTGATTAACAACAGACCAACAGAACCAGTGTGATAAACAACATACAGACCAACAGAACCAGTGTGATAAACAACAGACCAACAGAACCAGTGTGATTAACAACAGACCAACAAAACCAGTGTGATTAACAACAGACCAACAGAACCAGTGTGATTAACAACAACAGACCAACAGAACCAGTGTGATAAACAACATACCAACAGAACCAGTGTGATAAACAACATACAGACCAACAGAACCAGTGTGATTAACAACAGACCAACAGAACCAGTGTGATAAACAACAGACCAACAGAACCAGTGTGATTAACAACAGACCAACAGAACCAGTGTGATTAACAACAGACCAACAGAACCAGTGTGATAAACAACATACAGTCCAACAGAACCAGTGTGATAAACAACAGACCAACAGAACCAGTGTGATTAACAACAACAGACCAACAGAACCAGTGTGATTAACAACAGACCAACAGAACCAGTGTGATAAACAACATACCAACAGAACCAGTGTGATAAACAACATACAGACCAACAGAACCAGTGTGATTAACAACAGACCAACAGAACTAGTGTAATAAACAACAGACCAACAGAACCAGTGTGATAAACAACAGACCAACAGAACCAGTGTGATAAACAACAGACCAACAGAACCAGTGTGATAAACAACAGACCAACAGAACCAGTGTGATAAACAACAGATCAACAGAACCAGTGTGATTAACAACAGACCAACAGAACCAGTGTGATTAACAACAGACCAACAGAACCAGTGTGATAAACAACAGATCAACAGAACCAGTGTGATAAACAACATACAGACCAACAGAACCAGTGTGATTAACAACAGACCAACAGAACCAGTGTGATAAACAACAGATCAACAGAACCAGTGTGATAAACAACAGACCAACAGAACCAGTGTGATTAACAACAGACCAACAGAACCAGTGTGATAAACAACATACAGACCAACAGAACCAGTGTTATAAACATACAGACCAACAGAACCAGTGTGATAAACATACAGACCAACAGAACCAGTGTGATAAACAACAGACCAACAGAACCAGTGTGATAAACAACAGACCAACAGAACCAGTGTAATAAACAACATACAGTCCAACAGAACCAGTGTGATTAACAACAGACCAACAGAACCAGTGTGATTAACAACAGACCAACAGAACCAGTGTGATAAACAACAGACCAACAGAACCAGTGTGATTAACAACAGACCAACAGAACCAGTGTGATTAACAACATACAGACCAACAGAACCAGTGTGATAAACAACAGACCAACAGAACCAGTGTGATTAACAACAGACCAACAGAACCAGTGTGATTAACAACAACAGACCAACAGAACCAGTGTGATAAACAACAACAGACCAACAGAACCAGTGTGATTAACAACAACAGACCAACAGAACCAGTGTGATAAACAACAGACCAACAGAACCATTGTGATAAACAACAGACCAACAGAACCAGTGTGATAAACAACAGACCAACAGAACCAGTGTGATAAACAACAGACCAACAGAACCAGTGTGATAAACAACAGACCAACAGAACCAGTGTGATAAACAACAGACCAACAGAACCAGTGTGATTAACAACATACAGACCAACAGAACCAGTGTGATAAACAACAGATCAACAGAACCAGTGTGATAAACAACAGACCAACAGAACCAGTGTGATAAACAACAGACCAACAGAACCAGTGTGATTAACAACAGATCAACAGAACCAGTGTGATTAACAACAGACCAACAGAACCAGTGTGATAAACAACAGATCAACAGAACCAGTGTGATAAACAACAGACCAACAGAACCAGTGTGATAAACAACAGACCAACAGAACCAGTGTGATAAACAACAGACCAACAGAACCAGTGTGATAAACAACAGACCAACAGAACCAGTGTGATTAACAACAGACCAACAGAACCAGTGTGATAAACAACAGACCAACAGAACCAGTGTGATTAACAACATACAGACCAACAGAACCAGTGTGATAAACAACATACAGACCAACAGAACCAGTGTGATAAACAACAGACCAACAGAACCAGTGTGATAATTAACAGACCAACAGAACCAGTGTGATTAACAACAGACCAACAGAACCAGTGTGATAAACAACAGACCAACAGAACCAGTGTGATTAACAACATACAGACCAACAGAACCAGTGTGATAAACAACAGACCAACAGAACCAGTGTGATAAACAACATACAGACCAACAGAACCAGTGTGATTAACAACAGACCAACAGAACCAGTGTGATTAACAACAGACCAACAGAACCAGTGTGATAAACAACAGACCAACAGAACCAGTGGGATAAACAACAGACCAACAGAACCAGTGTGATAAACAACAGACCAACAGAACCAGTGTGATAAACAACAGACCAACAGAACCAGTGTGATAAACAACATACAGACCAACAGAACCAGTGTGATAAACAACAGACCAACAGAACCAGTGTGATAAACAACAGACCAACAGAACCAGTGTGATAAACAACAGACCAACAGAACCAGTGGGATAAACAACAGACCAACAGAACCAGTGTGATTAACAACAGACAACAGAACCAGTGTGATTAACAACATACAGACCAACAGAACCAGTGTGATAAACAACAGACCAACAGAACCAGTGTGATTAACAACAGACCAACAGAACCAGTGTGATTAACAACAGACCAACAGAACCAGTGTGATTAACAACAGACCAACAGAACCAGTGTGATTAACAACAGACCAACAGAACCAGTGTGATAAACAACAGACCAACAGAACCAGTGTGATAAACAACAGATCAACAGAACCAGTGTGATTAACAACAGACCAACAGAACCAGTGTGATTAACAACAGACCAACAGAACCAGTGTGATTAACAACAACAGACCAACAGAACCAGTGTGATAAACAACAGATCAACAGAACCAGTGTGATTAACAACAGACCAACAGAACCAGTGTGATAAACAACATACAGACCAACAGAACCAGTGTGATAAACAACAGATCAACAGAACCAGTGTGATAAACAACAGACCAACAGAACCAGTGTGATTAACAACATACAGACCAACAGAACCAGTGTGATAAACAACAGACCAACAGAACCAGTGTGATAAACAACAGACCAACAGAACCAGTGTAATAAACAACATACAGTCCAACAGAACCAGTGTGATTAACAACAGACCAACAGAACCAGTGTGATTAACAACAGACCAACAGAACCAGTGTGATAAACAACAGACCAACAGAACCAGTGTGATTAACAACAGACCAACAGAACCAGTGTGATTAACAACATACAGACCAACAGAACCAGTGTGATAAACAACAGACCAACAGAACCAGTGTGATTAACAACAGACCAACAGAACCAGTGTGATTAACAACAACAGACCAACAGAACCAGTGTGATAAACAACAGACCAACAGAACCAGTGTGATTAACAACAGACCAACAGAACCAGTGTGATTAACAACAGACCAACAGAACCAGTGTGATAAACAACAGACCAACAGAACCAGTGTGATAAACAACAGACCAACAGAACCAGTGTGATTAACAACATACAGTCCAACAGAACCAGTGTGATAAACAACAGATCAACAGAACCAGTGTGATAAACAACAGATCAACAGAACCAGTGTGATAAACAACAGACCAACAGAACCAGTGTGATTAACAACAGACCAACAGAACCAGTGTGATAAACAACAGACCAACAGAACCAGTGTGATTAACAACATACAGACCAACAGAACCAGTGTGATAAACAACATACAGACCAACAGAACCAGTGTGATAAACAACAGACCAACAGAACCAGTGTGATAATTAACAGACCAACAGAACCAGTGTGATTAACAACAGACCAACAGAACCAGTGTGATAAACAACAGACCAACAGAACCAGTGTGATTAACAACATACAGACCAACAGAACCAGTGTGATAAACAACAGACCAACAGAACCAGTGTGAAAAACAACATACAGACCAACAGAACCAGTGTGATTAACAACAGACCAACAGAACCAGTGTGATTAACAACAGACCAACAGAACCAGTGTGATAAACAACAGACCAACAGAACCAGTGGGATAAACAACAGACCAACAGAACCAGTGTGATAAACAACAGACCAACAGAACCAGTGTGATAAACAACAGACCAACAGAACCAGTGTGATAAACAACATACAGACCAACAGAACCAGTGTGATAAACAACAGACCAACAGAACCAGTGTGATAAACAACAGACCAACAGAACCAGTGTGATAAACA
The DNA here is from genome assembly GCF_905237065.1 of Salmo salar. Taxonomy (NCBI): domain Eukaryota; kingdom Metazoa; phylum Chordata; class Actinopteri; order Salmoniformes; family Salmonidae; genus Salmo; species Salmo salar. The sequence goes on from NC_059442.1 coordinate 1,478,981, forward strand.
ACAGACCAACAGAACCAGTGGGATAAACAACAGACCAACAGAACCAGTGTGATTAACAACAGACAACAGAACCAGTGTGATTAACAACAGACCAACAGAACCAGTGTGATAAACAACAGATCAACAGAACCAGTGTGATTAACAACAGACCAACAGAACCAGTGTGATTAACAACAGACCAACAGAACCAGTGTGATAAACAACAGACCAACAGAACCAGTGTGATAAACAACAGATCAACAGAACCAGTGTGATTAACAACAGACCAACAGAACCAGTGTGATTAACAACAGACCAACAGAACCAGTGTGATTAACAACAACAGACCAACAGAACCAGTGTGATAAACGACATACAGACCAACAGAACCAGTGTGATAAACAACAGACCAACAGAACCAGTGTGATTAACAACAGACCAACAGAACCAGTGTGATAAACAACAGCAGACCAACAGAACCAGTGTAATAAACAACAGACCAACAGAACCAGTGTGATTAACAACAGACCAACAGAACCAGTGTGATAAACAACAGACCAACAGAACCAGTGTGATAAACAACAGACCAACAGAACCAGTGTGATTAACAACAGACCAACAGAACCAGTGTGATAAACAACAGACCAACAGAACCAGTGTGATTAACAACAGACCAACAGAACCAGTGTGATAAACAACATACAGACCAACAGAACCAGTGTGATTAACAACAGACCAACAGAACCAGTGTGATAAACAACAGATCAACAGAACCAGTGTGATAAACAACAGACCAACAGAACCAGTGTGATTAACAACATACAGACCAACAGAACCAGTGTGATTAACAACAGACCAACAGAACCAGTGTGATAAACAACAGACCAACAGAACCAGTGTGATTAACAACAGACCAACAGAACCAGTGTGATAAACAACAGACCAACAGAACCAGTGTGATTAACAACAGACCAACAGAACCAGTGTGATTAACAACAGACCAACAGAACCAGTGTGATAAACAACAGACCAACAGAACCAGTGTGATTAACAACAGACCAACAGAACCAGTGTGATAAACAACAGACCAACAGAACCAGTGTGATAAACATACAGACCAACAGAACCAGTGTGATAAACAACAGACCAACAGAACCAGTGTGATAAACAACAGACCAACAGAACCAGTGTGATAAACAACAGACCAACAGAACCAGTGTGATAAACAACAGACCAACAGAACCAGTGTGATTAACAACAGACCAACAGAACCAGTGTGATTAACAACAGACCAACAGAACCAGTGTGATAAACAACAGACCAACAGAACCAGTGTGATTAACAACAGACCAACAGAACCAGTGTGATTAACAACAACAGACCAACAGAACCAGTGTGATAAACAACAACAGACCAACAGAACCAGTGTGATAAACGACAGACCAACAGAACCAGTGTGATTAACAACAGACCAACAGAACCAGTGTGATTAACAACAACAGACCAACAGAACCAGTGTGATAAACAACAGACCAACAGAACCAGTGTGATTAACAACAGACCAACAGAACCAGTGTGATTAACAACAGACCAACAGAACCAGTGTGATAAACAACAGACCAACAGAACCAGTGTGATTAACAACAGACCAACAGAACCAGTGTGATAAACAACAGACCAACAGAACCAGTGTGATTAACAACATACAGACCAACAGAACCAGTGTGATAAACAACATACAGACCAACAGAACCAGTGTGATAAACAACAGACCAACAGAACCAGTGTGATAATTAACAGACCAACAGAACCAGTGTGATTAACAACAGACCAACAGAACCAGTGTGATAAACAACAGACCAACAGAACCAGTGTGATTAACAACATACAGACCAACAGAACCAGTGTGATAAACAACAGACCAACAGAACCAGTGTGATTAACAACAGACCAACAGAACCAGTGTGATAAACAACAGACCAACAGAACCAGTGTGATAAACAACAGACCAACAGAACCAGTGTGATTAACAACAGACCAACAGAACCAGTGTGATTAACAACAGACCAACAGAACCAGTGTGATTAACAACAGACCAACAGAACCAGTGTGATAAACGACATACAGACCAACAGAACCAGTGTGATTAACAACAGATCAACAGAACCAGTGTGATTAACAACATACCAACAGAACCAGTGTGATAAACAACAGACCAACAGAACCAGTGTGATAAACAACAGACCAACAGAACCAGTGTGATTAACAACAACAGACCAACAGAACCAGTGTGATTAACAACAGATCAACAGAACCAGTGTGATAAACAACAGACCAACAGAACCAGTGTGATTAACAACAACAGACCAACAGAACCAGTGTGATAAACAACAGACCAACAGAACCAGTGTGATAAACAACAGACCAACAGAACCAGTGTGATTAACAACAGACCAACAGAACCAGTGTGATAAACAACAGACCAACAGAACCAGTGTGATTAACAACAACAGACCAACAGAACCAGTGTGATAAACAACAGACCAACAGAACCAGTGTGATAAACAACAGACCAACAGAACCAGTGTGATTAACAACAGACCAACAGAACCAGTGTGATTAACAACAGACCAACAGAACCAGTGTGATAAACGACATACAGACCAACAGAACCAGTGTGATTAACAACAGATCAACAGAACCAGTGTGATTAACAACATACCAACAGAACCAGTGTGATAAACAACAGACCAACAGAACCAGTGTGATAAACAACAGACCAACAGAACCAGTGTGATTAACAACAACAGACCAACAGAACCAGTGTGATTAACAACAGACCAACAGAACCAGTGTGATAAACAACAGACCAACAGAACCAGTGTGATTAACAACAACAGACCAACAGAACCAGTGTGATAAACAACAGACCAACAGAACCAGTGTGATAAACAACAGACCAACAGAACCAGTGTGATTAACAACATACAGACCAACAGAACCAGTGTGATAAACAACAGACCAACAGAACCAGTGTGATTAACAACAGACCAACAGAACCAGTGTGATTAACAACAGACCAACAGAACCAGTGTGATAAACAACAACAGACCAACAGAACCAGTGTGATAAACAACAGACCAACAGAACCAGTGTGATTAACAACAACAGACCAACAGAACCAGTGTGATTAACAACAGACCAACAGAACCAGTGTGATTAACAACAGACCAACAGAACCAGTGTGATAAACAACAGACCAACAGAACCAGTGTGATAAACAACAGACCAACAGAACCAGTGTGATAAACAACAGACCAACAGAACCAGTGTGATAAACAACAGACCAACAGAACCAGTGTGATTAACAACAACAGACCAACAGAACCAGTGTGATAAACAACAGACCAACAGAACCAGTGTGATAAACAACAGACCAACAGAACCAGTGTGATAAACAACAGACCAACAGAACCAGTGTGATAAACAACAGACCAACAGAACCAGTGTGATTAACAACAGACCAACAGAACCAGTGTGATTAACAACAGACCAACAGAACCAGTGTGATCAACAACAACAGACCAACAGAACCAGTGTGATAAACAACAGACCAACAGAACCAGTGTGATAAACAACAGACCAACAGAACCAGTGTGATAAACAACAGACCAACAGAACCAGTGTGATAAACAACAGACCAACAGAACCAGTGTGATTAACAACAACAGACCAACAGAACCAGTGTGATAAACAACAGACCAACAGAACCAGTGTGATAAACAACAGACCAACAGAACCAGTGTAATAAACAACATACAGTCCAACAGAACCAGTGTGATTAACAACAGACCAACAGAACCAGTGTGATTAACAACAACAGACCAACAGAACCAGTGTGATAAACAACAGTCCAACAGAACCAGTGTGATAAACAACAGACCAACAGAACCAGTGTGATAAACAACAGACCAACAGAACCAGTGTGATTAACAACAACAGACCAACAGAACCAGTGTGATTAACAACAGACCAACAGAACCAGTGTGATTAACAACAGACCAACAGAACCAGTGTGATAAACGACATACAGACCAACAGAACCAGTGTGATTAACAACAGATCAACAGAACCAGTGTGATTAACAACATACCAACAGAACCAGTGTGATAAACAACAGACCAACAGAACCAGTGTGATAAACAACAGACCAACAGAACCAGTGTGATTAACAACAACAGACCAACAGAACCAGTGTGATTAACAACAGATCAACAGAACCAGTGTGATTAACAACATACCAACAGAACCAGTGTGATAAACAACAGACCAACAGAACCAGTGTGATTAACAACAACAGACCAACAGAACCAGTGTGATTAACAACAGACCAACAGAACCAGTGTGATAAACAACAGACCAACAGAACCAGTGTGATTAACAACAACAGACCAACAGAACCAGTGTGATAAACAACATACCAACAGAACCAGTGTGATAAACAACAGACCAACAGAACCAGTGTGATTAACAACATACAGACCAACAGAACCAGTGTGATAAACAACAGACCAACAGAACCAGTGTGATTAACAACAGACCAACAGAACCAGTGTGATTAACAACAGACCAACAGAACCAGTGTGATAAACAACAACAGACCAACAGAACCAGTGTGATAAACAACAGACCAACAGAACCAGTGTGATTAACAACAACAGACCAACAGAACCAGTGTGATTAACAACAGACCAACAGAACCAGTGTGATTAACAACAGACCAACAGAACCAGTGTGATAAACAACAGACCAACAGAACCAGTGTGATAAACAACAGACCAACAGAACCAGTGTGATAAACAACAGACCAACAGAACCAGTGTGATTAACAACAACAGACCAACAGAACCAGTGTGATAAACAACAGACCAACAGAACCAGTGTGATAAACAACAGACCAACAGAACCAGTGTGATAAACAACAGACCAACAGAACCAGTGTAATAAACAACAGACCAACAGAACCAGTGTGATTAACAACAGACCAACAGAACCAGTGTGATTAACAACAGACCAACAGAACCAGTGTGATCAACAACAACAGACCAACAGAACCAGTGTGATAAACAACAGACCAACAGAACCAGTGTGATAAACAACAGACCAACAGAACCAGTGTGATTAACAACAGACCAACAGAACCAGTGTGATAAACAACAGACCAACAGAACCAGTGTGATAAACAACAGACCAACAGAACCAGTGTGATAAACAACATACAGTCCAACAGAACCAGTGTGATTAACAACAGACCAACAGAACCAGTGTGATTAACAACAGACCAACAGAACCAGTGTGATTAACAACAACAGACCAACAGAACCAGTGTGATTAACAACAGACCAACAGAACCAGTGTGATTAACAACAGACCAACAGAACCAGTGTGATAAACAACAGACCAACAGAACCAGTGTGATAAACAACAGACAGTCCAACAGAACCAGTGTGATTAACAACAGACCAACAGAACCAGTGTGATTAACAACAGACCAACAGAACCAGTGTGATTAACAACAGATCAACAGAACCAGTGGGATAAACAACAACAGACCAACAGAACCAGTGTGATAAACAACAGACCAACAGAACCAGTGTGATTAACAACAGATCAACAGAACCAGTGTGATAAACAACAGACCAACAGAACCAGTGTGATTAACAACAGACCAACAGAACCAGTGTGATAAACAACATACAGTCCAACAGAACCAGTGTGATAAACAACAGACCAACAGAACCAGTGTGATAAACAACATACAGTCCAACAGAACCAGTGTGATTAACAACATACCAACAGAACCAGTGTGATAAACAACAGACCAACAGAACCAGTGTAATTAACAACAGACCAACAGAACCAGTGTGATAAACAACAGACCAACAGAACCAGTGTGATAAACAACAGACCAACAGAACCAGTGTGATAAACAACATACAGTCCAACAGAACCAGTGTGATTAACAACAGACCAACAGAACCAGTGTGATTAACAACAGACCAACAGAACCAGTGTGATAAACAACAACAGACCAACAGAACCAGTGTGATTAACAACAACAGACCAACAGAACCAGTGTGATTAACAACAGACCAACAGAACCAGTGTGATTAACAACAGACCAACAGAACCAGTGTGATAAACAACATACAGTCCAACAGAACCAGTGTGATTAACAACATACCAACAGAACCAGTGTGATAAACAACAGACCAACAGAACCAGTGTGATAAACAACAGAACCAGTGTGATAAACAACAGACCAACAGAACCAGTGTGATAAACAACAGACCAACAGAACAAGTGTGATAAACAACAGACCAACAGAACCAGTGTGATTAACAACAACAGACCAACAGAACCAGTGTGATAAACAACAGACCAACAGAACCAGTGTGATTAACAACAACAGACCAACAGAACCAGTGTGATAAACAACAGACCAACAGAACCAGTGTGATAAACAACAGACCAACAGAACCAGTGTGATTAACAACAGACCAACAGAACCAGTGTGATTAACAACAGACCAACAGAACCAGTGTGATTAACAACAGATCAACAGAACCAGTGTGATAAACAACAGACCAACAGAACCAGTGTGATTAACAACAACAGACCAACAGAACCAGTGTGATAAACAACAGACCAACAGAACCAGTGTGATTAACAACAGACCAACAGAACCAGTGTGATAAACAACATACAGACCAACAGAACCAGTGTGATTAACAACAGACCAACAGAACCAGTGTGATAAACAACAGACCAACAGAACCAGTGTAATAAACAACAAACCAACAGAACCAGTGTGATAAACAACAGACCAACAGAACCAGTGTGATAAACAACAGACCAACAGAACCAGTGTGATAAACAACAGACCAACAGAACCAGTGTGATTAACAACAGACCAACAGAACCAGTGTGATAAACAACAGATCAACAGAACCAGTGTGATTAACAACATACAGACCAACAGAACCAGTGTGATAAACAACATACAGACCAACAGAACCAGTGTGATAAACAACAACAGACCAACAGAACCAGTGTGATTAACAACAGACCAACAGAACCAGTGTGATTAACAACAACAGACCAACAGAACCAGTGTGATAAACAACAACAGACCAACAGAACCAGTGTGATTAACAACAACAGACCAACAGAACCAGTGTGATAAACAACAGACCAACAGAACCAGTGTGATTAACAACAGACCAACAGAACCAGTGTGATAAACAACAGACCAACAGAACCAGTGTGATAATTAACAGACCAACAGAACCAGTGTGATTAACAACAGACCAACAGAACCAGTGTGATAAACAACAGACCAACAGAACCAGTGTGATTAACAACATACAGACCAACAGAACCAGTGTGATTAACAACAGACCAACAGAACCAGTGTGATAAACAACAGACCAACAGAACCAGTGTGATTAACAACAGACAACAGAACCAGTGTGATTAACAACATACAGACCAACAGAACCAGTGTGATAAACAACAGACCAACAGAACCAGTGTGATTAACAACAGACCAACAGAACCAGTGTGATAAACAACAGACCAACAGAACCAGTGTGATAAACAACAGATCAACAGAACCAGTGTGATTAACAACAGACCAACAGAACCAGTGTGATTAACAACAGACCAACAGAACCAGTGTGATTAACAACAACAGACCAACAGAACCAGTGTGATAAACAACAGACCAACAGAACCAGTGTGATTAACAACAGACCAACAGAACCAGTGTGATAAACAACAGACCAACAGAACCAGTGTGATAAACAACAGACCAACAGAACCAGTGTGATAAACAACAGACCAACAGAACCAGTGTGATTAACAACAACAGACCAACAGAACCAGTGTGATTAACAACAGATCAACAGAACCAGTGTGATTAACAACATACCAACAGAACCAGTGTGATAAACAACAGACCAACAGAACCAGTGTGATTAACAACAACAGACCAACAGAACCAGTGTGATTAACAACAGACCAACAGAACCAGTGTGATTAACAACAACAGACCAACAGAACCAGTGTGATAAACAACAGACCAACAGAACCAGTGTGATTAACAACAGACCAACAGAACCAGTGTGATAAACAACAGACCAACAGAACCAGTGTGATAAACAACAGACCAACAGAACCAGTGTGATAAACAACAGACCAACAGAACCAGTGTGATTAACAACAACAGACCAACAAAACCAGTGTGATAAACAACAGACCAACAGAACCAGTGTGATTAACAACAGACCAACAGAACCAGTGTGATTAACAACAGACCAACAGAACCAGTGTGATAAACAACAGACCAACAGAACCAGTGTGATAAACAACAGACCAACAGAACCAGTGTGATAAACAACAGACCAACAGAACCAGTGTGATAAACAACAGACCAACAGAACCAGTGTGATTAACAACAACAGACCAACAGAACCAGTGTGATAAACAACAGACCAACAGAACCAGTGTGATAAACAACAGACCAACAGAACCAGTGTGATAAACAACAGACCAACAGAACCAGTGTGATAAACAACAGACCAACAGAACCAGTGTGATTAACAACAGATCAACAGAACCAGTGTGATTAACAACAGACCAACAGAACCAGTGTGATAAACAACAGACCAACAGAACCAGTGTGATAAACAACAGACCAACAGAACCAGTGTGATAAACAACAGACCAACAGAACCAGTGTGATTAACAACAGACCAACAGAACCAGTGTGAATACAACAACAGACCAACAGAACCAGTGTGATTAACAACAGACCAACAGAACCAGTGTGATAAACAACAGACCAACAGAACCAGTGTGATCAACAACAACAGACCAACAGAACCAGTGTGATAAACAACAGACCAACAGAACCAGTGTGATTAACAACAGACCAACAGAACCAGTGTGATAAACAACAGACCAACAGAACCAGTGTGATAAACAACATACAGACCAACAGAACCAGTGTGATAAACAACAGACCAACAGAACCAGTGTGATTAACAATACAGACCAACAGAACCAGTGTGATTAACAACAACAGACCAACAGAACCAGTGTGATAAACAACAGACCAACAGAACCAGTGTGATTAACAACAGACCAACAGAACCAGTGTGATAAACAACAGACCAACAGAACCAGTGTGATAAACAACAGAAGCCAACAGAACCAGTGTGATTACAACAACAGACCAACAGAACCAGTGTGATTAACAACAACAGACCAACAGAACCAGTGGGATAACAACAACAGACCAACAGAACCAGTGTGATAAACAACAGACCAACAGAACCAGTGTGATAACAACAACAGACCAACAGAACCAGTGTGATAAACAACAGACCAACAGAACCAGTGTGATTAACAACAGACCAACAGAACCAGTGTGATTAACAACAGACCAACAGAACCAGTGTGATAAACAACAGACCAACAGAACCAGTGTGATAAACAACAGACCAACAGAACCAGTGTGATAAACAACAGACCAACAGAACCAGTGTGATAAACACACAGACCAACAGAACCAGTGTGATAAACAACAGACCAACAGAACCAGTGTGATAAACAACAGACCAACAGAACCAGTGTGATAAACAACAACAGACCAACAGAACCAGTGTGATTAACAACAGACCAACAGAACCAGTGTGATAAACAACAGACCAACAGAACCAGTGTGATAAACAACAGACCAACAGAACCAGTGTGATTAACAAACAGACCAACAGAACCAGTGTGATTAACAACAGACCAACAGAACCAGTGTGATAAACAACAGACCAACAGAACCAGTGTGATAAACAACAGACCAACAGAACCAGTGTGATTAAACAACAGACCAACAGAACCAGTGTGATAAACAACAGACCAACAGAACCAGTGTGATTAACAACAACAGACCAACAGAACCAGTGTGATTAACAACAGACCAACAGAACCAGTGTGATTAAAACAACAGACCAACAGAACCAGTGTGATTCAACAACAGACCAACAGAACCAGTGTGATTAACAACAACAGACCAACAGAACCAGTGTGATAAACAACAGACCAACAGAACCAGTGTGATTAACAACAGACCAACAGAACCAGTGTGATTAACAACAACAGACCAACAGAACCAGTGTGATTAACAACAGACCAACAGAACCAGTGTGATTAACAACAGACCAACAGAACCAGTGTGATAAACAACATACCAACAGAACCAGTGTGATTAACAACAGACCAACAGAACCAGTGTGATAAACAACAACAGACCAACAGAACCAGTGTGATTAACAACAACAGACCAACAGAACCAGTGTGATAAACAACAGACCAACAGAACCAGTGTGATTAACAACAGACCAACAGAACCAGTGTGATTAACAACAGACCAACAGAACCAGTGTGATAAACAACAGACCAACAGAACCAGTGTGATTAACAACAGACCAACAGAACCAGTGTGATAAACAACAGACCAACAGAACCAGTGTGATTAACAACAACAGACCAACAGAACCAGTGTGATAAACAACAGACCAACAGAACCAGTGTGATTAACAACAGACCAACAGAACCAGTGTGATAAACAACAGACCAACAGAACCAGTGTGATTAACAACAACAGACCAACAGAACCAGTGTGATAAACAAAACAGACCAACAGAACCAGTGTGATTAACAACAGACCAACAGAACCAGTGTGATTAACAACAGACCAACAGAACCAGTGTGATAAACAACAGACCAACAGAACCAGTGTGATAAACAACAGACCAACAGAACCAGTGTGATTAACAACAGACCAACAGAACCAGTGTGATTAACAACAGACCAACAGAACCAGTGTGATAAACAACAGACCAACAGAACCAGTGTGATAAACAACAGACCAACAGAACCAGTGTGATTAACAACAGACCAACAGAACCAGTGTGATTAACAACAACAGATCAACAGAACCAGTGTGATAAACAACAGACCAACAGAACCAGTGTGATAAACAACAGACCAACAGAACCAGTGTGATAAACAACAGACCAACAGAACCAGTGTGATAAACATACAGACCAACAGAACCAGTGTGATAAACAACATACAGACCAACAGAACCAGTGTGATTAACAACAGATCAACAGAACCAGTGTGATAAACAACAGACCAACAGAACCAGTGTGATAAACAACAGACCAACAGAACCAGTGTGATTAACAACAGACCAACAGAACCAGTGTGATAAACAACATACAGACCAACAGAACCAGTGTGATAAACAACAGACCAACAGAACCAGTGTGATAAACAACAGATCAACAGAACCAGTGTGATAAACAACAGACCAACAGAACCAGTGTGATTAACAACAGACCAACAGAACCAGTGTGATAAACAACAGATCAACAGAACCAGTGTGATTAACAACATACAGACCAACAGAACCAGTGTGATAAACAACATACAGACCAACAGAACCAGTGTGATAAACAACAACAGACCAACAGAACCAGTGTGATTAACAACAGACCAACAGAACCAGTGTGATAAACAACAGACCAACAGAACCAGTGTGATTAACAACAGACCAACAGAACCAGTGTGATAAACAACATACAGTCCAACAGAACCAGTGTGATAAACAACAACAGACCAACAGAACCAGTGTGATTAACAACATACCAACAGAACCAGTGTGATAAACAACAGACCAACAGAACCAGTGTGATTAACAACAGACCAACAGAACCAGTGTGATAAACAACAGACCAACAGAACCAGTGTGATAAACAACATACAGTCCAACAGAACCAGTGTGATTAACAACAGACCAACAGAACCAGTGTGATAAACAACATACAGTCCAACAGAACCAGTGTAATTAACAACAGACCAACAGAACCAGTGTGATAAACAACAGATCAACAGAACCAGTGTAATAAACAACAGACCAACAGAACCAGTGTGATAAACAACAGACCAACAGAACCAGTGTGATAAACAACAGACCAACAGAACCAGTGTGATTCAACAACAGACCAACAGAACCAGTGTGATTAACAACAGACCAACAGAACCAGTGTGATAAACAACAGACCAACAGAACCAGTGTGATAAACAACAGACCAACAGAACCAGTGTGATTAACAACAGACCAACAGAACCAGTGTGATAAACAACAACAGACCAACAGAACCAGTGTGATTAACAACAGACCAACAGAACCAGTGTGATAAACAACAGACCAACAGAACCAGTGTGATTAACAACAGACCAACAGAACCAGTGTAATAAACAACAGACCAACAGAACCAGTGTGATTAACAACAGACCAACAGAACCAGTGTGATAAACAACATACAGACCAACAGAACCAGTGTGATAAACAACAGATCAACAGAACCAGTGTGATTAACAACAACAGACCAACAGAACCAGTGTGATAAACAACAGACCAACAGAACCAGTGTGATTAACAACAGACCAACAGAACCAGTGTGATTAACAACAGACCAACAGAACCAGTGTGATAAACAACAGACCAACAGAACCAGTGTGATAAACAACAGATCAACAGAACCAGTGTGATAAACAACAGACCAACAGAACCAGTGTGATTAACAACAGACCAACAGAACCAGTGTGATAAACAACAGACCAACAGAACCAGTGTGATAAACAACAGACCAACAGAACCAGTGTGATAAACAACAGACCAACAGAACCAGTGTGATAAACAACAGACCAACAGAACCAGTGTGATTAACAACAGACCAACAGAACCAGTGTGATAAACAACAGACCAACAGAACCAGTGTGATAAACAACAGACCAACAGAACCAGTGTGATAAACAACAGATCAACAGAACCAGTGTGATAAACAACAGACCAACAGAACCAGTGTGATTAACAACAGACCAACAGAACCAGTGTGATTAACAACAGACCAACAGAACCAGTGTGATAAACAACAGACCAACAGAACCAGTGTGATTAACAACAGACCAACAGAACCAGTGTGATTAACAACAACAGACCAACAGAACCAGTGTGATTAACAACAGACCAACAGAACCAGTGTGATTAACAACAGACCAACAGAACCAGTGTGATTAACAACAGACCAACAGAACCAGTGTGATAAACAACATACAGACCAACAGAACCAGTGTGATAAACAACAGACCAACAGAACCAGTGTGATTAACAACAGACCAACAGAACCAGTGTGATAAACAACAGACCAACAGAACCAGTGTGATAAACAACATACAGACCAACAGAACCAGTGTGATAAACAACAGATCAACAGAACCAGTGTGATAAACAACATACAGACCAACAGAACCAGTGTGATTAACAACAGACCAACAGAACCAGTGTGATAAACAACAGACCAACAGAACCAGTGTGATAAACAACAGACCAACAGAACCAGTGTGATAAACAACAGACCAACAGAACCAGTGTGATAAACAACAGACCAACAGAACCAGTGTGATTAACAACAACAGACCAACAGAACCAGTGTGATAAACAACAGACCAACAGAACCAGTGTGATAAACAACAGACCAACAGAACCAGTGTGATAAACAACATACAGACCAACAGAACCAGTGTGATTAACAACAGACCAACAGAACCAGTGTGATAAACAACATACAGACCAACAGAACCAGTGTGATTAACAACAGACCAACAGAACCAGTGTGATAAACAACAGATCAACAGAACCAGTGTGATAAACAACAGACCAACAGAACCAGTGTGATTAACAACATACAGACCAACAGAACCAGTGTGATTAACAACAGACCAACAGAACCAGTGTGATAAACAACATACCAACAGAACCAGTGTGATTAACAACAGACCAACAGAACCAGTGTGATTAACAACAACATACCAACAGAACCAGTGTGATTAACAACAGACCAACAGAACCAGTGTGATAAACAACAACAGACCAACAGAACCAGTGTGATTAACAACAGACCAACAGAACCAGTGTGATTAACAACATACAGACCAACAGAACCAGTGTGATAAACAACAGACCAACAGAACCAGTGTGATTAACAACAGACCAACAGAACCAGTGTGATTAACAACAACAGACCAACAGAACCAGTGTGATTAACAACAGACCAACAGAACCAGTGTGATTAACAACAGACCAACAGAACCAGTGTGATAAACAACATACCAACAGAACCAGTGTGATAAACAACAGACCAACAGAACCAGTGTGATTAACAACAACAGACCAACAGAACCAGTGTGATAAACAACAGACCAACAGAACCAGTGTGATTAACAACAGACCAACAGAACCAGTGTGATTAACAACAGACCAACAGAACCAGTGTGATAAACAACATACAGACCAACAGAACCAGTGTGATTAACAACAGACCAACAGAACCAGTGTGATAAACAACAGACCAACAGAACCAGTGTGATTAACAACAACAGACCAACAGAACCAGTGTGATAAACAACAGACCAACAGAACCAGTGTGATTAACAACAGACCAACAGAACCAGTGTGATAAACAACAGACCAACAGAACCAGTGTGATTAACAACATACAGACCAACAGAACCAGTGTGATAAACAACATACAGACCAACAGAACCAGTGTGATAAATAACAGACCAACAGAACCAGTGTGATAATTAACAGACCAACAGAACCAGTGTGATTAACAACAGACCAACAGAACCAGTGTGATAAACAACAGACCAACAGAACCAGTGTGATTAACAACATACAGACCAACAGAACCAGTGTGATAAACAACATACAGACCAACAGAACCAGTGTGATTAACAACAGACCAACAGAACCAGTGTGATAAACAACAGACCAACAGAACCAGTGTGATAAACAACAGACCAACAGAACCAGTGGGATAAACAACAGACCAACAGAACCAGTGTGATTAACAACAGACAACAGAACCAGTGTGATTAACAACATACAGACCAACAGAACCAGTGTGATAAACAACAGACCAACAGAACCAGTGTGATTAACAACAGACCAACAGAACCAGTGTGATTAACAACATACAGACCAACAGAACCAGTGTGATTAACAACAGACCAACAGAACCAGTGTGATTAACAACAGACCAACAGAACCAGTGTGATAAACAACAGACCAACAGAACCAGTGTGATAAACAACAGATCAACAGAACCAGTGTGATTAACAACAGACCAACAGAACCAGTGTGATAAACGACATACAGACCAACAGAACCAGTGTGATAAACAACAGACCAACAGAACCAGTGTGATTAACAACAGACCAACAGAACCAGTGTGATAAACAACAGCAGACCAACAGAACCAGTGTGATAAACAACAGACCAACAGAACCAGTGTGATTAACAACAGACCAACAGAACCAGTGTGATAAACAACAGCAGACCAACAGAACCAGTGTGATTAACAACAGACCAACAGAACCAGTGTGATTAACAACAGACCAACAGAACCAGTGTGATAAACAACAGACCAACAGAACCAGTGTGATAAACAACAGACCAACAGAACCAGTGTGATAAACAACAGACCAACAGAACCAGTGTGATAAACAACAGACCAACAGAACCAGTGTGATAAACAACAGACCAACAGAACCAGTGTGATTAACAACAGACCAACAGAACCAGTGTGATAAACAACAGACCAACAGAACCAGTGTGATAAACAACAGACCAACAGAACCAGTGTGATTAACAACAGACCAACAGAACCAGTGTGATAAACAACAGACCAACAGAACCAGTGTGATAAACAACAGACCAACAGAACCAGTGTGATAAACAACAGACCAACAGAACCAGTGTGATTAACAACAGACCAACAGAACCAGTGTGATTAACAACAGACCAACAGAACCAGTGTGATTAACAACAGACCAACAGAACCAGTGTGATTAACAACAGACCAACAGAACCAGTGTGATAAACAACATACCAACAGAACCAGTGTGATAAACAACAGACCAACAGAACCAGTGTGATTAACAACAACAGACCAACAGAACCAGTGTGATAAACAACAACAGACCAACAGAACCAGTGTGATTAACAACAACAGACCAACAGAACCAGTGTGATAAACAACAGACCAACAGAACCAGTGTGATTAACAACAGACCAACAGAACCAGTGTGATTAACAACAGACCAACAGAACCAGTGTGATAAACAACATACAGACCAACAGAACCAGTGTGATTAACAACAGACCAACAGAACCAGTGTGATAAACAACAGACCAACAGAACCAGTGTGATTAACAACAACAGACCAACAGAACCAGTGTGATAAACAACAGACCAACAGAACCAGTGTGATTAACAACAGACCAACAGAACCAGTGTGATAAACAACAGACCAACAGAACCAGTGTGATTAACAACATACAGACCAACAGAACCAGTGTGATAAACAACATACAGACCAACAGAACCAGTGTGATAAATAACAGACCAACAGAACCAGTGTGATAATTAACAGACCAACAGAACCAGTGTGATTAACAACAGACCAACAGAACCAGTGTGATAAACAACAGACCAACAGAACCAGTGTGATTAACAACATACAGACCAACAGAACCAGTGTGATAAACAACATACAGACCAACAGAACCAGTGTGATAAACAACATACCAACAGAACCAGTGTGATAAACAACAGACCAACAGAACCAGTGTGATAAACAACAGACCAACAGAACCAGTGTGATAAACAACAGACCAACAGAACCAGTGTGATAAACAACAGACCAACAGAACCAGTGGGATAAACAACAGACCAACAGAACCAGTGTGATTAACAACAGACAACAGAACCAGTGTGATTAACAACATACAGACCAACAGAACCAGTGTGATAAACAACAGACCAACAGAACCAGTGTGATTAACAACAGACCAACAGAACCAGTGTGATTAACAACATACAGACCAACAGAACCAGTGTGATTAACAACAGACCAACAGAACCAGTGTGATTAACAACAGACCAACAGAACCAGTGTGATAAACAACAGACCAACAGAACCAGTGTGATAAACAACAGATCAACAGAACCAGTGTGATTAACAACAGACCAACAGAACCAGTGTGATTAACAACAACAGACCAACAGAACCAGTGTGATAAACGACATACAGACCAACAGAACCAGTGTGATAAACAACAGACCAACAGAACCAGTGTGATTAACAACAGACCAACAGAACCAGTGTGATAAACAACAGCAGACCAACAGAACCAGTGTGATAAACAACAGACCAACAGAACCAGTGTGATTAACAACAGACCAACAGAACCAGTGTGATAAACAACAGCAGACCAACAGAACCAGTGTGATTAACAACAGACCAACAGAACCAGTGTGATTAACAACAGACCAACAGAACCAGTGTGATAAACAACAGACCAACAGAACCAGTGTGATAAACAACAGACCAACAGAACCAGTGTGATAAACAACAGACCAACAGAACCAGTGTGATAAACAACAGACCAACAGAACCAGTGTGATAAACAACAGACCAACAGAACCAGTGTGATTAACAACAGACCAACAGAACCAGTGTGATAAACAACAGACCAACAGAACCAGTGTGATAAACAACAGACCAACAGAACCAGTGTGATTAACAACAGACCAACAGAACCAGTGTGATAAACAACAGACCAACAGAACCAGTGTGATAAACAACAGACCAACAGAACCAGTGTGATAAACAACAGACCAACAGAACCAGTGTGATTAACAACAGACCAACAGAACCAGTGTGATTAACAACAGACCAACAGAACCAGTGTGATTAACAACAGACCAACAGAACCAGTGTGATTAACAACAGACCAACAGAACCAGTGTAATAAACAACAGACCAACAGAACCAGTGTGATAAACAACAGACCAACAGAACCAGTGTGATTAACAACAGACCAACAGAACCAGTGTAATAAACAACAGACCAACAGAACCAGTGTGATAAACAACAGACCAACAGAACCAGTGTGATTAACAACAGACCAACAGAACCAGTGTGATTAACAACAGACCAACAGAACCAGTGAAATAAACAACAGACCAACAGAACCAGTGTGATTAACAACAGACCAACAGAACCAGTGTAATAAACAACAGACCAACAGAACCAGTGTGATAAACAACAGACCAACAGAACCAGTGTGATAAACAACAGACCAACAGAACCAGTGTGATTAACAACAGACCAACAGAACCAGTGTGATAAACAACAGTCCAACAGAACCAGTGTGATAAACAACAGACCAACAGAACCAGTGTGATAAACAACAGACCAACAGAACCAGTGTGATAAACAACAGACCAACAGAACCAGTGTGATTAACAACAGACCAACAGAACCAGTGTGATAAACAACAACAGACCAACAGAACCAGTGTGATAAACAACAGACCAACAGAACCAGTGTGATAAACAACATACAGTCCAACAGAACCAGTGTGATTAACAACAACAGACCAACAGAACCAGTGTGATAAACAACATACAGACCAACAGAACCAGTGTGATTAACAACATACAGACCAACAGAACCAGTGTGATAAACAACAGACCAACAGAACCAGTGTGATAAACAACATACAGTCCAACAGAACCAGTGTGATTAACAACAACAGACCAACAGAACCAGTGTGATAAACAACAGACCAACAGAACCAGTGTGATAAACAACAGACCAACAGAACCAGTGTGATAAACAACAGACCAACAGAACCAGTGTGATTAACAACAGACCAACAGAACCAGTGTGATAAACAACAGACCAACAGAACCAGTGTGATAAACAACAGACCAACAGAACCATTGTGATAAACAACAGACCAACAGAACCAGTGTGATTAACAACAGACCAACAGAACCAGGGTGATTAACAACATACAGACCAACAGAACCAGTGTGATAAACAACAGACCAACAGAACCAGTGTGTGTTGACAGAATGTCTCTGTTTGGTCTTACAGTGTTGGCTCTCCTCAGAACCCAGAATCATTCTGTTTCTACAGAATGAAACGCATGAAAGCAGTGTAAAGGACCACAGCACGAGTCTCTCTCTCTCTCTCTCTCTCTCTCTCTCTCTCTCTCTCTCTCTCTCTCTCTCTCTCTCTCTCTCTCTCTCTCTCTCTCTCTCTCAACCCTTCTGTAACTCAATTAAGCCATGGAGAATAACTAGGCAGGAGACTTGCATTATTGATGAAGTGCCATCAGGAAGTTCCTCGTTTGGGAGAGAGACTGCTTTTACACTTTATTAAGCTCACGACCTGGGACGTTGTGGACCAGATAACATTAAAACACACACACACACACACACACACACACACACACACACACACACACACATGATTTTGTTCTATGAGTCTGGGTTGATGTAGTGATGCAGTTGAAGTTTATTCTTAACAAACGGTGTTGTATTGTCTGTGTGATGGGTTAGGGTTTCTATGTGTTGTATTGTCTGTGGCTAGGGGATGTTACAGGGGGTGGTCCAGGGATAGGTGATGTTATAGGGGCTGGTCCAGGGGATAGGTGGCTAGGGGGTGTTATAGGGGCTGGTCCAGGGGCTATGTGGCTAGGGGGTGTTATAGGGGGTGGTCCAGGGATAGGGCTAAGTGATGTTATAGGGGGTGGTCCAGGGGATAGGTGGCTAAGTGATGTTATAGGGGGTGGTCCAGGGGATAGGTGGCTAGGGGGTGTTATAGGGGGTGGTCCAGGGGACAGGTGATGTTATAGGGGCTGGTCCAGGGGATAGGTGGCTAGGGGGTGTTATAGGGGCTGGTCCAGGGGATAGGTGGCTAGGGGGTGTTATAGGGGGTGGTCCAGGGGACAGGTGATGTTATAGGGGGTGGTCCAGGGGATAGGTGGCTAGGGGGTGTTATAGGGGGTGGTCCAGGGGATAGGTGGCTAGGGGGTGTTATAGGGGGTGGTCCAGGGGATAGGTGGCTAGGGGGTGTTATAGGGGGTGGTCCAGGGGATAGGTGGCTAGGGGGTGTTATAGGGGATGTACCAGGGGCTATGTGGCTAGGTGATGTTATAGGGGGTGGTCCAGGGGATAGGTGGCTAGGTGATGTTATAGGGGGTGGTCCAGGGGATAGGTGGCTAAGTGATGTTATAGGGGGTGGTCCAGGGGATAGGTGGCTAGGGGATGTTTTAGGGGGTGGTCCAGGGGATAGGTGGCTAGGGGGTGTTATAGGGGGTGGTCCAGGGGACAGGTGATGTTATAGGGGGTGGTCCAGGGGATAGGTGGCTAGGGGGTGTTATAGGGGGTGGTCCAGGGGATAGGTGGCTAGGGGGTGTTATAGGGGGTGGTCCAGGGGATAGGTGATGTTATAGGGGGTGGTCCAGGGGATAGGTGGCTAAGTGATGTTATAGGGGGTGGTCCAGGGGATAGGTGGCTAGGGGGTGTTATAGGGGGTGGTCCAGGGGATAGGTGGCTAGGGGGTGTTATAGGGGGTGGTCCAGGGGACAGGTGATGTTATAGGGGTGGTCCAGGGGATAGGTGGCTAGGGGATGTTTTAGGGGGTGGTCCAGGGGATAGGTGGCTAGGGGGTGTTATAGGGGGCTGGTCCAGGGGATAGGTGGCTAGGGGTGTTATAGGGGGTGGTCCAGGGGATAGGTGATGTTATAGGGGGTGGTCCAGGGGATAGGTGGCTAGGGGGTGTTATAGGGGGTGGTCCAGGGGATAGGTGGCTAGGGGGTGTTATAGGGGGTGGTCCAGGGGATAGGTGGCTAGGGGGTGTTATAGGGGCTGGTCCAGGGGATAGGTGGCTAGGGGGTGTTATAGGGGGTGGTCCAGGGGATAGGTGATGTTATAGGGGGTGGTCCAGGGGATAGGTGGCAATAGGATGTTATAGGGGGTGGTCCAGGGGATAGGTGGCTAGGGGGTGTTATAAGGGGTGGTCCAGGGGATAGGTGGCAAGGGGATGTTATAGGGGGTGGTCCAGGGGATAGGTGGCTAGGGGTGTTATAAGGGGTGGTCCAGGGGATAGGGCGCTAGGGGTGTTATAGGGGGTGGTCCAGGGGATAGGTGATGTTATAGGGGGTGGTCCAGGGGATAGGTGGCTAGGGGGTGTTATAGGGGGTGGTCCAGGGGATAGGTGATGTTATAGGGGGTGGTCCAGGGGATAGGTGGCTAGGGGATGTTATAGGGTGTGGTCCAGGGGATAGGTGGCTAGGGGATGTTATAGGGGGTGGTCCAGGGGATAGGTGGCTAGGGGTGTTATAGGGGGTGGTCCAGGGGATAGGTGGCTAGGGGGTGTTATAAGGGGTGGTCCAGGGGATAGGTGGCAAGGGGATGTAATAGGGGGTGGTCCAGGGGATAGGTGGCTAGGGGGTGTTATAAGGGGTGGTCCAGGGATAGGGCGCTAGGGGGTGTTATAGGGGGTGGTCCAGGGG
Source organism: Salmo salar (assembly GCF_905237065.1). Classification (NCBI taxonomy): domain Eukaryota; kingdom Metazoa; phylum Chordata; class Actinopteri; order Salmoniformes; family Salmonidae; genus Salmo; species Salmo salar. Next base: position 1,500,528 of record NC_059442.1, read on the forward strand.
ATAGGTGATGTTATAGGGGTGGTCCAGGGGATAGGTGGCTAGGGGGTGTTATAGGGGGTGGTCCAGGGGATAGGTGATGTTATAGGGGGTGGTCCAGGGGATAGGTGGCTAGGGGGTGTTATAGGGTGTGGTCCAGGGGATAGGTGGCTAGGGGATGTTATAGGGGGTGGTCCAGGGGATAGGTGGCTAGGGGATGTTATAGGGGGTGGTCCAGGGGATAGGTGGCTAGGGGGTGTTATAGGGGGTGGTCCAGGGGATAGGTGGCTAGGGGGTGTTATAGGGGGTGGTCCAGGGGATAGGTGGATGTTATAGGGGGTGGTCCAGGGGATAGGTGGCTAGGTGGTGTTATAGGGGGTGGTCCAGGGGATAGGTGGCTAAGTGATGTTATAGGGGGTGGTCCAGGGGATAGGTGGCTAGGGGTGTTATAGGGGGTGGTCCAGGGGATAGGTGGCTAGGGGATGTTATAGGGGTGGTCCAGGGGATAGGTGGCTAGGGGGTGTTATAGGGGGTGGTCCAGGGGATAGGTGGCTAGGGGATGTTATAGGGGGTGGTCCAGGGGATAGGTGATGTTATAGGGGGTGGTCCAGGGGATAGGTGGCTAGGGGGTGTTATAGGGGGTGGTCCAGGGGATAGGTGATGTTATAGGGGGTGGTCCAGGGATAGGTGGCTAGGGGGGTGTTATAGGGGCTGGTCCAGGGGATAGGTGGCTAGGGGGTGTTATAGGGGGTGGTCCAGGGGATAGGTGATGTTATAGGGGGTGGTCCAGGGATAGGTGGCTAGGGGATGTTATAGGGGGTGGCCCAGGGGATAGGTGGCTAGGGGATGTTATAGGGGGTGGTCCAGGGGATAGGTGGCTAGGGGGTGTTATAGGGGGTGGTCCAGGGGATAGGTGGCTAGGGGATGTTATAGGGGGTGGCCCAGGGGATAGGTGGCTAGGGGATGTTATAGGGGGTGGTCCAGGGGATAGGTGGCTAGGGGGTGTTATAGGGGGTGGCCCAGGGGATAGGTGGCTAGGGGATGTTATAGGGGGTGGTCCAGGGGATAGGTGGCTAGGGTGTTATAGGGGGTGGTCCAAATGGAAGGTCCAGATAGTCACAACAATAGATGGGTGTTGGTTAAATTGTGATTTTAATGAATGGATCGAATTGGTAGCTCCAGTTTTTGTTTGTGTGAGCTAGGATTGGTTTTTAATGGAGGGGTTGGAAAGGAAGTGGAGTAGAGGAAGAAGCTTCACCTGAGGCAACAGAGGTTGGCTGAGTCCCAAATGGCAGAATATTCCCTATATAGTGCACTCCTTTTGAACAGAGTGCACGTGTGTGTGTGTGTGTGTGTGTGTGTGTGTGTGTGTGTGTGTGTGTGTGTGTGTGTGTGTGTGTGTGTGTGTGTGTGTGTGTGTGTGTGTGTGTGTGTGTGTGTGTGTGTGTGTGTGTGTGTGTGTGTGGGACTCCAGAGGTCAACAACAAAGCTCAATGTGGAGGAAGAGGGACTGTCTTACCGCAGGCGCCCATTTAATGAGCCGGGAAAAAAACGGTAATACACCATGATACTGGTAGCTAGTTGTTACTGCTATAATACCACATGATACTGGTAGCTAGTTGTTACTGCTATAATACCACATGATACTGGTAGCTAGTTGTTACTGCTATAATATCACATGATACTGGTAGCTAGTTGTTACTGCTATAATACAACATGATACTGGTAGCTAGTTGTTACTGCTATAATACCACATGATACTGGTAGCTAGTTGTTACTGCTATAATACCACATGATACTGGTAGCTAGTTGTTACTGCTATAATACCACATGATACTGGTAGCTAGTTGTTACTGCTATAATACCACATGATACTGGTAGCTAGTTGTTACTGCTATAATACCACATGATACTGGTAGCTAGTTGTTACTGTTATAATACCACATGATACTGGTAGCTAGTTGTTACTGCTATAATACCACATGATACTGGTAGCTAGTTGTTACTGTTATAATACCACATGATACTGGTAGCTAGTTGTTACTGCTATAATACACCATGATACTGGTAGCTAGTTGTTACTGTTATAATACCACATGATACTGGTAGCTAGTTGTTACTGCTATAATACCACATGATACTGGTAGCTAGTTGTTACTGCTATAATACCACATGATACTGGTAGCTAGTTGTTACTGCTATAATACCACATGATACTGGTAGCTAGTTGTTACTGCTATAATATCACATGATACTGGTAGCTAGTTGTTACTGCTATAATACCACATGATACTGGTAGCTAGTTGTTACTGTTATAATACCACATGATACTGGTAGCTAGTTGTTACTGCTATAATACCACATGATACTGGTAGCTAGTTGTTACTGTTATAATACCACATGATACCATCAGCTAGTTGTTACTGCTATAATACCACATGATACTGGTAGCTAGTTGTTACTGCTATAATACCACATGATACTGGTAGCTAGTTGTTACTGTTATAATACCACATGATACTGGTAGCTAGTTGTTACTGCTATAATACCACATGATACCATCAGCTAGTTGTTACTGTTATAATACCACATGATACTGGTAGCTAGTTGTTACTGCTATAATACCACATGATACCATCAGCTAGTTGTTACTGTTATAATACCACATGATACTGGTAGCTAGTTGTTACTGCTATAATACCACATGATACTGGTAGCTAGTTGTTACTGTTATAATACCACATGATACTGGTAGCTAGTTGTTACTGCTATAATACCACATGATACTGGTAGCTAGTTGTTACTGCTATAATACCACATGATACTGGTAGCTAGTTGTTACTGCTATAATACCACATGATACTGGTAGCTAGTTGTTACTGCTATAATACCACATGATACTGGTAGCTAGTTGTTACTGCTATAATACCACATGATACTGGTAGCTAGTTGTTACTGCTATAATACCACATGATACTGGTAGCTAGTTGTTACTGCTATAATACCACATGATACTGGTAGCTAGTTGTTACTGTTATAATACCACATGATACTGGTAGCTAGTTGTTACTGCTATAATACCACATGATACTGGTAGCTAGTTGTTACTGCTATAATACCACATGATACTGGTAGCTAGTTGTTACTGCTATAATACCACATGATACTGGTAGCTAGTTGTTACTGCTATAATACCACATGATACTGGTAGCTAGTTGTTACTGCTATAATACACATGATACCATCAGCTAGTTGTTACTGCTATAATACCACATGATACTGGTAGCTAGTTGTTACTGCTATAATACCACATGATACTGGTAGCTAGTTGTTACTGTTATAATACCACATGATACTGGTAGCTAGTTGTTACTGCTATAATACCACATGATACTGGTAGCTAGTTGTTACTGCTATAATACCACATGATACTGGTAGCTAGTTGTTACTGTTATAATACCACATGATACTGGTAGCTAGTTGTTACTGCTATAATACCACATGATACCATCAGCTAGTTGTTACTGTTATAATACCACATGATACTGGTAGCTAGTTGTTACTGCTATAATACCACATGATACTGGTAGCTAGTTGTTACTGTTATAATACCACATGATACTGGTAGCTAGTTGTTACTGCTATAATACCACATGATACTGGTAGCTAGTTGTTACTGCTATAATACCACATGATACTGGTAGCTAGTTGTTACTGTTATAATACCACATGATACTGGTAGCTAGTTGTTACTGCTATAATACCACATGATACTGGTAGCTAGTTGTTACTGCTATAATACCACATGATACTGGTAGCTAGTTGTTACTGCTATAATACCACATGATACTGGTAGCTAGTTGTTACTGCTATAATACCACATGATACCATCAGCTAGTTGTTACTGCTATAATACCACATGATACTGGTAGCTAGTTGTTACTGTTATAATACCACATGATACTGGTAGCTAGTTGTTACTGCTATAATACCACATGATACTGGTAGCTAGTTGTTACTGCTATAATACACCATGATACTGGTAGCTAGTTGTTACTGCTATAATACCACATGATACTGGTAGCTAGTTGTTACTGCTATAATACCACATGATACTGGTAGCTAGTTGTTACTGCTATAATACCACATGATACTGGTAGCTAGTTGTTACTGTTATAATACCACATGATACTGGTAGCTAGTTGTTACTGCTATAATACCACATGATACTGGTAGCTAGTTGTTACTGCTATAATACCACATGATACTGGTAGCTAGTTGTTACTGCTATAATACCACATGATACTGGTAGCTAGTTGTTACTGCTATAATACCACATGATACTGGTAGCTAGTTGTTACTGCTATAATACCACATGATACTGGTAGCTAGTTGTTACTGCTATAATACCACATGATACCATCAGCTAGTTGTTACTGCTATAATACCACATGATACTGGTAGCTAGTTGTTACTGCTATAATACCACATGATACCGGCAGCTAGTTGTTACTGCTATAATACCACATGATACTGGTAGCTAGTTGTTAATGCCTTCTAGTTAATACTGCACATGATAGTTTGATTGTGCTCATATAAAACATTATCTAGGATGTTTAAGGTGCCTATATAATAATTAATGAATAGCTAACTGCTAGTACTGTAGTTACAACCACTAAAACTAATACATGTATAGCTGCTAATTGAGTGACTACCAATTAAACTAATAAATTAATAACTACTAATTGAGTTGCTACCAATTAAACTAATAAATGAATAACTCTAACTGTAGTTACTACCAATTAAACTAATAAATAAATACCTCTAACTGTAGTTTCTACCAATTAAACTTATAAATTAATAACTCTAACTGTAGTTACTACCACTTAAACTAATAAATTAGTAACTCTAACTGTAGTTACTACCAATTAAACTAATAAATAAATAACTCTAACTGTAGTTACTACCAATTAAACTAATAAATTAATAACTCTAACTGTAGTTACTACCACTTAAACTAATAAATTAATAACTCTAACTGTAGTTACTACCACTTAAACTAATAAATTAGTAACTCTAACTGTATTTACTAATACAAATCAATGAATGAGCACTACTGCAGTTAATACCGGTTAAACTTCCACTACCTTAAAAGGACAGCTGATACCTTTAGCCTCGTATAATACGTTTTAGGAGGAACGTAAACGTTTGCCTCAGCTCTGTGCTGTTCTACTGTTTGCTGTTAGTGGGTCCGGACAACGGCGGAAGTTGTTGCTTGGTGCAGGTGATCTGTTTGTGAGGCTCATGCCTTTATGTGGTGGAGATAAATCCTGATCCTGTAACCAGAGCAGCGCCCAGAAAACCTTGAGCTGATTGATAGAGTTCAGAGGAGCTGCAGGGAAGAAGGAAAGAGGGGGAAGGAGAGAGGAAAGAGAGAGAGAGAGAGAGAGAGAGAGAGAAGAGAGAGGAAAAGAGAAGGAGCTGTCCTCTGGGTGCCCGTCTCTGCCATTTTTCATTTAGCTGACAGGTTCACTCAACCCTGCTAAGGTCCGAGCCCCAGCAAGGGAATGGGGGATCTCTCTGCTCTCATAAACAGAAATAGCCCTCTCTCTGACTCTATTCTCCCCTCATTCACTCACTCATCACTATGTGACCAAAACAATAACGTTCAGTGTTATCACTCTGAATTATCATCAATAAACATGCAAACATGTTTCCTCTAATGATCATAAAGACGAAATGCTTCTATTCTATAAAAAAACCAACATAAAGTATTAATTCAACAATAACGGAGAGGAAACCAAGGAATATGGAAGAGTAACCAAGTAGCAATAGCTTTCTCTCTCTCTCTCTCTCTCTCTCTCTCTCTCTCTCTGCCCCTCTCTCTCTCTCTCTCTCTCTCTCTCTCTCTCTCTCTCTCTCTCTCTCTTTCTCTCTCTCTCTCTGCAATACCTCTCTCTCTGCAATACCTCTCTCTCTCTCTCTCTCTCTCTCTCTCTCTCTCTCTGCAATACCTCTCTCTCTCTCTCTCTCTCTCTCTCTGCAATACCTCTCTCTCTCTCTCTCTCTCTCTCTCTCTCTCTCTCTCTCTCTGCAATACCTCTCTCTCTGCAATACCTCTCTCTCTCTCTCTCTCTCTCTCTCTCTCTCTCTCTCTCTCTCTCTGCAATACCTCTCTCTCTCTCTCTCTCTCTCTCTGCAATACCTCTCTCTCTCTCTCTCTCTCTCTCTCTCTCTCTCTCTCTCTCTCTCTCTCTGCAATACCTCTCTCTCTCTCTCTCTCTCTCTCTCTCTGCAATACCTCTCTCTCTCTCTCTCGCTCTCTGCAATACCTCTCTCTCTCTCTCTCTCTCTCTCTCTCTCTCTCTCTCTCTGCAATACCTCTCTCTCTCTCTCTCTCTCTCTCTCTCTCTGCAATAGCTCTCTCTCTCTCTCTCTCTCTCTCTCTCTCTCTCTCTCTCTGCATACTCTCTCTCTCTCTCTCTCTCTCTCTGCAATAGCTCTCTCTCTCTCTCTCTCTCTCTCTCTCTCTCTCTCTCTGCAATAGCTCTCTCTCTCTCTCTCTCTCTCTCTCTCTCTCTCTCTCTCTCTCTCTCTCTCTCTCTCTCTCTCTGCAATAGCTCTCTCTCTCTCTCTCTCTCTCTCTCTCTCTGCAATACCTCTCTCTCTCTCTCTCTCTCTCTCTCTCTCTCTCTCTCTCTCTCTCTCTCTCTCTCTCTCTCTCTCTCTCTCTCTCTCTCTGCAATACCTCTCTCTCTCAAATCAATTCAAGGGCTTTGTTGGCATGGGAAACGTGTTAACATTGCCAAAGCAAGTGAAGTAGATAATAAACAACAGTGAAATAAACAATAACAATGTACAGTAAACATTATAGTCACAGAAGTTCTAAAGAATAAAGACATTTAAAATGAATTTGTTTTCAAATTCATTGTGGATCTGTGTAATCTGAGGGAAATATGTGTCTCTAATATTGTCATACATTCGGCAGGAGGTTAGGAAGTGCAGCTCAGAGGTTAGGAAGTTAGGAAGTACAGGAAGTACAGCTCAGTTTCCACCTAATTTTGTGGGCAGTGTTGCACATAGCCTGTCTTCTCTTGAGAGCCAGGTCTGCCTACGGCGACCTTTCTCAATAGCAAGGTTATGCTCACTGAGTCTGTACATAGACAAAGCTTTCCTTAAGTTTGGGTCAGTCACAGTGGTCAGGTATTCTGCCACTGTGTACTCTCTGTTTAGGGACAAATAGCATTCTAGGTTGCACTGTTTTTTGTTTATTCTTTCCAATGTGTCAATTAATTATCTTTTTGTTTTCTCATGAAAACACAGTTGGGTCCAGTAGTGTTTCTGTCCTGGGGCTCTGTGGGGTCTGTTTGTGTTTGTGGACAGAGCCCCAGGACCAGTTTGCTTAGGGGACACTTGTCCAGGTTCATCTCTCTGTAGGCGATGGCTTTGTTATAGAAGGTTTGGGAATCGCTTCCTTTTAGGTGGTTGTAGAATTTAACCGCTCTTTTCTGGATGTTGATAATTAGCGGGTATCGGCCTAATTCTGCTCTGCATGCATTCTTTGGTGTTTTACATTGTACACAGAGGATATTTGTGCAGAATTCTGCATCCAGAGTCTCAATTTGGTGCTTGTCCCATTTTGTGAATTCTTGGTTGGTGAGTGGACCCCAGACCTCACAACCATAAAGGACAATAGGTTATATAACTGATTCAAGTATTTTTGGCCAGATCCTATTTGGTATGTTGAATTTTATGTTCCTTTTGATGGCATAGAAGGCCCTTCTTGCCTCGTCTCTCAGCTCGTTCACAGCTTTGTGGAAGTTACCTGTGGCGCTAATGTTTAGGCAGAGGTATGTTTAGTTTTTTGTGTGCTCTAGGGCAAACTGGGGTACGCACAATGCCGTCTGCGGTACGCCAAATAAAAAAATGCGATTCACATTTTCAAACAGTCCATTTAGATTTTCCAGCGAAGCTATACATTTGGGTGATGTTTTTTTTCTCGCCTCGTTTCCAAAAATACAATTAAACCATCTAGTCGAATACAGGTAGCCTAGTCACAAAATTAACATCCAATCAAATTAACCAGGAATTCCACTAACAGTCCATATGTAGCCAAACGTAGCTGCTGCACATTGCCCGAAAATGACCCTGGTGCTAGAGGGGGTACAGCTGGAGGTTGAATGTTTGAAGGGGTACGGGACTATAAAAAGTTTGGGAACCACTGCTCTTGGGCAACGGTGTCCAGATGGAATTTGTATTTGAGGTCTTGGCAACTGGACCTTTTTTGGAGGACCCTTATTTTTGTCATACTGAGATTTCCTGTCAGGGCCCAGGTCTGGCAGAATCTGTGCAGAAGATCTAGGTGCTGCTGTAGGCCCTCCTTGGTTGGGGACAGAAGAACCAGATCATCAGCAAACAGTAGACATTTGACTTCAGATTCTAGTAGGGTGAGGGCCGGGTGCTGCAGACTGTTCTAGTGTCCTCGCCAATTCGTTGATATATATGTTGAAGAGGGTGGGGCTTAAGCTGCATCCCTGTCTCACCCCACGGCTCTGTGGAAATAAAAGTGTTTTTTGCCAATTTTATCCGTACACTTGTTGTTTGTGTACATGGATTGTCGTACAGTAATTTGGTAAAAAGCCAATTAGACATTTGCTCAGTACATTGATTTCCCTGAGGAAATGTATGAGTCTGCTGTTAATGATAATGCAGAGGATTTTCCCAGGTTTGCTGTTGATGCATATCCCACGGTAGTTATTGGGGTCAAATTTGTCTCCACTTTTTGGGTGATCAGTCTTTGGCTCCAAATATTGTGGAAGATGCCAGATCTAACGATGATGATAAAGAGTTGTATTATAGCCAATTGGAATTTGTTGTCTGTATATTTTACAATTTGATTGAGGATACCATCAACCATCAACACCACCAGCCTTTTTGGGTTGGAGGGTTTGTATTTTGTCTTGTAGTTCATTCAATGTAATTGGAGAATCCAGTGGGTTCTGGTAGTCTTTAACCTGTTAGGGCTAGGGGGCAGTATTGACACGGCCGGATAAAAAACGTACCCGATTTAATCTGGTTACTACTCCTGCCCAGTAACTAGAATATGCATATAATTATTGGCTTTGGATAGCAAGCACCCTAAAGTTTCTAAAACTGTTTGAATGGTGTCTGTGAGTATAACAGAACTCATATGGCAGGCAAAAACCTGAGAAGATTCCAAACAGGAAGCGCCCTCTCTGACAAGTTGTTGTACATCTTGGCTCTTTTTATTGAAGACTGAGGATCTTTGCCGTAACGTGACACTTCCTACGGCTCCCATAGGCTCTCAGAACCCGGGAAAAAGCTGAATGATATCGAGGCAGCCTCTGGCTGAAACACATTATCGCGTTTGGATAGTGGCTGGTCAGAGTACTCTGAGACTCACGCTCGTGCACGAGGGCATGAGATGTATTTATTTTCTCTCTCTTTGTACGTATACAGGCTTTCCCGGTCGGAATATTATCGCTTTTTTACGAGAAAAATTGCATAAAAATGTATTTTAAACAGTGGTTGACATGCTTTGAAGTACGGTAATGGAATATTTAGAATTTTTTTGTCACGAAATGCGCCATGCTCGTCACCCTTATTTACCCTTTCGGATAGTGTCTTGAACGCACGAACAAAACGCCACTATTTGGATATAACAATGGATTATTTGGGACCAAACCAACATTTGTTATTGAAGTAGAAGTCCTGGGAGTGCATTCTGACGAAGAACAGCAAAGGTAATAACATTTTTCTTATAGTAAATCTGACTTTGGTGAGTGCTAAACTTGCTGGGTGTCTAAATAGCTAGCCCTGTGATGCCGGGCGATCTACTGAGAATATTGCAAAATGTGCTTTCACTGAAAAGCTATTTTAAAATCAGACATATCGAGTGCATAGAGGAGTTCTGTATCTATAATTCTTAAAATAATTGTTATGTTTTTTGTGAACGTTTATCGTGAGTAATTTAGTAAATTCACCGGCAGTGTTGGTTGGGAATGCTAGTCACATGCTAGTCACGTGCTAATGTAAAAAGCTGGTTTTTGATATAAATATGAACTTGATTGAACAAAACATGCATGTATTGTATAACATAATGTCCTAGGGTTGTCATCTGATGAAGATCATCAAAGGTTAGTGCTGCATTTAGCTGTGGTTTGGGTTTATGTGACATTATATGCTAGCTTGAAAAATGGGTGTCTGATTATTTCTGGCTGGGTACTCTGCTGACATAATCTAATGTTTTGCTTTCGTTGTAAAGCCTTTTTGAAATCGGACAGTGTGGTTAGATTAACGAGAGTCTTGTCTTTAAAATGGTGTAAAATAGTCATATGTTTGAAAAATTGAAGTTTTTGCATTTTTGAGGTATTTGAATATCGCGCCACGGGATTACACTGGCTGTTGAGTAGCGTGACAGTTTTTTTTCTTCTAGTTTAGTTTTTCTATGTTGTCATGTTCTAGTTTTGTATTTCTATGTTGGGTTTTGTTTGGGATGATCTCCAATTAGAGGCAGCTGGTCATCATTGTCTCTAATTGGAGATCATACTTAAGTTGGTGTTTTTCCCACCTGGGTTTTGTGGGAGATTGTCTTTGAGTTAGTGTATGTTTTCACCTCTGCGTCACGGTTTGTTGTTTTTGTTATTCAGTTTATTTTATGTATTGCATAGTTTCACAGTGAAAATAAAATGTGGAACGACACACACGCTGCACTTTGGTCCGCTCCTTCCTATGACAGCCGTGACAAGTACATGTCCCTGGGCCTGGAAATGATTGATTTCCCCCTCCAGGATGGAGAAGCTGTCTTCATTAAAGTATGGATATTCTAGTGGGGGATATAGGTAGCACACAGGAGGACGTTTGTCTCTGTTAACATCATTTCCTTTTGAATTTCTACCCAAATGTAAAATGTTCCTGTTTTGATTAATTTAATAGACCCAACCAGTGGGTCCATCTCCTCTATTCCACCTGGTAGTGTGGTGGATGGGACTACCAGCTCTCTGTAACCTAGAGGGCAACCAGTGGGTCCATCTCCTCTATTCCACCTGGTAGTGTGGTGGATGGGACTACCAGCTCTCTGTAACCTAGAGGGCAACCAGTGAGTCCATCTCCTCTATACCACCTGGTAGTGTGGTGGATGGGACTACCAGCTCTCTGTAACCTAGAGGACAACCAGTGGGTCCGTCTCCTCTATACCACCTGGTAGTTTGGTGGATGGGACTACCAGCTCTCTGTAACCTAGAGGACAACCAGTGGGTCCGTCTCCTCTATACCACCCACCTGGTAGTGTGGTGGATGGGACTACCAGCTCTCTGTAACCTAGAGGACAACCAGTGGGTCCGTCTCCTCTATACCACCTGGTAATGTGGTGGATGGGACTACCAGCTCTCTGTAACCTAGAGGGCAACCAGTGGGTCCATCTCCTCTATACCACCCACCTGGTAGTGTGGTGGATGGGACTACCAGCTCTCTGTAACCTAGAGGGCAACCAGTGGGTCCATCTCCTCTATACCACCCACCTGGTAGTGTGGTGGATGGGACTACCAGCTCTCTGTAACCTAGAGGGCAACCAGTGGGTCCATCTCCTCTATACCACCCACCTGGTAGTGTGGTGGATGGGACTACCAGCTCTCTGTAACCTAGAGGACAACCAGTGGGTCCATCTCCTCTATACCACCCACCTGG